>NC_137586.1:57408038-57844270 GCF_963210335.1 Falco punctatus | reverse complement strand
TTCTATCTCTACCTTGAATTTTTGTTAAGAATCAACTCCTGCTCTTCAAACTTCAATCATTAATAAAGACCATATAATATAAGCATAGGTTCCAAAAATGAATACTGTACATGTGTATCTTGGCAGTTATAGATCTTTCAAAATTACTCTGAAATGAACAGGCAATACTGTCTCCACTTTCTAGTCCTACATAGGTACAAAGGCATGTGTTAGCATGTTCATCATTATTAGAGACAAGATTTATGTTTATGAATGGAACAGGAAATCAGAAACATAAATGCAACTTTTCTCAAAAACTAGGGGATATAAGAGAAGCTTATAACAACCTAAGCAATGATGGTGAGGCAGACAGGCCAAGCTACAGCTACCAAGACTACTGTAGTGGTTTAACCCTGGCCAGCAACCCAGCACCATGCAACCGCTTGCTCACTCCCCTTCAGGCAGCGGGATTGGGAGGAGAATCAGAAAGGAATGTAAAACTCAGGGGCTGAGATAAGAACAATTTAGTAGGCAAAGCAAAAGCCACGCATGCAAGCAAAGCAAAACAAGGAATTCATTCACTGCTTCCCATGGGCAGGCAGGTGCTCAGCCATCAGCATGGAACAGGGCTCCATCACGCATAATGGCTATTTGGGAAGACAAAATCTATAATGCCAGAAGTCCCCTGCTTCCTTCTTCTCCCCCCAGTTTATATACTCAGCATGGCGTCATATGGTATGGAATACCTCTTTGGCCAGCTTAGGTCACCTGCTCTGGCTGTGTGCCCTCCCAGCTCCCTGTGTCCCTCCAGTCCTCTCCTGGCAGGGCCCAAGAAATTGAAAAGTCCTTGATTTAGTATAAACATCACCTAGCAACAACCAAACCCACCCATGTGCTGTCAGCATTGCTCTCATAGCAAATCCAAAGCACAGCGCTGCACCCACTACTGAGAAGAAAACAAACTCCATCCCAACTGAAACCAGGACAAATACTGAGGCTGGTTCTCTCAAAAGCTCCAGTGGAATTTATGTGTTACTAAGAAAGATTTGCATTCTATTAAAATAGCATTTTGTATAAGAGATTTATTCTTTATAAATTTTTGTATATCTTTTCTTCTGAGATTTCTGAGACAGTAATAAAGATGGCTGTTCCAGCACCGGTCCAATGTTCTGTTGTGAATTTTTCTGCTGATTCATATTTTAGTGGTCTTACCTTTTTTGACCTGTGGTTGTGAATGAGGCATTCACAAGGGTGAAAGGGTAAGTGTCCTAATTTCTGACTGGAACTGAGAGATGTGGCAACTCAAGACAGGGCTTAGTGCTTGGAGATGGACAGGAGTCGGCTGTGCCTCACAGCTCCTGAGGAACCATCAAAACTGTCTGACGGTTGAATAAAGCATCTGAATAAAATGGAAAAGTTTAGTAAAATTAATGCTGTGGAGACATTTAGAAATGCAGCAAATCCCACAAGCTCTAAACGCTTGAAAATATTTTTGAAAAAATGTTTTCTTCTAAGCTATCTCTGCTGCTTTGTTGAAATTAATGTTCCTTTTAGAGACCTTTTGGTCTCAGAACTTGTATTGTTTTTCAGCCTTGGGGTCATGATTGCTAGATTATTGTTACTAAAAGCTAGAATCAGCTCAAAAATAGGTTAATTTGTTTTCCTTTGTTTTTAATTTGACCTCTGTTATCACATAGGGTTTCTAACACTCAATTTCTTACTGCACCACCTTCACATGGGATTGTGAAGTAAGTTGCTATGCCCAGGGAGGTTTGAATGATGACTGAGGTTCACCATTAATTCAAAGACGACTGACAACAATGATTTTGTTTTATGATCATATGGATATAAGAAGGTAAACTGCTGACAGAAAAGTCTGTGTATACTCAAGGGATATTTAACAGCATTCATTCACATCAACTTGCAGGATTTAAAGGGGATAAAAAGAAGCTCATGATGTAAATATTTCTAATGAGGTGGGAAGTTGTCCTACTTTCTGTACTTCAGAAAAGTCCATGTTCAAAGAGTTCTCTGGCCTGATCTTATTAAAGAAACCCAATAATAGCTCACAGCCTTCTTATTACTAAGTTGTGGACCCCTGTGTCATCAAAATCTAGTAATAATAAAAATCCCTTTGCATTTTCATGCTTATTGTGAAGAAGGTCTGTCCTCCAGGACAATTAAAATTTTCAAAAAATTGTAATGACTCTGTGGTTTAAATTAAAGTGTTCACAAGACACTTTATAGTTATAATCAGTTTTTCTTCATATGAAATAGGCTGTAGGGGTCTCAAATTTGTTACTGCTAGCAGGGGGTCACAGTATTCTACTGCTTCGTTAACTGTTTTGCTTCAGATATATCACACTTCTTAATATCGCTTGGCAAAAGTCTTTCCTGTTGGTCACTCAGGATGGGGCCTACTGGTGTATGATGCCACATCCAGAATACTCAGAATGACTTCTCACAAGCCAAGTGAATACAGGGCTGATTCCCTGGAAGAAGGGAGCAGTGCTGCCCACAGTTGAGGCATGTCCAGATTTTGGTACCCACTTTGGTTGCGAACTCAGCTGTGCAGTGTTACTAATCTTTATGATATGCTACTTTACTGTGATCTGAAAAAAACTTGGTTTTGAAACCATTAAACATGATTTATCACTTTATAACACCTGAATACGTTGAAGGTTTCTCTATTCCTATTTGATTCAAACAAGGTCTGCTATGGCATGTTTTCAAGGAGCCAATTTCATTACTGATCTTTTAGAAGGAGGATTTGCAGGATTCTTTTGCTACATTGATTACCTTCCTCCTTCTTCTCTCACACACATGCTGTTCTCTGCTACTTCACTCCTTACCTCAGATGCAGAAAGAAAAGTCAGGTTTTCTCTCCACTGGTTTGTGCATGGAGGGCACCATAAGTATGCTACATGAAAAATGTGACTCCTCTCTAGGCTGCTACTACATGGTTGAGAAAAAAACCTAGTTTCCTAAATGGCCATTTGTAATAGGAGGGCTCTTTGTCTATTTATTTCAACCTCACAATGTCTTTTTCATCAACAGCTCCATACACAAAGGAAAAAAGACACCATCAGGAGGTAAGTTAAAGCCAGGAACATGGATGTGAAAGTCCAAGGAAGGAATAAGTGCTTAGGAATAGGCTGGTGAGGAAAAAGGGCTAAAGGCAGGAAAAAGAGAAGCAGAGCGTAATTGCTGTGAAGAAAAGGAGAATTGCCCAGAAAGAGGGTGCAGACTCTGGAGCTGGACCACCGTTAACAGCTTCCAGAAATGACAGAGTGAAACAAAGGTTCAGTGAAATGTAGTATAAGAAATTAGGAAATTTAACTTTTGGTATTGCAGGACTAGGAGTGTAGGCATTTTGAAGCTATCATCAGCTAATCTTGGAATGCGTACACAAATTTTTGAGACATTTGTTACAAAGATGACATTTTTATTAGCAGGAAGTTGGCTACAGCCTTGTTAAAATTTAAGACTGTAGCTATGGCTAGAGAATTATAAAGCTGTAATGATATTAAAATCAATTGACATGGATTTTAAAATAAATAAAAGGTTTAGGCTTTTATAATTTAACCATATCTAAAATCCTCAGTCCAGTAAGTAGAGTTGGGTGCTTTAAGAGAGCCCTTCCTGCGTTCATTGGGTGTAAGCTCACAATGTGGCAAGAGTTATGTCAACAGTCCTGCATCAAATCTAAATCCTTATTCCTACTTGCTCACACATACAAGAGCCTATATATTATCTTCCTTCCACTGAACCTCTGTAGGGTGAAGCTGGCTTTCTTCTCTGCTTTGTTACTGGAGACAACTATAAGCAGAGATGAGATATACATGCTCATGCTCCTCATATTGTATCATTTTGGTGTGGGAATGGTGTTTAACATCATTCCCTGTGAACTAGATAATGTGTTATTGGAGTACTGTCCTGCAAGACCCTTTATGGCAGTTGAGCATGGCCATGTCCATAGTTTACTTCTATGATCAGCTTGGCTTCTGTTGTCACTTTACTGCTATGTTGAAAATATATTTGGTGACTTCTGAAAAGAGTAAAAATAATATACAACCTGCAAAACCCAGAGTTTTCAGCAAGCTCAGCAAAGGCCAGATTAGAAGGACCTCTGAATTCTAACAGTGGATTTGGAATTATTAGTTGTGTGGTTTAGCTGCAAAATTTAAAAATATTTTTGTTCATTTCCACTGCATTGAAACCAGGAGGATTAATATTTAATGCTCTTATGGTGTAAGTCTATCTTGTAGCTTCAGGTATTAGTGATGTCATATGTTCAATGAATACATTTTTTTCTGTGTTTGAATTTTCTAAGTATGAGCTAAGCAATGGTAACTATATGTTCCTTCAATTAAAATATATATTATTACCTATACATGGGTCACTACCAAGCACGTTAGCGGGAAGTGACACTTAAACCGATGCCACTGCTTAATGTTATGAACAATGTGAAATTGGAACAGAAAACCTTACTTCAATGACAAATGAACCGTAAAAAATAGCTGTTGAGCTTTGATGTTTTGAAGTATTTGTTCACGTATTTTAAAATGTTCAGATAAAATGCAGTATTTGAAATGTTATGTGCAGCAACATGGAAGATAATCAAACAGCAAATGTTTCCATTTGGCAGTTCAATCACAAATGTATGTATGTGCAATTATGTCTAATTATAGAGTGGGAAGAAAATGGAGACATATGATGATTGCAACATCATAATAACAGACAGTTATTTAACATGTACAGTTTTCAGCCTCTGTTGTGACTGTCTTTTCTGATGAAGAATGAAAGACATGTTGGTTTTTTTCTCCCTTTGAAGCACACATCACACAGAGCTAGATTCTGAATTCTTTTCTTACTAACAAAATGTATTCAGTGACTTGTTTTCAAGGTGACAAAGGAAAGATGACAAAGTGAAATTGCATCAACTGTGCAGCTATATAGGTTTTTTTTATTTTTTAAATGACAGAGTAATATGTATGATTCTTGGTTTGCTACTCCAACCCTTGACAAACATTCATGACTCTTAGTTGGCTGTTAATTACCCTCAAGGTTAACTTGCATGACATGCAGCTAAAATAATCCCAAAGGCTTGAGTCCCCAAAATACTAGTTGTACCATGTAGTAGTAGGTAGCATTCTTAAGGGTATTAATACCTGAGAACAGCTTTACAGACTTCCAACACAAATCATTCAAATGGTGAGCACGAACGAATATTCAGGAATCAGCCTAAACTGACTTGTTAATTGGGACTGTTAGTTCTGCACTGTCATTTGGGGAGACGAAGCTGTCTACAATCTTCCTGTCAAGAAAACGAAGAAAACCCCCAGACCCTACAGTGGTGAGAGCACTGCTCCATGCGTGGGATGACCAACAGGTCAGTCTGTTTCTACGTCCTGTCCAAGTCCCCCTAAATGGCAGCTCTGCTCACATAATTTACTGTGATCCACCAGCCTGCTGGGAGTGCACTCCATCCCATCCACTAACAGGGTCATTAAATGAAAGTATTAAATTGGGGTCACTAGCTGTGTGTTATCACCTCGTGCTGCCCAGACAGAAGCAATTATTTCCAAGGGGCAGGAGGTGATGGACGGCTCATGTTGAATTCATAGCCTGCAGCCGTTAACAAGTCGCTGCTGTTGCTGCTTTGACAAGAGGCAATGTGACAGCTGACAGTGACATCCTGACAACTAAATTTTCTGTGCTTTTACTGTTCAGGGCAATGGCAAACCTCAGACACAGATTTTCAGTAGTCCTTAAAAGCCTTTAAAATGTAAACAGTTGTTTTTTCTTTTCCTTTCTGTCTGCCTTCCCAATGTGTTCTGTGTTCTCTCAGCGATCCCCTCTGCTGATCTTGCCAGCCGGCTGCTTGCACTGCCCTGCTAGATGGGGTCCCCACTCAGGCTTGCTCCTAGAGGGCCCCCCCCAAGGAGGGGGTCTGGACTAGAGTGCTTCCCATGGCAGGATATACATGCATAAAAACCCCTGAGACCTTGACTGAACCGGAGGTTTTTCAAATTCTCTGTGACAAAGAATAGTTAGTATTTTGTGTCTGTGAGTGCTTTGTTCCAAACATTTTGAATCTCGTAAGTCTTCCCAGAAAATGCTTATTTTCTAAGACAGACACTGGAAAAAAGAAAGAAATCGCCAAGGAATTCCCGGGAAAGTGGAGTATGATTCTGGATATCATCAACTATGGTAAACATTGGACAAAACTGGTAATCTGGGTGTTAATCAAAAAGAAAGGGAGCTCCTGGAGAAGGGTAAATGTGGATGAGATGTTTTGGCAGCTTTTTGTTCTTTGATATTTATAGTTGGCTCAGATCATTATTTAGTCACTGTTTGTGGTCTTTAACTCTCAGAGGAAGGAGAGGTACAGAAAAAAGAGATTTAAAAAGGGGTAAAGGCACATCTGAAGATGGAGATAAAGGACAAAGAAAGACCTATTACTGATTGTGGTGGATGCCTGATGGAGTTAATGGAAGAGTTGTATGTAAACTTTTGAGTCTGGTCATAAAAGAAATAGAAGAAGACATGGCAGGATAGTAGTTTGTGAAGACCAGAGCTTTATTATTGAAGGCAGGGGTATAGTGTTTATAGTGCAATGGATTGCAAAGGAGAGGTAAGAATAATGCAGGAAGGCAGTCTTTCTGCCAGAATTACTTCAAGAAGTGTATGGTGGGGAAGACTTCACTAAAAACAAATGTTGGGGGGTTGTGACAGATTTGGGCATTGGTCAAACTTCTGTCATTCACTATTAGTTGAGTGGTTTTGACAGAGTATAATGGAATGATGGCAGAATTAAATTTATCAAATGAAGATTAGAAAATAAATGTACTGTCAGGTACGTCTGGATGTTTGTCGATGTGATAGCTTCAAATTCACTTACAAGACAAAAGATGTTGATGGTTTTGGATTTGACTTTGGTAAATAATGAGTGATACAGAAGAACTGTATTGAGTTGCAATAATTAAAGACAGATTCACTGTAAATAAAAATAAACAGACGGAGGCCAGTATGTCAGCTGCAAACAATGTCTCAGGCATTAGAGATCAACTTTGTATAGTCGAATGAATGAGTTTAAGTCCATAGGAAAGTGATTACATCAAATATGCAAAATAGCTAGAATTTGTACATTAAACAAAGGAGAAAGCCTGAAGTACTTGCTGCGGCAAAGCCAGGGACTAGCAGAAGTCTTCAGAAATGGAAAAAAGATTTTTCTCAGCTTTCTGAGATTAGTTTTTAGATCTCAGATATGTGAAAGGTTAGGAATAATGTAAAAACTGCTGAAAGCTGAGTCTGACCTTGCAAAACAAGTAAACCCAAACCCTCAATGTTCTTCAAATTCACCAATGTTTTTCACCAATAAAAAGAATAAAGGGAAGAAACAAGGTTACTATCCTGTTAGCCTAGAGATTTGGAGAAGTCTAGACAAAGTCCTAAAACTGGATTGAACTTTCATCTCGGACAATAGCACTGAAAATAGGAGCTAACCTACAATAATAATAGGGAAAAGGCTGGAATATGAAAATTGCTTCATCTATGGTGGAAGTGAAACAACTGAATGTTTTCAAACCAGATTATCTAACCTTTTCCCTTGATTACTAAAAGAAGTACAGCATATTCCTTCACCACCTGTGTTGCAAGCTTCATTGTAAGGGATAGTGTGTATTTCAGAAGAAGCACACCTAAAAGAATTTGGACCTCTTCCCTGCATTTTCCTTTTCCTTAGGAAAGTAGAAAATTTCCAGGTAGTTTTTTACCTTTCATTAAATAAAGTTCAAGGATTCCTCTAAATTACAGTGCCTTTGTAGGCAAAGTAGCAATAAGATCATTAGTCTGTTCTTAGCTATTTGCAAGTTTAATGGAACTTTTAAGCAAAGAGAAAATACAGACACAGAAGTAATGAACTGTGAATTAAAAAAACAACCAAACAAACCAAACAAAAGCCCTAGCTCATGGTCTAACCAAAGGTAATAAAAATAATTCAGAACATTTCTTTGTAAATATATTTTGTAAAGACTTTAGGGTGCTTAAAGAGGAAATTACATTTGTCTGCCATGAAAAGGAAATTGTCATGTTGGAGGAAACTTACAGGCAGAATTGTTCAGAGATCAGTCTTGTGACTAATACAATTTAATATTTGCATTACAGTCCTTGGCAGAAGAGTGCTAATGAGGCTTGCCAATAAAACAAAGTTAGTCAGCATCATCAAAAAGAGGGATGAAAAGCTGGGTCACCTTGTGAAATAGTCTGCAAGGTATGAGATGAAATTTAGTAGTATAACTGCTTGGTCATATGCTTAAAGTGTGGTAGCAAGAAAGTTTGTTATTAAGTGAAAGCTGTCGTTTTGCTGAAAATGACAAAAGATTAGAGGAAGCTAGTGTGACAGCTGGTAACGGGAAAAGTATGAGCCAACAGTCATGAAAAAGGATATTTTCAAGAAAAGGAACAACGAAAACCTGAAGGATTCCTTGCTAGCATACTATACAGTTTTGTAGTATGAGTGTGTTTATTAGGCAGGGTTTAAGAAAAAGGAATTATGTCTTACACAGGCATAGGTGAATGTGCAACCTCTTACGAGCAAATATGAAAAACCTGTGAGTTGTTTGGCCTAGTAAAGTGAAGGCATGACCTCTAGAAAGGGACAAGGACTAGTTAAGCTATATAACAATACTGGTAAAAGTGTAAATAAAGTAACCACATTTAAGTTTCAAAAACCAGGAAAATATCCAACTGTCAGAAATGGTGGGAGGTTCTGAAAAAAAGTCCAGTAAGGCTAATGGGAGCTGACAGTCTGAGTACTTTTAGGGTATTCTGATCACTTTGTCACCAAGCAGAAGGTGCAACAGGCTTTCTAAACATGATGAAGCACTATATACAATTGTTATATCTATTATATATCTATTAACTAATTTGAGTTTTGTTGAAGACCTAAATGTTCTCTTTCACTGTAGTTGTTCATGTATTTATAACCATTTTCACATGTTTTAATCGTCACTTAGTAATTAGCTACTTTTCTGCTTGCAGATGGATTCTTTTTTCTGCCCTGAGCGACTGAAGACAAAAGGGTGTCAAGCAGACCAAATCAATGAATATTGTGTAACCTTTTTGACACCATGATAACTTCTCTTGAATTCCTCTTTATCTTTTCAATTTGTTTTTCTATTTGCCTCCTCCTTCCTTTTCAATGAGATTCCTTTCCCCTCTTCTTCCACTTATTCACTTGCCATGCTGATACCTTAACATTTACATTTTCCGCACCTCTTCTTAACAAATCAGTAGGGAAATTGTTAAAACCTCAGGTTTTATAGGTTTCACACTGAAAAGAAACCAGGCACCTTGCACCTTAGAACAGTACTTTTCAGCCTGTTGGTAGTAATAAAAAGTCTATGACAGTACACACTTCATTTACATCACAAATTAATTTCTTAAACATGAAGATTAGAATTTTTACTTTTCAAGTAATAGCTCAGTTTTCAAAGAAAACTTTGTGTATGTGCACCTAGTCTGTATGAACTTGTAGCAGTTTTTCTGACCATAGCAGTACTTTTTTTCCAGTTGAGGTTCATGAACTATATCATATGCTACCCCTAGTTCATACATGAACAAATCAAACCATGAAGTTTTCAAAAGACACTGAAGCTTAGTATCAATCTATGAAAGATGAGATACTGACCCTTCTGGAAGTAGCATTCAGAACCTAAAGAGTCTCAGACTGGTGACCATTCTAGTATATGAACAGTCGTAAGAGAAGTCCCTACTTTCCCATAAGCCATTCTTATAATTTATCTCAGTTAGATTGATCATAACACTTTGCTTGCATTTTTTTGGATTGCTATTGCAATCCAAGGTTAAAATGAGATATTTTAAATATTCAGCAACATATTCTTTTCTTTGAGAGAGATAGGATTGCAGTGATTGGCAAGATTTATTTTTGGGCAGTGCTGTCTGTCCACCTCAATATGCTGATCTAATAAAAAAATATGGAACAAGAGATTAAACGGTGCATGCCAATTCAGAGAGCACTGAAGAGTTACACTGGCCATCAAAAACCATTTTTTTTTTGAGGATGTAATTTAATTTTCATGCATATGGACAAGAATATCTCTCGAAAAATTGTGGTTCTCCCATTTTTCTCAGCGCAGTCATGGAAGAATAAACATACAGACAGAGCTGCTGAGGCTTGGTGCTGAAGGCAATGATTTAGGGAAACAATCAGCATTTAGAAGAAGAAATTAGAAAATAAAATAACTTGGTGTGTCATAATATTTTTTATGATATATTACTGTAGTTCTGATATGCATGGACATGATCTGATTTAAATGTGGATTGTTTGAAAAGTATTTAAATGCTTTTTGCATTTTCTATGAGCACTTCCCACAGAGATTTGGTAATAAAACACTGACTTAAAGTGTTAAAGTTTCACTCACTTAAAGAGTGACTATAAATCTGTGCTAACATACCATACTAAATTCTGTAAATCCATGGCCTCTAGGAAATTTATTTGTTAGTGAGAGTAATGCTGAATGACTGCACATTCTCGTGTTATTTAGAATTTTGAATCAGGGTATTATGTTGACACATGCTTGAGACTGTTGAATAATTCAGAATTCTGGTTGTATAAACCATTTATTCTGATGATTTGAAATTATAGGTCCCAGGAATCACACTTTCTGACCTGATATGCCTCTGAAGACACCAAGGAAGCATCTCTTTCATACTGAGATTTGCAAGGCTTCCTCTTGTCCCAGGTCACTCTACTGACTGCAGATCTGATCACTATCTGAAGTCAACGGGAACTTTGCTACTGGTTTCTGTCAACAAAATACAGCACAGAGAGAAGAAAACTCTCTAGAAAAGTCTTACTCTGATGCTGTCTGTCCTCCTAGTGGTCATTGATCAATAGGAGGCAGCTTTTTTAGAGCTCAAATGGTCTCTTGGGAATTACAGGAGTGAAACCCAGTTTTGTTTTGAGTTTGCAGGAGTGTGCTCAGCCTCAGTAATACTCACTAACTCAACAGAGTCTTGAAAGAAAATTTTTCTTTGCGTGAAGTGAAAGGAAATTTTTCCATTTTTAATAAAGCAGATGGTTGAATAGCATTGTATTGCATACTGTAGAGCTGTTTATGATGATGTAATGATAGCTAACTAGCTATTCAGAAAAAAAATGTTTTCTAGAAAATATATTCCAAAATATACTCTTTATTTCCACTGGTGTTCTTTCAACACCAATAAAAAGAAGTTAGTGTTTTTTATAAGCAGAAACATAAATAAATTATTTCTTTGTTTTGTTTGGGATTTGCTCTCCCCTTGAATCAAGATTCATCAAGTATTCTAAAACATTGTTTAAATTGCTCAGGCTGCAAAACCAATCATTCTCAAAATCAGTATTTTTCTACCCTCTTTCTTTTTTGTCTTCACACTAAGACTTGATGTGCTAGTCTCTCTAGACAATGAACAAGACCTGCCTTTCACTTTCAAGCACTTTTTTCCCTGAAACCTATTGGCAGTTTTGTTGGCTTGTTGCAGGCCTTCATTATGTTGTTTGGAAAGGGAGTCTGCATTTCTTGAAACTGATTGACAGCTTGAAAACCTGTCTGCTAAGAATTCCTAAGTAAGAACCAGGTTTTTCTATTTGCAGTGGTTCAAATAAAGACCAATTACACAGGATTACTATTATCACTACTTATACTTAGAAAATGTGCTCAATAAAAGTACACCTAAAGCAACTATTGAAGAAAGAAACAGACAACAAATATTTCATCTTCAAGATTGGTGCATCGAGTTTAACAGCTGCATTTGGACAAGAAAGACAAACAACAATGTAGCAGACATGCTAATCCTGTTCTGATTTTATCTGATCTGATGACCAGTAGGTGAGCCTGTGAAAGCTTCTTGACTTCTTTGTCCTCTAGTTTTCATGAAAAATAATTTTACAATTCACTAAGGGGACAGAAAACAAAACAAAACAAAACAAAACAAAACCAAACCCAACTTGTTTGTTTGGTCTCATTATTATTAATTAAATAAGGATAGGTGGTAACGTGGTTCCAGGCACTGAATGTCTGTTTTTACTGGTTTTTTTTCTTTCTGTAGAGACTGAAGATGTATTTAGGAAATAAATACAACTTTCAACTTACCAGTTTTATTCTCAATGCTTTTGTAGTCTTGATCCAAAAGGAAAAGCATTGTTAGACACTGGCTTAACTTCTATGATACATATATACATATTTATGAATTTTACATTGCCTTGTTTGGTGATGATATTAGGGAATACCTTTAGTCAGTAAGATTTAACTTTCCTTCAAGACTTCAGCTTCTGTGAATGTTTGGGAGAAAGAAATAAGGTGGAATTTAGGACTGTGACTTGACCTTTTAGGCTTGTGTTCTGTGAGGCGTTCTGCATTTTTTATTCCCAGTGGCGGGTTTTGGTGTCCATTCCTATTCATATTTTTCTTAAAATTAAACACTTGTTCCTCTTCTCCTTAACCAGGCCATGCAGCCACTCTTTTTTTTTTTTTTTTTGGTTGGTTGGTTTGGTTTGGTTTTTGGTACTTTGCTCTGTTCCTGCTTAGCGGAAATCAAGCATAGGGACTGGAAAATGTTTTAAAATATTCCCAAAAGAAAAGAATAATACTTGTTTCTGTAAAACTTTTGGGGTTTTGAGAAAATCTGTTAGTTAACGCAGCATATGAGAAGGAATCAATAAAAACAAACCATGAAGAATTCAGAGTTGTTGAATAGGAGGGCATTGCTATTTTAAGCTGAATGGCACCCTGATTATACAGTGCGTATCCAAATAATGCATTTCCATGGAAATTTCAGTATGTCTGTATATCACAAAAAACATGCATTTGCATTGTGTCTCTGCATGTTTTAAAACCGAATTCTTAGAGAGGTTTGTCAACATTCAAAAGACATTTTAAAATAAAACTGGAGAAACAATGTGGTTCTTCCTCACTAGGTCACTTAAGAGAGAAATCTTTGTGTCCTTAAGCATTCTGGAAAGCTGATGTGAAGGAAAGTACTGGCTTATCTTATCTAATATCCCTATTTCCATGACAACTCTATTTCTGCTGCAGGAAAAGGAATAATACTCAGCATTAGCTAACTGCATGTTCTCAGCAATAATAATAACATGTGGAATCAAATTCTACCATTTGGTGAAATCCAATATCAGTCCAGGGAGGAAGAAAATCACCAAAGTGATGGCTGAGTAAAGAATGGAAAATGAAAAGCATAAATGAGAAGACAAAGTCCTTATAGCCTGTCTAGAAATTCCTGGGTATTCTGTACTAAGAGTCTAATTAAAACTTCCTGAATAATAAGGAACTTTTATATAATTTCAAATTTCAGTTTCTCAGTTAACCTTAGAAAATTCAGTGAAGATATCATTAATATATGTTATATATTAAGTAACATATATATAACATATATAACATATATATAGAGAGATATATTTACATATATGTATATATATATGTTAGATAGTGAACTAATTCTGTAGATGAAAATAGAGCCATAACTTGGTTTTAAGGTTTGGTGGAGAGTAAAGCCTTTCACAAACATTCTAATTACATCTCTAAGCAAACACAAGGTAAATTCCATGCTAATCAAATATGAATACTGTAATTTTAGGGCATAATTACTCCACGAGATGTCATTTGTATAGGTGAATTGGTTAAATTCCAAAATGTGCTATACTGTTAGTTATTTTAGGAAAGCTTGTTTAGATCATATAGTTCTGATATAAGATTTTTGCCCTTGCTGTATTTTTCTTTTAGTAAAACTTCAGATAGGTTAATTGTGGAAAATTAGAGGCCTACTGGACGAGCAATGTATTCTCTACATCTATTGTCTTCATAATCACAGGTATAACACTGACTTACTCAGTTGCAAGTGGCAGGTGATAATCTCATTCATGATCTTGGAGAGAAAAATCATCTTAAATTCAGAGAAAAGACATCTTGTTCAGCAGACCTTGTACCCTAATGAATGGAAGGGAACAGTATTTAGCAGTAAAAGGTAATTGCAGTAGAAGAACATAAGAGTATAGCAAAATACAGGAACATAAAGTTACCAGAACACTGACATATCAGGAGAAGTATTCTTAAATAGTTAGGGTGGATCATGCTTGGGTTAATTCAGATTTCTGACTGGCACTGTGTGCAATGCACAGACTATACATTTATATCCTCTGTTACTTCTGTGTATCATATAAAACTTCCATAAAAGATGCTTCACCAATGACAAGTCTTGCCTGACCAACCTTGTGGCTTCCTATGATGGAGTGACTACATTAGTGTATAAAGGAAGAGCTATGGATATCATCTACCTGGATTTCTGCAAGGCCTTTGACAGAGTTCCTCTCAAAATCCTTCTCTCTAAATTGGGAAGATATGGATTTGATGGATGGACTGTTTGGTGAATAAGGAATTGGCTGGATGGTTGCAACCAGAGAGTAGTGGTCAATGGCTAAATGTCTGGATGGAGGTTGGTGTTGAGTGGTGACCCTCAGGGGTCCATATTGGGAACAGTACTGTTTAATATCTTCATCAACAACATATACAGTGAGATCAAATGCATCCTCAGCAAATTTGCAGATGACACCAAGCTGAGTGATGCTGTTGACACACCTGAGAGGTGAGACACCATTCAGAAAGACCCAGACAAGCTCTGTAAGTGAGCCCATGATAACCTCATGAGGTTCAACAAGGCCAAGTGCAAGATTCTGCACCTGGATTGGGGCAACCCCCAGTATCAATATAAGCTGGGGGATGAAGGAGTCAAGAGCAGCCCTGCAGAAAAGGACTTGGGGGTACTGGTGGATGAAAACCAGACATCAGCCAGCAATGTGCACTGGCAGCCCAGAAAGCCAACCGTGTCCTAGGCTGCATCAAAAGAAGCATGGCCAGCAGGTTGAGGGAGGTGGTTCTGCCCTTCTACTCCACTCCAGTGAGACCCCAGCTGGAGTACTGCATCCAGCTCTGGAGTTCTTAGTGCAAGAAAGACATGGACCTGTTGTAGTGGGTCCGGAGGAGGGCCACAAATGATCAGAGAGGTATGGAGCACCTCCCCTGTGAGATCAGACTTGGAGAAGTGGGATTTCATCTGTTGAAGAGAAGGCTTTGGGGAGACCTTATTGCAGCCTTTCAACATTTCAAAGGGGCTTATGAGGAAAATGGGGACAGACATTTTAATAGGCTCTGTAGTGATAGGACATGGGGTAATGGTTTTAAATTAAAAGGAGAGTAGATTCAGGCTAGATATAAGGAAGACAGTTTTTACGGTAACGGGTAAAATACTGGAACAGGTTGCCCAGAAACGCTAAGGTCGGGTTGGACAGGGCTCTGAGCAACCCGATCTAGCTGAAAATGTCCCTTCTCATTGCAGAGGGGGTCAAACTAGATGACCTTTAAAGGTCACTTCTAACCCAAACCATTCTATGATTCTATGATTCTAAAATGTGTCATTCACCCCAAACTCAAGGGTTATCATATACAACACTGTAACCAGGTAATTTTTTAAAAATTTCTCAATGAACAGAATTGATCAGTCTTTGATTACATTACAAAGCAGATGGGACACAGAGTGAGCCTGGCTGAATATTCAATATTTGCCAGCAACTGTTAAGTTTTAGCATGGAGAATTTTAATCATAATTGATAGTTTATGTTGTCAAAGCATTTATTTAAACAATTTCTATGTGATTGGAGGTGCGGGGGAAGGGTAGGGGAGTCACACATCATTTTGGATTGGCTTGTCAGACCAAATAGCTTACTGCTGCTCAGTATTCCTTATTCCTTCAATTAGAAAATCTAAATCTACTGGGAAAACAGACTCCTTATACCTGACAGTTTAATAACCACTCCAATTATTAATTAGTATTTGAGATTTCCTTTCTTGATTGGCAGGTAAGATGCTCCTTTTATTGCCTATTTCTTTATTGCTGCAAGGATTTTGCCATGCTGTTGAATTAGAGAAGTAGTGACATGAACAGAAGTACAATTTGATATCCAGAAGCTTCAAAGAAAAGAGCTATTCAGTCATTCCATGTCTGCTCAATGAAAGTACTGTTGGGATTCTGTAGAAAGATGTTAAAAATGAGGGGATATTTTTAATATTATTTCTGCACTGACTTTCTTGCTGTTTGTAATTAACCATGGGTACCCAAAGTTGAAACTTTTCTCTTGTGCCAGGAACCACTAATACTATAACTGAAGCTGGTTCTGTCTGGCAAACACTATATGAAAAAGCATTTCACTTTTTATCTTCAGCATGGTGAAAGTATACACACTACATATCATCACAATAAGCGCAAATTTCCCTGGTGGAGATAATTCACATCACTGTGCAAGTATGACCCAGGTATTGCCTCTCATTTGTGTTGCATTTTGCATGGTTTATAAATGTGCTGACTTGCTTCATGCACAACTTTCATTACATTTGAGAAAAGGAACTATGTACTAGAGAACTGATTGTGTGGTAGAACAGTGCAGTGCTTAATCTCAAAGCTTTGATAACTAGAAATTTACTACGTGCCCTGTATCTCTTCTTACTATTTATTTTCAAAGCCAGTACAAGATTTCAGTTCTAAGGGCTTACATTTCGCTGTACTTCAGGAATGTGGCTTACCTTCAACATCCCCCTTTAAAGAAGCTGTGTTTCGAGCCCTCAGGGCTACAGGGAGAAACTGGAAAAGGCTGTCAAAGGTAAACAAAGCAGTATCTTCTATTGAAGTCCTTAGGGGACCTGCTATAGTAATCCTGAGAGAAGCTGTTTGGCCATTCCCCTGCCTTCCAGGAAGCTTTAACGCCTTCATAATAAAGCTATGTGCCTCAAGGAGAGACAAATGAAGCAGGGGCGGAAGGAGGAAGCCTTTGCTATTGCTGTAAAGGAACAGCTTCTTGTTGCAGTACATGGCAGAATTGTAGGTCCACAGGGTCTGTACCATGGACACCCAATGGTATGTCATTTCCACTTTTGAAAAATTTCTTAATCAGTCATATACAAACTCTCTGTGATCCAGGTATACACATCGCTTGGGTGTTTGCTGTTGACATTAGTCATAACTGGAGAATTTTCTCATGCAGTGATAGCAGTAGAACTATTTCTTGGCTCCTACAGTCTTCATTTAATAATGAGTGTGAATTTTAGCTTTCTCATCTTTGCAAGGACATGACTGGTCTTCTAACATTTGGAGGAAGAGAAGTTGGCACATTTAGCTGGGCTTCTATCGGTCTTTTGTAGCATAAACTTTGGTAAGTAAGAATCAGAAGTCCATATCTTGTCTCCAAAACAGAGGTAATAAACATTTCATACATACGGGGTTTTTATGATGAATTAGTCAGTGATTTTGAGGTCATAGTTTCTTCTATTCTGATTGAGAAGCACAGTATGTCTCAACAAATACCTACTAGCCTAAGAGTCTAAGAAGGCATTGGTATCTACTGGTAAAATGTCCAAAAATTTGATACTGCATTGCTATAGCTAGAAATTACCATGGTTACCACGTGGGAAGCTAGTGCTGTAAAACATCATGTTATTCTCTATAGTAAATTGTTTTCAGAATGCTTCCTTCCTTTCTTTAGATCAATATTTGTAATAGTAGTACACATCTCTGGAGATGCTTAGTGCATCTACATCACTGAAAAGGTAATTGTCTTGCCTACCCATGAAGTACAACTCAGCATCATAATGAACGACACACTTGTTTGAAATCTAGCATTATTGATACCAATGTTATCAATGTTCTTATGAAGCAAAATATAGTAAAGGTGATTAATAGTTTGAGAAGGAGGAATATCTTAGTTTGAACTTAAGAGAACTCTCAGAACTATGATCTCAGCATTGTGAAAATACATTTTGGCTAGGTGTATTAAGTCACTCGCACATGGTAAAGCAAAAAACCCCAGCAATTCTCAGATTAGTTTTTGTTTGCTTCTGTCATGAAAATGAAAAGTAATTCCTCTTAGGGTCATTTTTTAAAACTAATCTGTAGGAGCAGTAAAATGCTGAAGTTGAGACTGGGAAAAGTGTGAGCTGTGAAGAAGTTATTAATGCCTATTTTAGTCATGTTATGTTTATGCTCTTCAGTGAATCTGTTTTAAATATCATGAATAAGGTTGAAATCTGCACTGTCCAGGATTCCTATGAAATGCAAATTCCTCAAATTCAAATCTCCCTGTAAGAAACAGATCAGTTTAGCAATTTTTCAAATGGGGAAGAAATTGAAAAAACAGATCTTAATAAAGGTGTATTTAATTTTGACAGTTTAAAAAAAGCCTTTTATTTCTTAATTTGAAAATTACTTTCATGTTTACCTTTATTATTTTGCATTCACATTGATAACATCTTTTAAATAAATTATTTAAAACTATTTTTTTAAAAATTAAATTCCCCCCCTTCCCCCCCCCCCCCCCCCCCCCCTTTTTTTTTCTGGCTTTAAAACTTTAAATTAAACTAAATCTTTTGCTTGAGAAGAATTTGGGAATGATGAATCTGTTTCCTTATCAGATCTAATAGGTTATCTTCTATTGCCTTCTCATGTAAAAATACAGACAGCAATTGATTATTGTCAGAACTTTGTGTCATCTCAGTTTCTATATCTCCTATGCATTTCCTCTTATCATCACAATAAGAATGTGGAATGAGAGGCGTTTGATCTCAATCATAAAAACTGAGCTCTTGAAAATTGTGATGGAAGACTGTTACAGTTCACATCTTTCATACAAATGTAACACCATCATGGGGTCCGTTACTTCAAACCTATAGTTTTAACTTATACTTTTGATCAAATGTGTTTATTTAATGTATTCAATTTTCCTTCTTTCCGTAGATGTATATGGCACTGTTTTGTGACTGATGCACTACTACATCAGTGTCATTCAGTTGAGATAGCTGGGCTAGACAGAATGGTTATAAAATTATAGGGATTTTTGCAAAGAGGTGAGGAACCACAATGTGTTTTGTTGTGTTAGTTGTAACACACAAGTTGAACTTTCTGTGTCCAGGCTGTATTTGTTCTGCATTGGTTATGCTGTTGACTCTGCCACAGCTGTGGGTGCTGTCAGCAGTGGCCAGTTCCCAGCCCTTTACAGATTTGTCCTCAAACTAAGTCAAGTTTCTTTAATCTGACCCAGTACCTTCCCTAGCAGTCCCCAATTTAGATTTGCTTCAGTATGCACCAACTGTGCGTGAATCACTAGGAGAGCTAGAAAACTAGAGAAATCTGTGAATTTCTTTTGCCCAGAACTCTTTATAGATGTGTTCTCCAGTACTCCCCCTAGTAATTCCAGGAGGACTCTCTGTTCATACTTTTTATCCCTTGTGTCAGCATGTCCAACATACTTGTACTCCACGGCATGTCTGTTTCCAGCTACTGAAAGCATCCACAGACAATAGGCAGCAACATCCCACAATGCCTGTCATTGTGTCTGCTAGGGAAAGGGTTGTGTGATGGTGGACCATCACTGCCTCACCTAGGTATTATGATTTTTGTATCAGGAATGGATTGCAGGTGGGATGTGGAGGGTAAATAGATCTTTTGATCAGTGAGGATTTTGTCCACTTCTTGTGAAGCTCAAGAAGGGCAGCTGTTCATATGCTCATGATGGCGCTGACTTGGGGTAGGCACCTCAGGATTCTCCTCAGCTCTGCTTTTCTGTGTAGCACCATCAAGAAGTTACTTCTGTACTATGCATTTATCAGAGGAGCTGCCCTGTCTAATTTGTCATACCATAGTGCTCCTGGGGAAAGGCTCACAGAAGACAAGAACCTGCCTGTAACAAGTAATCTTTCAGGACATTCACTGTTCCGACAGACAGTTTTGTTCCTTATCAAATAGAGGTGCTTTTGCCACTTAGTTCTGCTGGCCAAGTGATCCTCAGCTTGGGAGTAGCAGTGATGGTTTCCAGCGTGTTAGTGGAAGTTTTTTACGTAGAAAGGAAATGCAAATGAAGCGCTATAAAAATATATATATAGTGAGAGGACCACTACGAACCCCTGTGAAAACTGCTTACACAGTCTTTGTGTAATTTACCACCGGCAGGATATGGAGAACTCGCTACTGTCACAGGCCAAATGAATTTATAAATGAACATTTGTAGTTTTATATCATTCATTTTCACTGATCTAAATAATTAGAGGACTTATTTGTTGCTCTGAGTACAATACCTCAAAAAGACTTATGTATTTAGGACCTTGGAGCTTTATGGACTATCATTTATGGTACGTTATTACATCAATTTTTTGCTTATTATCAAATTCATTGTTCTATGTAATATGTAAAAGAAAATTAAGGAAAGATTTGTTTTCAAGCTTTAATGATTTAATATGCTATTATTAACATAGGTACATGTTAATATGGTTACTATTGATATATTCATATTTAGTTAAACATCTCAACATTGGGAGAATAGGAAATGTTTCAGGAAAAATGTTCATCAGAAAGGAAAATTATTTCAAACTTTATGTAAATCAGGTGTAGATAATTGTGGGAATTACAGGATTTTCTGAACTTCCTGTGACTGCCAGTGACAGATAGCATCCTTGATTGATTGACAGATTTAATACGCTTTGATAAACGTTGTAAAAAGCTAATTTAGGTTCATTTTGTAAACTGAATAAATAGCTTGGTGAAACTTTTTTCTGAAATCCAAATAGCCTCTACACTGATTCAGCAGTTGTCCATCATGGACATGGTATTCAGCCCTGTGAATCAGACCAAGTTAGAGGAGAGAATGTGGCTGTGCCTCTTTTGGCATTAATGAAGGATGGCTGGTTGTAGAGCAATCAGATTGTTGTCTCTCTAAAGCATGTATAAAGGACTGCAAAATGAGTTTGAAGAGCTTTGGAATTGCATTCTGGAACTATTTGACATTGACTTAGATCACTTGATGGTAGCACACAGAGATGGTAAAACTAGCTTCAAGTTTTCTTGTGCATTAAACTATGAATTCTGAAATCTTAACTTTTAATTATGAAATGAAATTTCTGAACATTTCTCTTCAGAAATACCAGAAATTCAAACTATATTTTTTGAACAGAGTTCTTTTTAAACTTTTGTAATACAGCAAGTAGTACAGTAAGTAATATATAGACATAATTTAATATACAGAATGAATGAGATCATCAAAAGGAAAAATAGTTGTCTTGCACAACTTTTGTTTTAATCTTTGGTGGTCCAGGAACACTGCTACATTTCTGCAAAATAGTTTTATTAATTTTCAGATCAAACTTTTTCAGGAAAGCTAGAAAATGAGGTTTCTGACTCTTTAGTAGCAACTTCAGGGCAGATGTGGCCAGGAGATATGTCAAGTGTCACATCTAGAGAATTGATGAGAGTAAGGGAACTTAAAAATGCAAGAAAAATAGGGGAAAATAAGACAAATACTGCTCTATAAGCCTATTATGCTGCTAACTAGTAAAAAGAAGACAGTAGTCTATTTGCTTCAGTTTATATCATTCTTACTTCAAATGCATTTCTCTAAGCTTCACAGAGACGGCAATTACATCCTACTAGTATTATAAAATTAGTCTGAAGACATTTTAAATTGGAGTGTGAAAGTGCAGGGGAGAGTTTCTGAGATCTGTTCTCATAGAAATAGAAAAAGCATGAGTCTCTTACTTTCTAAGAAAAGAAAGGAATATGAAAGGGAAGGTTTTCCCCATGACATATGTTCTTCTTACCTCTTCTACTGCTGGGACATTTTCCTTATGGGTCCATGTCTCTTTGTGCATCTTAACTATTCTTTTGTTATGAACATGCATGCTTTATAGGCATACTAAAACTTTTTCCTAAACTCTGGTAATTTTTGTAGTGGTAAGATTAAGTATTAGGATTAATACATTAATGCTATCAAATTTTGTAATCGATACTATATGGACATATGGTCTTGTTTAACAATCCACACATGTTCTTGAAGAAACAGAATGAACACATTATTTCAGCTCAGGATGTTCCATGCAAAGAACTATGAAGGATAATTAGCTGAAGTAATTGCTGCTTGGACAAACCAAGTTTGAAGAACAGTTGCATCCCGCAAAGCTGGCAACACAAGACTCTTGCAATTAATATTTACCTGATACTTGTTGGACAGATAGCCAAAGATGTGTCCTTAGGTGAACTACCTTCATTACAATACTACATTTCACGCCCCCTTACACCAGGTACCCTGGCCCACAGACACCTTTCCTCAATGATCATGCATATTTAACCAATGAGATTGTGTAACCACTATGTAGATAACCATCCAATCAGTGTTAGAGGGATGTAAGTAAATAAATATTAATATAATCATGTGTAAACATGATTGTGGAAACTACCAAGGGCTGCTAGTTCACCTGGCACCCAAACTTGTGCAACTTTTTATTAAAAGCAATATCTCATGTTCTTAGACCTTTTTCTTTGATTTTGCACACTGGGTAATGAATTTATTTTTGAGATGACATTAATAGATTACTAGCATCAATTTGTCTAGCAACCATGTAGCCTTCCAGTAAACATAGAAGACAAGGACAAATTGTTGTCTTTTTTTCCTACTGAAAAGGAATTCAGCACTGGTCTGACACAGAGTATCCAGCAATGTTATCCATCTCTTCTGACTCAGTTTTGGATAGTCTGTTCATTACATGTGTTGCTTTCCTATATAGATAGAGCTTTATGGACATACTGCATCAGCTCTTGAACATACATGTAAAATGAAATAATAGCTATAACAGTTTGTTTTGCTCGTTGAGCATGATTATATCTAAAACAGGTTTGTCATCTTTGGGGCAGGTGTGCACTATGGTCAGGGCACAGCAAGGGCTGGTGGCTCACTGGAAGTAAGAGAGGTCTTCCCCCAGGGAGGACAGGGCAGGCCAGGTCATTGCCAGGCAGAGCTCATCCCATCATTAGATGCCATCCACCCATTTGTTGTTTTTCATGTATATTTCATCTCCAGGCCTGCCATGTTAAAGTCTAAAGAACAAGCATTTCTGTTTCTTGGAAAACCTGATCGTTTTCCAAGCAAAAAATTTAGCCCCATGATATATTTCCATTTTTCATTTATAGGGTCTGCAAGCTGCAGCAGACGCTTTGCAAAAGTTTAGAATCTGTATGAAAAAATCACATTTTTCACAGAAAAGGCACAATTAATATTCTTTATGTCTAATGATGCAATCGTTTAGAAAATTTTATGCACAATTTTCATGAAAGTTTGGAAATGTTAAGGTAATTTGAAAATTCAGATGGTATATTGTGTTTCTGTGCTTTGTAAGGTAGTTCCATCCAGAGTACAAACAGAAGTGTTGCAATCATCAACAGTGATTTCAGACTTAACCGTCATGCAGCAGAGTACAGTAGGAATCAGTAGATAAGCTCTGACTTAAAAAATCAAAGCATACATATAGCGCAAATTGAAGATAAAAAAGTGAATATATTATCAAGTTTTCCTTGGTTTACTAGGTGGGACTGCTTACTGTTTCTATTTAACAGTTCTTGCAGGAAAGTCTGACATTCTGAGATCAGTGAAAAGGAAGCAGTTAGAGGGTTTTTTACTACATACAGACATGAAGCAGTAATCAGTGTCTGCTGGACACAAGTGTGGAACTCATTTTCACTGAAGCAGCTGATAGGTAAAGGTTTGTAATGCTGGAAAAAGGCTTTTTCCAGCATGTCAGTTTTCTTTTTATTTTTCTTTCCCCCCTTTTCAGACAGGTTAGAGATTGACTTTTCAAATGGAAGCACCTGGAAAGTCAATGGAGTACTTTTGAGAATTTGCGAGGTAGAATTTTAGTAATGTAGAAGGTCCTGCATGTGATCATGATATCCAGGCAGCTGTGCTCACCACAGGAGCTAAAATTGTACTTAAGATACCTTTGTATTTCCCTGCTGTCTGAAGTGGTCAAAGGAACAAGAGAAATTCAGTGTCTGAAATTATCTTCAATATAGAGATAACTGAGCAGATCTCTGCAAGGATTGTCTGTCAGTGGAGTAAATATGGATTGCAGGGCTTTCTATATTTGCTATGTCTCCTTTGCTTCAGTACTGTCAAAATCTTGCTGTCCTCCTCAGCCTTCCCATCAGCAATTTGTTGGTACTAGACAAGGTCATGGATTTTAGATCAGCCTTTAGGTCCTCTGAGCTGTAAGTGTTCTCCTTTGCTATGGGCATGCTTTCAAAGTGCTGTGTCTTTCTGCTGGCACCAGCTAAATTATCTGCAGATCCAGAGGTAGCTCAGTAATGTCAGTGGCTTTCTGCACTAATGTTCACTGGAGAAGCTGGGTTAACTGCAAGGTGCTGTCTCCACCAGAGTCTTTTCATGATTGCATTGTGTTGTGTAGCCATGTCAAGAGATCAGTCTTAGTGGTGTTAAAAAATGGAAGAAAAAAAAATAATTCCTTTACTGTGCATGACCGATACCAGGGAGTTTGGATAGCTTATGAGCCTCTGATCTGTTGCCTCATCCTGCTTCTGCAATTGATTCTTAGCTGTGTGATTTTTTAGAGTACAGAACTGCTGCTTGCTGCTGCAATTACCCTGTGTTTCTTCCCCTCACATACCAGTTTTCTTATCCAACGTAAAGACAGTGAGACAGGAGTAGGAGCTGTGTAACCGGTCCATGTGTGGACTCTGGGATAAATTCCCTTCCTTATGCTACTGCCTTGGTCCTGCAGAAGGGAAAAACTTGAATAGGTATCAATGTGGTTTATTGTTTTATTAACAACACATAATTAACTGACAATCAGTGAACTATAATTCAGAATCAGTATCAGATATACAACAAATTCACTGCAATACTTAACTATTACAAATTTTCCTGCTTCTTTTATACTTTTCAAAAGCCTCTCTGAAATTCTTCAGTTCCTGTATAATCCAGCTGATGGTCATCTTCCCCTTTAACATAATCAGCTCTTGACAAGTGACATTTAAAGCACTTTTATGTGTTTGATCCACTCACATTCCTAACTTAACAGCTGTTGCTGTCCAGGACCATTTTGCTAAGGGCAGGCAGAGCAAACACTTCTGTAGAACCAATTAGTAAAAAACTCAAAACAATGCAATGTGAACTGGCATTAAGCAAGGTTTTCTGATGGGATTTGTGCTAGGGCTGGCAAGAAAAGCAAATAACAGTAGTCACTCTATTACAAAAAGACGAATGTGTAGTTAAGAAATACCAGCACACACAAAAAAACCCAGCAGAAAGGCGCAACCACATGGGCCCATATGAATATCAAAAAAAGCTGTGTAGGCCCCGTGTATTGCACACTGCCACAGAGTTGTGTATGAGTCATCAGGTGATAGTCAGATTTGTCTTACTTTGTGTTTGGATCTTCATGGCAAACAGAAGATCAGAAGTGTGGCAGCAGCCTTCTCAGCATTTCTTCCTATTAAAAGCATGCACTTGGCTTCCCTCCTTTGCTGCTCTCCATCAGCAGCTTTTTGCTCCTCCTCCCTCTCCAGACTCTGTGACAGGTAGTTCCAGATGACCTGAGGCATAAGAAAAACTCTCCCATTTTCACATTGTGAGCAGCAGCACATTCTCTCTGCAGGCCACTTCTAAGACCTCCCTCCTTATTTTGTAAGACAGACACACACTTTTTGGCAGGTGCTCTTAGAGATCTGCAGGCTAAATTGTTTTCTAGGAGGTTATCACTGTTGAAAAAGCTGTTATAAAGCCTGAGGCCAGACCCAACATTCAGCTTGACCTTTGTTGAAAGTGCCTTTTCCAGAAAAGTGCTGCCTTCTTTTGAGAATGGAAAATTTCCTCTGCTGCTCCTGCTGACTAGTTTCATTTCTGAAGGCTGTGTCTGATGCCAGGCCCAGAAGAACTGTCATCTTTCTTCGGGACTATGTTTCCTTTCTAAATCTGCTTATTGAATAATTATCATCTTGCACTTAATGCCTTCAATTCTAGGATGAGGAAAGGATGCTATTTCAAATGTTACTGAAATATAGGGAAAGAACTGTTCACAGATTTAACATTTGTTATTTAAGATTTTAAACATAGCAAAATATATAAAAAAATGAAGCCCTTGGCTTCATTCTCATTAATATTAGCATATATCAGGAAAATTATTGAAAAAATGCTAAGGAAATAATAAAATCAGACCCCAGAATTTAACAGATCAATTCAGCATATGAAAAAAGGAAGACATAGGAAGAAGCATACATCAGCTGCTCCCAGAAATGTGATTTCTGCTAACTTGGTGGCAGAAGGGTTGCAGTAACTACAGATACTAAAGATGTAGATACATATCAGATCATTTGGCTTGTTCAAATTTAAATTTGACAAGTTAATATTTAATTTTTAATTGCCTTACAAAATACTTCTTTTCCCCCTTGAGCACCTACATTTTGAACTAAAAAATGGGAGAATATATACTTAACAGTGTGTGATCCATTCAGACACATTTGGAATGGTGTTGCAGAGTTGAAAATTCATAATTGAAATTATAACAAATGTAAAGTAGCCTTAAAAAGCACAACACACAGTCTAATGGCTCTAATGAAGCTAAAAAATATTGTGATAACATCTGTCTACAGAAACAACATATAGTACATAGGTACCCTTGTGTGATAAGGTAAGTATCAAGATGGAGAAGTGTTAAAGAATGCTGAGACAAAGCTAAGCAAAATTTTTGTAACTAAGTAACACTTATTCCCTTTTAGGAATCTGCCACCTATTATTAATTTTAAACTTATGGTGGTCATGGTACAAGAAGACTGGGGAAATACATTGTTTCATCTTAAAATTATGCAGGAGTATTAGCTAAGTTTGGGAGGATTACATATGTATGTATTTATTTAGCTTTAATAGTCCAAATTCAGAAGAAAATAAGGGTATAAACCCATACAAACTGGAATTCATGGAAAAGCTTCCTAAAAATATTTTCAAGTGGCAACCAGTTTCCTAGACCAATTTCAGTGTGACAGGCTACGGGGATCCCTTTCGCCTCTGCTTGTTGATCTACTGAGATAAATCTATGTCCCCACAGCGTACAACTAGTGTAGAACTATGCTCTGATCTCTTTTTTCTGTTCTTCTGATAATGGAGATTTTAAACTAGAAAGATAAGACTGTAAAGTGCTGACAAAATTGTGCCACAAAGGTTGAATTGAAAATAGTACATAGCCTTCACAAACTAAATTACTTTAGCAATAATAAAAATAATTTTGTAAGATGCACTGTGATCTGTATAGGTAATTTGAGCGTGACTTCATTATAGTGATCTGATTGTGTTGGATTTCACTGATGGCTGCTGTGATCTTTGCATGTTATAGTTTACAGTAGTCTCTAGATCTATTTTGATGAATAGTGCCATGTAGCAGTAATGTGGTATTGATGTTGACCATTTCAGCTAAAGCTTTTCTAGTATCTTTAACAGCGTGATTTTACACATTCCAAAAGTTGCTGAATAACTGTTAATTTTTTATCTTGCTTTTGGTCAATACCCAAGACAAGCCAAAAAACAAGTGCCTGTTGCCAAATACGGTATTGTAAAAGCTAATACAACTTTCATAATTGGCAAATATAGGTATTGCACTGAGTCTTTCACTTCTTTCTTATCAATTGATCTATAATTACAATAACCACATTGAAATGTTCTATGTTGTGCTGGTAGTGCTACCGTATTAAAGATTATCTTATAGTTTAGATAGCAGCTGTAGTTCCAACATAAATGTTTTCTGTTCTTTACCATATGAAAATCCAAGAATTAGTTACATATATTTTATAACAATGCCTCATTTCCATTGATACCTTTCTAGTGAACTTCAAATGAAGAATTTTACAACTGTATTTTATGTGGTTTATACTTTTTAGTTGTTAGAATGATGAGAAGAAAGACTACTTTTTATTCCTCTTTTTCTCTCTAACATAGGGAATATATTATTCCTGTGAAGACTGATTCTTCAAATACTCTGTGTGAGAGAAAAATCAAAGGTGGTGAAAAAGAAACCACAGCTGTGTGCTGCAGAACATGCAGAGATGACAATGAAAGTCCTAGCAGAATCCTGTATTTTAAGAAGGCCAGAAATGTGACTAATCACAGCCTTTTTTTTCCTCTATTTTCATGGAGAAGACTTGTTACTTAAATGCAAGCACCATGGCATAGTGATGGAATAACACGACAAGTGAAAAATCTATAGGAAGAAGGAGGTTCTTGAGGAATCTATATTTGCAGTGTAATTCCATTAGTGTAGCAGACCTTTGCTGCCGGAGAACAGTACCATAAAAGTCAGCATTCCGGAACAGCTAGGCTAGCCCAGAGCAATCTTGAGGGGCATCTGGAGCTCCATGCTTCTTGATTTCCTTTATATAGACTTTGGGGAGCAGTTTGTCTGATCAGGATTCCCAGCTTTGATCAGCCCCCTGGAATCCTCTGCCATGTCACACAAGTCTCTGTCTGAGATCATGGGATTTCAGAGTGATTCTAGTGTGACTGAAGGCAGACCTGCAGGTGGGTAGGGGAAGCTAACTGGTGAAAGACAGGTAATTAACAGGTATAGGCAAGATCTCAGTTTGGGACTGAATTATTATATGATAGCAACTAGATACCAAGTCCTGGTGTGAATCTAACTCTAAGCCATTCACATAGCTCAAGAGCTGTACAATCATAGATATATAACAGGTTATTTGCATGAAGCATGGCAAAACCCACCTTGTAAGAGGCACACATGACCTCAGCTAATCCCTGAAAATCTAGAGTCACATATACAGTGCAATGGTTTCCCTGCAAGCAGTAGGCAGTAGGCAATCCACACAGAGATTGAGAATACTTAAGTGAATGAATTACAGTAAATTACTAAGAATTAGTCTTCATATTATTTCTCCATGATGTAAGAGACATTTTGAAAAAGTATTGGAAGGAACCACTTGAAATAGTTTCAGCTACAACAGAAATCAGTTGCAGTGATGGAGGCCTTATGCCTTGCACGAGGCATTCAAAACTCTAGGGGATGATGTCTGCATCATTTTTCATCAGAAGCAGGAGTGCCCTAAGTGCTTCTGTGCCCCAAGGGAAAAATAATCTTCCCCTGCTTTTTCAGACTGCATTTTACAGCTCTGACTGTTTAGAAAACCTCTGCCGCTTCAAGTCCTCTCCTTCATTGATTCTGACCTGCCAAGCCATGACTTAAAGAGAAAAGCTGGCACACACACTTTTTGAGTAGTACTCTGTGCTAGCTTCAGAAGGTACAAATCAACATCCCACACATGGATTTGTACTGTAATCAGGTAATATTTATGCCTGGACACATTTGTTACTGCAGTTGATACCTTTTCAGCTCATCAACTTTGAAAGCAGAAAAAAGACAGTAATATGTATTTATTTTTGTATTTACATTATTTAATACATTTATATTGGGCATGCGTGGAGGATGTAAAAATGTTTTACTGCCATGGGTTTAGAAACTTATGTTACACCCAAGTGGCAAAGCCATTAGTGGGCAGGTTTTCTCAAATGCATTCTGCTAGGCTCTTATTCACATAGCACAATATATTAAACCCTTAGCGTACCGCTTCACATACACAGACAAAACTGGCACTTATCTCTGTTACAGGAGAGTTTTGTCCTAGTTATGTTGCATTTCCTGCCATACACTCTGTATTTTTTTCTCATAAATTTGCAAAGTATAGTTGCTTTTGTTTTACAAGATATTTCCTGAGCAAGTGTTGGAAACCACAGTTCCGTCTTCCAAAAAGAAAAATTAAGGTTGCAAATGACAAACGTTGTTCAAGGTCATAAATTCAGGCTTAGGTGTATATATGCTGAATTTTTTCTATTTAGATACTCAGATTTATTTGCTGACCTCTTTGACAATCTATGGGGTGTTCAGGAGAGAAATAGTAGGCTCTGTGACACTGGAAAACTGGAATTTATGTAGAGCTTTACTTCGCGGTTTGCTAAAGACTGTCAACACAACCAATAAATAATGCTCAGAAGAAAAGGCCTGAACAGATTTCATGCATGCTCCCTAAGTCTTAGTGGGCTGGGAAAACAGGTTGTCAGGACTAGAATTTCGAGTTACAGCTATATGCATTTCCTAACTTAGAGGTGCCTGATTTATAACCTGAATGTTCTTCTAATGCAATTAAGAATCTCCTCCAGACACCCAAGTCATCATAGGCTGATAGTTTTTTTACAGCTAAAATGCTGAGTAGAAATTTTCAATGTGCTGTCTCTCTTGCTCTTGGAAAGCTAAGCAGGTGTAACCTGGATGGGAAGCCTTTGAGTAAAACAGAGTCTACACTGGACATTGAAATTAGGACTTTTCCTGAGGCTAGCAAAGACAACTCCATCAGATCAGAATAAAAGCTACTTTTGAGCATGTGGAGCACCGTTTACACTGTCTGTCTGTGTAGATTTAGGGTTTGAAGGTATTCAAGGACATGTGGAGTCAAAGGTACTTGAGGGAAGGGAGAAGACTGTCTTCTGCAGTAGTGTTTAAGTATAGAGAACTTCACAGGGACCCAGCTGAACCCATTATTGCTACTGCATTTTATCATAATGTTTTTGTCCTTATCCCCTTATTTCCCTTCTTTCTTCACACTTGCAAGTTAAATGATCTATAACTCCCTTTCATCCCTACCTCAGAAATTCCTGTGTTCTCATCTCTACCTCAGAAATTCCTGTGTGATGAGAGCTGTCCCATGACAGTTGTACCTTAATCCTGAGCATTCTTATTGCATAAGTGAGTTTTCCTTCATCCTTACCTTCTCCAATCAGTCTCCTTTACCCAACTTTGTGTTCTCTCAGAGAAGACTGAAATTCAGCTTTCAAACTGCAGTTATTTTATTTTTCAAGACAGACAGATGAGCAGCTAGAAGTCTGGGCAGGCAGCCAAAGTCCCTTATCACTGAGAAGAAACAAGAGCACCTGGTTCAAAGGAGAGGAGAAGATTGGGGGAAAGGAAAAGAGACAACTAAGCATGACATCAGTCAAATGCCCAATGGATAGACAAATTAAGTTTTACCAGATTTAAAAAATCCTAGGAACAGTTAAACATGTACAGATTTAGAACCTATTGCTAATCACTTAGCAGCTATACTGATGGCCTGATGTCATCAACATGTTAGCTTGTGTTAATGAATCTAGAGACTGTCTTAAAATCTGATCTTGCCAGATATGCTTTTAGCATCTCAATGCAGGAGCGATATCTGATTTTTGTAGCTGTTAACATTTTATGGGAAATGGTAGAAATCATGTCTAAGTAAGAGAGCTTCACAAAGCCAAAGGGCAGTGTCTGAAAGAAGCACACTACGTAGGTCCCAACTCTGATTACGGCTGAGAGTGCGATGGGAAGAACAAAGCAATGGAGCAAATAGGTGTCAGTTCTCGCCAGGAAGAAGTACTGATAAAAAAATATGATGTGATAGCACTGTCTTTCATGATATACTTTCTGCAGATTGACAATATGCTGTGAAACCATACTGAGAAATGATCTGAAGCATGAGGTGTTGTAGCCAGTACCTGTTGCCAGGAGGTGAGGTTGGTGCTCATCTGAACTATGTGACTCGTCTGAAGTACATGTTCACCTGCTGCTTCAGAAACCCAGAAGTCTTTCTGGTAGAGATCACTGGTTTCAACACCATGTGTGTGATGAATTAGGGATAGCAATGCAGCAATGAAAAAACTCAGTTAGCTATGTTGTGTTGAGCTACAGCTTTGCTTGCAAGTGAGAAAAGATATCAGTTAGAAAAGCTGTGAAGGGAACTTTTATTTGTCCATAATGTCTTCCAGTCAATGCTGATTCTCTCATCTGCCCTTTGTCTGTCAGCCGCAGACTGACTTGACATCAACTTTATGCCTGGCCATCACTATTTCAATCAGTAAAGTTATACTAATTTCTGCATGGCAATTATGTCTTTGTATTTCACATCTGTTTTAGAAGCACTAAATGGGAAGAACTGATTAGATGCAATGACAAAATATCTCTGCAGTAAGGAAGCTGACATATTTGAAATTGCATCTCAGTACAGGGTGCAGAAATTGGAATGGTTTAAAAAAAAAAAAAAGTAGTCTGGCTTACTGTCTAGTCTATGGAAATGTAAAATGATTCATGACCAAGACACAGGCACAGGGTGGCGGATTTCAAAGAGGAATGCACTCTTATCATTATTGCTATTCATTTTAGGTTCACAGAAATTTTAGGCATAATCCTATGGCAGTCTGTTACTCTGATTTTTTTTAAGGCAACTGTGGGAGCTAAGACACCTGTATCTCAGCATCACCTTCAGAATGGCTTTCTTCTCTTTCATTTTTATATCTTGCTCAGCTCTAGCAATTACTGGTCTGTGTAACTGGCATAGTGTTCTACTGTTCATCTGCTTGACCCTAGTAGGCAGCATCAGCAAAACCTTCCAGTTTAATTACTTGAACTCCCTGCACTCTGCCCAAACTGTCCACAATGGTTGTAAATTGAAAAGTTTTGTATGAGTAATGTATTTGTGCTTTTTCTTTTTTTCAGCATTGGAAGGCATTTAAAATCTTAAAAAAAATAAGCCTTGTTTTTTTGTTTCATTTAGTATGTCATTATGGGGAGATACCTGAAACTTAAATTAGATTTCAATTAAAATGAGTGCATTTTAAAATATTTCTTTGTTGGAGTCACCTCAGAAAACTCTCATTGCGATGTGCAGTAACTTCAAATGTGATTTATCTCAGGCCTTCATAAAATAGAAATGCTGTCCTGCCCACCTTGTTTAGTATTTCAACTAAATTGCAATATATAACACACTATTTTAATAGATCTGAAATTAAACAATAGAGATGGTATTATGTCTAAAATCACACAAATATGTCCCTGCAAAATAGTAGTTTTATAAAAGAGACAAGAACTTCAGTTCTATTCACAATAAAATCTGAGTGTAAGATATATATCCCTGATTCCAATGTACGGCAGCTGGTTTTAAAATATGTTCGAAGATGAACAGATTACTTCACAAATTACTGCAATCACCAAAGGAAAATTAAGTACTTTGAATACTCCTGGAAAGACTCCAAGTACTCCTCCAAGTATGTCCATCTGACTGTTCTTCGAACTTTTATCCTTAGAACACTGAGCACACTTTGTCCATGTTGACAGGTTTACAGCAAGTCTTGAAGAACTTTTCATGAGACCCAGAATCTTTCACAGATTGTTTTTAACTTGTATTTTTAACCTGGTTTATATCCATTTAAAATTACCTGGGTCTTTGCTTCGCATTGCATAATATAATTAGTAGTAATATGGATCATTTCATGTTTATTTGTTTTAATGAAATTGCTAATAGAAAAGTAAGGGTAATGAAAAATTCAACTGTTGCTGCGAAGATTAGACTTCTACAGCTACTGTTGCAAAACCTGGTATTGTAGTGTGCTCTTTCTGCTTTCTGCTCTCTTTGTTAGTCATTCATTTTGATGTACTGCAGCTGAAATACAGACTTATTTTTCATTACTCAGCACCAGGGTTTTTTTTGCCTATGTTATGATTTTAGTTTCAGTTTTTAAGTAACAGAATTTGTGGCTAATTTGATCACTAACAGAACATGCATTTTCAGTGTCTGTGTTAATTTTATTATTTGGGCATTCAAACCAGAAGAGGGCAATATTAATCTTATTACCAAGACCTAAAATTACATTTAACTTTATGTGAAGAGCTGGTTTTTTTCCCTTAAACATGTGAATTATGTATGTTTGGGTCCAGTCCTGCTTTTACATATACCTGTGACTGATCTACTGTGTAGATTTATACATCCAATCATGAGATACTTTACTCATGCAATGGTAGGAAAGTCTGTAACTCTGAAACACAGATTTGGATTGTAACAAAACATTACAACATGTTTAATATTAAAGACTGTAACTTGCAATTCACTCAGACTTAGTAGAAATGAAACACTGCTCCTCAGTAAACACCCAAAGTTGAGTGTGCATAAATACCTAGGTTATGATGCTTTCAAACCTGACAGTGAAATGGTAGTGGCTTTATTAAATGAAAAGACAGTGTTAACTACTGATTTGGGTGGGATCAGGACTCTACCTAAGTTCTATATTAAAAATGAGATCTTTAGTGGCATTAATTCCCTTTATAGCTGTCTAGTTCATTTACATGCAAATATAGGAGCACAATAATCCATGACTTTTTGAACAAATAGGAAACCATTCAGATTCCACACAACATGAAAAAGTAAAACTCCAGTTCAGTACATGCATGACTTTTTTGTTGCCTTGTCAGTTAAGAAATTTAAAATAATAATCCCCCCCTAAATGCAGAACATTACTTTTTTAAAAATTATGTTGTGGAACACATGAATAATCTTGGAAGACTTTGAGGTATTAGCAGGTTCACTGTGAGCTGGGTGGTGAACTGGTGGAATGGCAGCGTTCAAAGTGTTGTAGTGAACGCAGCTACATCTGGCTGGCAGCTGGCCACCAGCAGTGTTCCTCGGGGCTCTGTTCTAGGCCTAGTCCTGTTCAATATTTTTATCAATGATTTGGAGGCAGGAGTTGAATCCACCATTAGTAAGTTTTCTGGTGATACAAAACTAGGAGGTGTGTCTGGCTCTCTCTCAGGCCTTGCAAAGGAATCTAGACAGGTTGAAGTACTGGGCAGTCATCAATGCCATGAAATTTCCCAAGAACAAATTCTGGGTTCTGCACTTGAGACAGAGTAATGTTGTACACCAGTATGAATTGGGAGAGGGGTGCCTGGAGAGCATCCCTGCAGGGAGGGCGCTGGCGGTGCTGGTGGGCAGCAGGCTCAGCGTGGGTCAGCAGCGAGCCCTGGCAGCCAGGAGGGCAGCCCGCACCCTGGGGTGCCCCCAGCACAGCACGGCCAGCCGGGCAGGAGAGGGGATTATCCCGCTGTGTCCGGCGCTGCTGCGGCCTCACCTGGAGCACTGTGTGCAGGGCTGGGCCCCACCATGTAAGAAGGACGTGAGGGTCCTTGAATGTGCCCAGAGAGGGGAAACGTCGCTGGTGGGAGGGCTGGAAGGCATGTCCTGTGAGGAGCGGCTGAGGGCTTTGGGTTGGTCTGGTTTGGAGACAGGGAGTCTGGGGGCGACCTCATTGCTCTCTATAGCTGCCTGAGGTGGAGGGAGTGGAGAGGGAGGTGCTGAGCTCTTCCCTTTGGGACCCAGTGACAGGACACATGGGAATGGTTCAAAGCTGCACCAGTGGAGGTTCAGACTTGACATCTGAAAACATTTCTGTACCTGAGAGGGCTGTCAAACACTAGAGCAGGCTTCCTTAGAGAGGTGGTCAATGCCACAAGCCTGTCAGTGTTTAAAAGGCATTTGGACAATGCTTTTAATAATATGCTTTAGATTTTGGTCAGGTCTGGTCAGGCACTTGGTCTATGGTCATTGTAGGTCCCTTCCAACTGAAATATTAAATTCAGTTAAATTCAATTCTATTCTGTTCTGTTCTGTTCTCCCCAGCTGATTGCCCAAGACTTGTCTACACAGTTTTACTGTTGTCTCCTTTTTCATTCTTATACAAAGGATGTTGGATTGCCTCTGAAAAATGGAATTTATGACAACAGGACCTCACTCATCTCACCTTTACATGTTGTCAGTGCTTATAGCTGAGTGGGTAGAAAATACAAGTTTGAATGCCTGCAAATATTTGCATGCTTGTGGAATTCAGGTGGCCCGGGCCTACATGGGATGACCAATTTGATAGCTGTCTATGTTTCTAGCTTTTGTTTGGGCCTAATTGTAAAGTTAGAGAAGAGCCCTGACCAGTCTGAGGGACTTGGTGTTCATATGCAGAGGCAAAAGCCATAGGGTGTGCCAAAGGGAGAAAAAGGAAGACTCCTTTGGAAGACAAAATTGGCAACTAATGCTGCCAGGCAGTATTAAGCTATAGTCTTCAAAACCAGGTTTGAATTTAGGTACTTAACTGCAAACTCAGAACAGCTCTGCATATTATGTACTTTCGGACTTACCTCTGAAGACACACTGTAGAAAGGATGCCAAAACAAAGCCCAGAGCTCTGCATCTACAGCAATTACATGTTCAAAGCTTTTCCAGCTTTGGTAGGCATTACTCTAGCTTACACTCTAATGAAGAGAAGTTGCATGTTTTGGACTGACTGGTTGAACTGACATCTGAGACTGAATTAAGTTAATGTTTACTATTTCTGACACAGTCTAGTCTGTGCTGAAAAAAAGGATTCTATACATCCTTCAGAACTACAGATGGATTACTGAAAATGCAACTTGTTCAGCCGTCTGTTTGTAACAGTTGTTTCATCTTAATTTTTAAGATGAATTTAATAATACTTAAATTTTACTCTTCCTTTACTGTAAACACTCTGCTTGTGCTAATAGTCCTATTTGTAAGCAATGAGCGTATTTCTGTTCCAGAGTCCACCTTTAGGATGTCAAGACAGTGTAAATACATTTATATGAGACACACCAAGCAGGATGCATAGTTTCAACAAAATTAGTATGTTACAGGAGCATGCGCCATGCAGGCAGGGCTCTCTGAGTGGTTTCAGATGCCAAACATAGCAAGCCCCTCCCAAATGATAGAGCAATCCCTTTCAAAAAACATATATCAAAGCTGACCTTTTGTTGAAGAAAATGGGAAATTTGGCTAGTGAACTCAGTGCACTGAAAAATTCTTCTTGTCTCAGTCTTTTTTCGTATCAGATTTAGGCTGACATTAAACCAAAAACATAGAATGTAAAAGCTGCCACATGGATAATCTTCTGCTATTTCCTGCCCTCAAACTTGATTATTTCTCCTCATGTATCTTTGCCATTCCGTGTCCCTCCTACTTCACACTACTCTGTAATCTTTGTGTGTGTATTACTCCACTGAAACAGAGTTGCTGCCAAGAATTTTAATCCTTAAGAAGACGTGATGTTAGAGACCCCAACCCCACCATGCAATGATGTATACAGTATCAAAATCTTATAACTGAAATCAGAATTCAGCTGAGTGAGCATGGAGAGTTTTGACAAAGTTGGTTAAGCAAGCAAAAGCTTTTTTCTGTTACATATACTGGAGTGGAAAAAATCTTCAATAAACCATTGAATATGATACATAATTATTTTATAAATTATAAATTATTATATAAATAACTGTTTGTAAAGCAGAATACAATGCACAATTTCTACAAGTTGTCTTCTGCAAGACATGTTTGCATAACTAGGTGGACATGGAAGAGTGTAATTGACAGATATAAAGACACATCTTTGCCCTCACTGAGTTTATATGCTATTTGGTTACTCAAGGAATCCCTGGAAACTTCCCATTTGATTAGGAGGATTTAATCTTTCATCTTGCACTCATTTTTCACTAATCAGTGGCTCCATAATCAGTTTACAACTTAACTGGCATGAAATTGGCAACCACACTTCAGCAAAATAGTTGCTTATTTATAATCTTGAGCAGCTATAATAGGGTTATTAGCAAGTTCTCCATCCTTTTGCGAGTATCATGAAATAGGACCTCCAAGTGCCTTAGGGAGAACTTCTCCTCAATGCAAGGGAACTTATCAAGCTATCCGAGGAGGACTGTCAGTTCCAGTACCGGCTATAGTGTACATACTTTAGTTACAACCTCTGTGTTTGATGTTCCTCCAGGCAGCAGGATGCTGTGGTTAGGTTTGCTTGGAAATCATAATTAAACCTTGTAACTTCTTACAGTTCTTACTTTCCTTAAGCTACTGAACATTGTTTTAGTTTCTTTTTTTTTTTTTTTTTTTTTAAGTTTTTGTGACTGCTAAAGCTTTTTACTTCATTTGTTCCTTTTTTTCTTGGTTATGGACAACACAGCTAACATTTTTCTGTGAAGATACTTCTAAACATACACAGAGAGAAATGCTTTTTAATAAAATAAACACAAACATAAAAAACTAAGAGAAAAATAGTGAAACTTTTTTTAAGTGCATCAGTGTGGCTTGGAGTGAACTTTGATTAGGATATCTTTCCAAGTTAGCTCTGTTGTCTTCTATTTATCTAAAGATAGATAGGGTGTGCAAAGCTTAGCTTGAAGTTCATTACAAATACCTGAATATCGTTTTTAAGTCATGTAAACAGAATATGGACACTTCAGTTTGCTGCTTGTATCTGTAGCTTTGTGTAATATAAATACCCAAATTGTGCTCTTCTGAGATTATTCCTCTGTTAAGAGGTGCACTAGCAGAGTGAATGCTTCTCTGGCTTATTTATAGCACCTTCATGATGACAGTTCACTGTTGGGCAAATGAGGGATAATCATGGATCTTATATCACAAATGCTAATGTGGGAAGACCATGATAGCATCTTTTATGGACAGATATTGGACAAATGAAGAGATATTGCTTGTGCACTGCAGTTTTAACCATTTTTAGCACCAAATGCTGAATTTCATTCTCAGAAGAAATGGGGAAAATGATATACTGTTCTTCAGTGGGAAAATGGACATTCAGATGACACAGAAATCAAAAGATTTGTGCAACTATTTAGGCGAAAAGCTAGCTGCAGTACAGAAGTTGACTTCTGCTGCCAGCAGTGATGAAGTACAATTGGTCAGGTTGTTTTATGATCAATCAAGGGACTGATACCTTGGAAAATTCTGACCCAGGTATGTACAGCTCTGAAAAAAATTCAGTGGAGTACTTAAGTATTTGGTCAAACTAAAAAACAATGGATGCTATAAAAGAAAGAATAGTGTAGTGGCCTGAACACTCAGCAGGAATAGGAGACCTACATTTACATCTTTGTTCTGTCTGATTCAGAGCAGGAACGCATATATTCTTATATCACTATTGTAAATTGGAACTTTGGCCACAAGACTGCCTCCTCACTTGTAAATCTCCTGTTTTGTTTCCACAGTTTCCCAAAGGCGTTGCTTTTGTTCCTGTAAAGAACATGAATGTTTTTGACATGATAAACATACTGTCTTTATAAAGCAATTTTTTTCACTTTGCTCTAATTTATGTATGCATATCAAAGCCAATTCCTCCTCATGGACAGGGATGAACTAAAAAGTGGGTTAAATGCATGCATCTCCTTCTTGAGGAGAGGGAGTGAGGCTGTGAAGGAATAGAATCATAGAATAGAATCATAGAATAGAATAGAATCATTTAGGCTGGAAAAGAGCTTTGAGAACATCAGATCCAGCTATTAACCCAGGACTGCCAAGTGAACCACTAAACCCAGTCCCTATGCACCACATCTACATGTTTTTTAAATAACTTCAGGGATGGTGATTCCACCCCCTCCCTGGGCAGCCTGTTCCAGTGCTTCCCCACCCTTTCCATGAAGAAATTTTTCCTAATATCCAATCTTAACCTCCCCTAGCATAACTTGAGGCCATTTCCTCTTGTCCTGTTGCTAGTTATATGGGAGAAGAGACCTACCTACAGCCTACTTTCAGGTAGTTGTAGAGAGCAATAAGGTCCCCACTTAGTATCCTCTTCTCCAGACTAAACAACCCCAGTTCCCTCATGTCTTGGTTTAACCCTGGCTGGCAACCAAGCACCACACAGCCAGTTGCTCACTCCCCCTCACCCAGAGGGATGAGGAAGAGAACAGGAAAGGAATGCAAAACTCAAGGGTTGATATAAGAACAATTTAATAGGTAAAGCAAAAGCCGTGCATGCAAGCAAAGCAAAACAAGGAATTCATTCACCACTCCCCATGGCCAGGCAGGTGTTCAACCATCCCCAGGGAAGCCGGGCTCCATTGCGCATAACAGTTACTCAGGAATACAGACACCATAACGCCAAATGTCCCCCCCTTCCTTCTTCTTCCCCCAGTTTATATACTCAGCATGATGTCGTATGGTATGGAATATCCCCTTGGCTAGTTTGGGTCACCTGTCCTGGCTGTGTCCCCTCCCAGCTCCCCGTGCCCCACCCAGCCCTCCCACTGGCAAGGCCCAAGAAACCAAAAAGTCCTTGACTGAGTATAAACATCACCCAGCAGCAACTAAAAACTCAGTGTCCTAACAACATTGTTCTCACATCAGAGCCAAAACACAGCACTGCACTAGCTACTAAGAAGAAAATGTACTCTATCCCAACTGAAACCAGGACACCTCAGTGTGCTGGAAAAATTCATTGTTATACCCAGAGTGAGATTAAGATGCAAACGAGGTCAAATGCTGCCAATCAAGGCAGTTTATTGGAACAAAATGTTCATATGAAAAAAGAAACAGGAAAGGGAAGGAAGACTAGAAAAGAAGTAAACCTATCAAGCAATCGGGATAGAGTTGCAAGAGGTAGTCACCACTATGGATCCAGCACCATCTTATTGGTCTGTAGTTTCCTTGTACATCGGTGATGGTGGTCTCTGGATTGCCTCTTACTATTTGATTACGCAGTCTTTTACAGGTTATTCAGGGAGACCATTTCCCGCACAACAGCACATGTTGCACTACCACACATGCTCCTCATCTAGGCATGCTGATTCCACGGGGCACGTGTGACTGCTGTGTGGTCATTTGCTGTGGACTGTACATGCCTCGGTAGGTTGACGTAATCGTTCATGTCTGGCTATGTCCCCCAAAATGATGTGGCTATTCCTTGACCCCAGATGATGTCTGGATTCAGGTGGCTGTTTGCTCCTTGTCTATTCACAACTTCTGAGCTTGGCTAAACCCCCAGGTAACCTTGCACCAAGCTCAGCAGGAATGTGAACAAGCTTTGAGATAGTCAGCTCAAAATACGGTCTCCCACACTTAGCTTTTCCTCATAAGACTTGTTCTCCAGACCTTTCACCAGCTTTGTTGTCCTCTGGACATGTTCCAGCACCTCTTCATCCCTCTTGCAGTGAGGGGCCCAGAACTGAACACAAGATTCAAGGGGTGGCCTCACCAGTGCCGAAGTACAGGGGAATGACCACTTCTCTTGTCCTACTGGCCATACCATTTCAGATAAAAGCCAGGATGCTGTTGGCCTTCTTGGCCCCCTGGGCACACTGCTGGCTCATGTTCAGCCGACTGTCCACGAGCACGCCAGTCCCTTTCCCACCAGGCACTTTCCAGCCGCTCTGCCCCAGCCTGTAGCGCTGCGTGGGGCTGGTGTGACCCAAGGGCAGGACCCGGCACTTCTCCTTGTTGAACCTCATACAACTGGCCTGGGCCCGTCGGTCCAGCCTGCCCAGGTCCCTCTGCAGAGCCTGCCTGCCTTCAGGCAGGTCAACAATCACCCCCAATTTGGTGTGGTCTGCAAGCTTCCTGAGGGTACACTCAATCCCGTTGTCCAGATGGTTGATAATAAAGATATTAAACAGAGCTGGCCCCAATACTGAGCCTTGAGGAACACCACTTGTGACTGGTTGCCAGCTCAATGTCTGTATTTCCTACCAGTCTTTTGTCTTGGCCGTTCAGCCAGGTTTTAACCCAGGTTAGAGTACACCCATGTAGTGGTTTAACCCTGGCTGGCAACCCAGCACCACACAGCCACTCGCTCACTCCCCTCCACCCAGAGGGATGGGGAGGAGGATTGGAAAGGAATGCAAAACTCAAGGGTTGATATAAGAACAATTTAATAGGTAAAGCAAAAGCCACACACGCAAGCAAAGCAAAACAAGGAATTCACTCATCACTCCCCATGGGCAGGCAGGTGCTCAGCCATCACCAGGAAAGCCAGGCTCCACCATGCGTAACGGTTACTCGGGAAGACAAACGCCGTAATGCCAAATGTCCCCCCCTTCCTTCTTCTTCCCCCAGTTTATATACTCAGCATGATGTCGTATGGTATGGAATACCTCTTTGGCTAGCTTGGGTCCCCTGTCCTGGCTGTGTCCCCTCCCAATTTTCTGTGCCCACCCAGCCCTCCCACTTGCAGGGCCCAAGGAACTGAAAAGTCCTTGATTTAGTATAAACATCACCCAGCAACAACTAAAACATCAGTGTCCTATCAACATTGTTCTCACATCAGAGCCAAAACACAACACAGCACTAGCTACTAAGAAGAAAATTAACTCCATTCCAGCTGAAACCAGGACAGCCCATCCAAGCCATGAACATCCAGTTTCTCCAGAAGGCTTTACTAAGGTTCATGTAGGGAATATGCACAGCCTTTCCCTCATCCACTAGGTGGGTCATCTTGCCATAGAAGGAGAGTGGGCTTGTCAGGCAGGACCTGCCTTCCATAACCCCATGCTGGCTGGGCCTGATCCCCCAATTGTCCTGCATGTGCCATGTGATGGTGCTCAGGATATCTGCTCCATAACCTTCCCTGATACCAAGGTCAGGCTGAAAGGCCTGTAGTTTCCTAAATTCTCCTTCCTGTCTTTCCTGTAGATGAGCATCACATTGGCCAAAATGCAGTCTTCTGGGACCTCTCCAGTTAGCCAGGACTGTTGATAAATGACGGACAGCAGCTTGGCAAGCTCCTGCATCAGCTCCTTCAGTACTTTTGGGTGGATCCCATCTGACCTTGTGCACATAGACTTGTGAGTGTCTAAGTGGAGCAGCAGGTCACTAACAATTTCCCTCCTGGACTGTGGGGACTTAATACTCCTCCTTGTCCCTGCCTTCCAGCTCAGGGTGCTGGGTACCCTGAGAACAACTGTTCTTACTATTAAAGACTCAGACAAAGAAGTCATTAAGTACCTCAGCCTTTTTCTCATCCTTCATGGCAGTGTTCCCTGACACATTCAATAAAATGTGAAGATTATCCTTGGCTCTCCTTTTGTTTCTAATGTATTTGTGAAAGCATTATTTGTTATATTTTACAGCAGTGGCCAGCCTGAGTTCTAGCTGGACTTCCGTCTCTCTGATCTTCACCCTGCATAATCTCATGGCATCCTTTTAGTCCTTCAGAGCTGCCTGCCACTACTTCCAAAGGTGGTAAACACTTTTCCTGTGAGTTCCAGCCAAAGCTCTCTGTTCAGCCAGGACAGTCTTCTCCCCCACTATCTTGTCTTTTGGCACATGGTGACAGCCTGCTTCTGTGCCTTAAAGATTTCTTTCTTGAAGAACGTCCAGCCTTCCTGGACCCTTGGCCCTTCAGGACTATGTCCTAATGGACTCCGTCAACCAGGGTCCTAAACAGGCCAAAGTCTGCCCAGCTGAAGTCCAAGGTAGCAGTTCTGCTGACTTCCCTCCTTCCTTCTCTGAGAAACAAAAACTCCAGCATTTCGTGATAGCTGTGCGCAAGACGGCCTCGAGCCATCACATCACCCACAAGTGCTTCTCTGTTTGCAAACAACAGGTCCAGTGGGGCACCTTCCCTAGTCAGCTCACTCACCAGCTGTGTTAGGAAGTATCTTCCACACACTCCAGCAACTTCCTAGACTGTGTCTGCTCTGTTGTGTTGTATTTCCAGTGGATATCTAGTAGGCTGAAGCCCCTCACAGGAACAAGGGCTAGCGATCTTGAGACTTCTTTTATGTCTACAAGACATTGCTTGTAGAATGTTTGGTCTATCTCTTCACCCTGGTTGGGTAGTCAATAACAGACTCCCACCATGGTATCTGCCTTGTTGGCTTTTCCTCTGATACTTACCAATAAACATTCAATCCTATCACCATCATTCAGCTCTTGACACATTCAGGCAGTTGACACACTCCCTGACATACAGAATTACCCCACTCTCCTCCCTTGCCTCTCCCTTCTGCAGTTTGTAGCCATCCATTGCAGTACTCTGGTCATGCGAGTTATCCTACCCTGTTTCTATGATCATGACTATGTCACAGTCTCCCTGCTGCACAATGACTTCCACCTTCTCCTGTTTGTTGCCCGTGCTTCAGGCATTGGCATAGATGCACTGCAGCTGTGCTATTGATCTTGCCTCCAACCCTGGCATGCTGTCCCCTGGGTCATCTCTAACAAGCTTGATTTTATTCCTTTCCCCCTTCCAAAGTATTTTAAATGTCTCTCTATTAGCCCTGCTGACTCCTGACCTAGGACCCTTTTCCATCTTTGAGATAGGTGAACCCCATCAGTTGCCAGAAGGCCTTGATCAATACCCCTGAAATTTATCCATTGATACCAGGCCCAGAGCCAGGTATCTATCTGCGTAATCTTCCAGTTACATGCCCCATTGTTCCTTGCAACAGGTAGGATAGATGAAAACACTGCCTGTGCTCCTGATCACTCAACCAGTTGCCTCAAGTCCCTGATGTCTCTCTTGGCTGCCTTCAGACTTCTTGTCATTTGCACTTCATCATTGCCCACAAAGACCAGTAATGGGTAGTAATCAGAGGGCCATACCAGACAAAGGAGTTTTCTGGTGACATCCCTTATCTGCACCCCAGGGAGGCAGCAGGCTTCCCTGTGGGTTGGGTCTGGTTGGCATATGGGGCCCTGTCAGAGTGGAGTCACTGATGACAACACCTTTCTTTTCTTCTTAGCAGAGCTGGTCATGATGTGTGTAATTGACCTGCTAGGCAACTCCTCCAACCTGGACAGGCTTTCGTCCACATCATCATTTTCCTGGCCTTCAGGTTCCAAAGCCACATACCTATTGTATAGGGATACCTGGGAAGCTGAAGTAGGTTGGTGGGTGATTCAGCTGCTGCCCTGAGCAGGGACCTGTTTCCATTCCCTCCTGTCACTTAGGACCCCTTGATCTGCCTGGTAGCAAGTAGGTAGGAGACCCTCTGTTTCTTGTGATGTGTTTATGCAGTGCATTTGTCTCAGTGACGATAGTGTCTTCACCAGTCTATCTCTCTCTCACACTCCTTGATACTCCTTAACCTGGATCAATGTTGGAGCAGTTCTTGGAAAACTGCAGCCCATGGGAAGGACCTATACTGGAGCACTTAGTGAAGGATTGTATCCCATAGAAGGCCCACCTCCTATGGTGGAGCTGTGTGGGTCTTCTCTGGAAAAGATTAGGGAGGGCTGACAAGAAAAGCAAAGGTATTCTTGTCCTTTTGAGGAAACTATGAGTTCACTGTAATGACTACATAAGGCCTGGAGAACACTTGAGTCTTCCTCTTGAATTAACGTGGCCCCAGTGAATTCTCTTTCCCATCTGCGGATAGGTTGACTACTTGATTTAGCAGTGTACCCAATTTAATCTTTTGGGATTTTTCTGCCTTTCAGTCTTCCTCCATGACCTTAGAATATGGGTATGTTCCTAACCTCTTGAATTTATCTGGGTATCTTATGGTCCTGCAGTAAGATTCATAAACAGCAAATACCATGCCCACCAGTAATTCCTGTGCAGCTTGAATCTAAGTCCCATAACAAAGGTGTTTTATTGCCTGCAGACTGGCCAGAATTATGCCCTGGAAGTGCCAAAATATATGTCTGTACAGTGCAATCCCTTCTGAAAGGACTCAGTCTCCATCTGCAGCATAATCAATGAACAAACACGCAAGTCTTGTCAACGTTAGGATATACATTTATGTTTGGCAAGGGTTCTTTCTAGGAGATGGCCTGGACAATTAGTCCTGGGATTTCCAATGTTTGAATAAATATGACACCTGAATTCAAAAGGCAATAATGTGCATTGTTTTGTGCAGCCATATGTTTGAAAAAATATTATGATTGTTGCTTAGCAACTAATGTACTAACAATATTGCCCTTGTGGATGTATTCTTCAGATCAGTGTCAGTTCATGAACGTTCCCTTTCCCTTATTTCAGTCAGATAGCTCATGCAAAAGCATATGACTAATACAATATTGTTCTGGGGCTAAGTAGCTAAGATTCTGCATTCCCTAGTAATTAGACACTTTATAATTAATTATTATAGCTTAATCAACGTGAAAATGTTCAGCCTCACACCAGCAGCCTAATACCTGATGATTTCAGCAGAAGAAATTTGAAATTTCTCTTGTGCTGCATATGCAGCAATGTAATTTTGAATATAACAAAAGACCCAAACCAAGTGTCAGGTGTCTACCTGTTGTTAAAGTAGGCAGCAAGACACAGCAAGAGGCAAGCTTAGTATCATGCATATTCATCTTTACCAAATAATGGTCATAGTTACAGCTTCTACATTTTGCAGTTGCAATATCAACAAGAAAATTCCTATTTTCAAGCACAGTGATGATGGTGGGATAGTTGGGCTTTCATTCTAGAAGACACTGTCTCCAGCTTTTACCACCCTGAGCTAGTGGCCCACACACATCTGAAATCCCATTTTATGGACTTCTGAGGAGTCACATGAGGTAACTAACAAGCTTACACATATTCTGTCACCATAGGTGCAAGTGGCAAGTGAGAAAGGTTGTAACTTTGCCATACCAGAAAACACGGCATTGCAGAGAAGCAGTGATCTGTTTTCTGTCCACTCTTTTGGAAGACCTTGGGAAAGATGGCTTTGAACAGACCAGCTGAAAGTCTGGGCTACTTTTTTTCTAAAGCAGGAGTAAAAGTGTCTCTCTTTCAGATGAGCAGCAGAGTTGTATAAGATACGGCCAATGTTGTAGCATCTTCCCTCTGTCTTGAGAACAGTCAGTTTCTAACTCTGCCTTATATTTTGGAACTTTAGTACCTGTTACACGAAAACATTTTCAGCAGGTTATGCAAATGGAGTAATGACAGTCACTCATCACCGTACGGTGTCATTTTCATAGTGAAATCAGAAAGCATTTTCTTTCTTTCATTTATGTTTATAAACTTTTGCAGGATGATTCTTGTTCTTACAAAAATAAATGCTTTCCCTACTGTATGCAGTAGTTGAACCAACCAAGATATTTGTATGCATTTTCCGCCGTTTCCTTCCTCGTTCTTGTGTGAAACACTTTTTTAGATACATCTGAGGTGTAGAATGTTTTTAGTTAATGTTAATTATCTTTATGTGTTGAGCTGAGGCAGATTGAAAGATCATACTTCTGAGCCTCTGGTTTTACACTGCTCTCATGTGTGTAATCTCTCCCTGACTGGTCCTTCCAGGGACTGGGATAGATTAATAATGATACCAGGAATGAAAATGCTATGTTAATAGTACTGAAATTTTAGCAATTTTAGAAAAAACGAAACATAGAAGAAAGTCAGTTCACATGTCTTTTCTGAAGTAATTAGTTCTGATATATATATTCTGTTTTCTTTCCCAGACCCTGCTGTCCATTATAAGGCATTTTCTGTTTAATAAACTTAGATCTATGGGACAATTTTCTGAATTTTAGACTACTGCTTTTGGACAGTTTTATGAGCTCATAAACAGCCTTTTTTTTGGTGTGCATTCTTGTCCCTTTTGAAACTAGAGGTCTGTACTACATTGTGCTGTGTTTTGAAATTAGTCTTAATAAGAAAAAAAAAATAATTTCCAGAAGGAGCTCAGGGAGAAAAAGCAAAAAATGAATTTTCAAAGTTCAGCTGTACAGGACAATTATATAACTGTTACTGTGTTCTTATGACAAATAATAACACCTAACATGAGACGGAAGAAAGATTACTCAGAAATCCTTATTTGTTTGCCTGTTGATGAAAGGAAATTGGTCATTAATACTCAAATGTTCATTGAAAATGTTCCTAACTATGGAATCTGTAGGCAAGATCATAGGGTGGAAAGAATAATTGTTTTAAACACTTGCAGCATACAGTCTGAAAGAATGTTAGGCCATTTGGGATTATTAAAACCCTTTGTGATCTAGCAGTCCTGCTGTGCATAAGTGCTCATTTTTAAAAATATGCACTTGTATAGCAAAGGTGGACATGAAGAGGAAAAAAGACTTTCAAGTTCTAAACAACTTAAAAATTCTTCCCTGTGATTTTGTGACTATTTTTGTTTATGTGTGATGGATTTTTGTGATTTTTAATGTAGCTCTATCACTTGAAAAACTGCAGCATGAATGGAACTTACAGTAACCTGGTATTTTCTCCCATTACTGGGGTTAAAAATATTTTATAAAAGGAAAATATTGTAGCTGATTAAAGTGTATTAGGGACCATACTGAGGATAGAAAGGATGTATTTTCTTTCAATTTTTCCCAGATTTTATTCTGTGAAGACTACATGAAGAGTACAATGACTAGCTACTGTGTGGTGAAGGTAGAATCATACAATCATAGAATCATTTAGGTTGGAAAGACCTTTAAAAGATCAGCAAGTCCAACCATTAACGCAGCACTGCCAAGTTCATCACTGAACCATGTCCCTAACTACCACAACTACACATTTTTTAAACACTTTCAGGGTTGGTGATTCCACCACCTCCCTGTGCAGCCTGTCCCAATGCTTCACCACCCTTTCAGTTAAGAAATTTTCCTGATATCTAATCTAAACCTGTGCTGGCTCAGCTTGAGGCCGTTTCCTCTTGTCCTAAGTTACTGCTTTATGTCAAGTTTGTCACTGTGCCACAGGACTTGATGGGCTTTGAATACTTAGATTGTCTTTTTGAGACTAACATTAGGTATTGGTGAGCTACGTTATTGTTCACAAAGTAGAACTATTATTCTGAAAAAGAGGCGTTGATTTCAGTCTTTTTGTTTTCACTGTGATTATTTTAGTGTGAGAGTAAAACACAAACTTTTTTACTGTGAGGTTTTAGTGTGAGTTCTGCTCATCTAGAATGAACAGAAAAGCAACTGGGTTTAGTTCCTAGAGTATAGTATACCAGATCTTAAGATTTCCATGAAAAAGGTGTCCTTCCACACATACGTATGTTGGCAGCACTGCAGCTGTAGCCTGACTGCTCTAGAATATAACCACCATCCTTGCAGCAGACAGTGATCCATTTTAGCTTTTTTTTGTCCTTTTAAATCTCTTCTGACAGTCCTAACTCCTTATTTCTTTAAGCGGCAACTTCACTGTTTACACATTCTGGCAGTGTGTAGAGCATGAAAGAGCAACTTCCTCCTGGCATTGACCAGCCTTAGTAATTCTGTCAGGCCACACACCTTTTGTGATGTAGTAGATGTCAACTCAAGTGGTTCCTTTAAGGCACAAACAACTCTGTAAACATATGAGCTGCATTATTGTCCTGGATTCAGCTGAGACAGAGTTAATTTTGTTCTTGGTGGCTGGTGCAGCGCTGTGTTTTGGATTTGCTGTGAGAGCAATGCTGACAGCACACTGATGTTGCTAAGTCAAGGGCTTTTCAGCTCCTTGGGCCCTGCCAGCTGGGGTGGGTGGGGGGTGGGGAGCACGGGGCACAAAATGAGGGAAAGGGACACAGACAGGACAACTGGCCTGAACTAGCCAAAGGATATTCCATACCATTGAACATCATGCTGGGTTTATAAGCTGGGGAAAGAAGAAGGGGGAGATATTTGGCATTATGGCATTTGTCTTCCCAAGTAACCATTACGTGTGATGGAGCCCTGGGGATGGCTGAGCACCTGCCTGCCCATGGGGAGTGGTGAGTGAATTCCTTGCTTTGCTTTGCTTGTGTGCGCAGCTTTTGCTTTACCTATGAAACTGTCTTTATCCCTGCTCACAGATTATCTCTCTTTTACTCTTTGTATTCTTTCCACCATCCTACTCTGGGAGGAGTGAGTGAGTGAGAGGGTGTGTGGTCCTTGGCTGCTGGCTGGAGTTAAACCATGACAATTATGCATTTTTATTTTAGAGAATACACAGAATATACTTCCAAGTTCCTGAGTAACTCCTCTAGAATTCCAGAAATATGTTATTTTCTACTGCAAAAATACAGAATACTGCTTAGTTTTAACCTACTCTGAATAGTTCTGATCCAGAGATGGAGGTATTGTAGAATAATTTAAGTAGTAGAACAGGTTTATATTTCTAATTATATCGTTATTGAGTCATTTTCATCAGTAATGAAGAAATCTGAGCTAAGTACATGTTCACTATGATTTTTGTTGTCAAAAATTGATTGTATTGTCAAAAATACACTATGATTGTATTTTACCCTTTGAGGCTCATAGCCCCAAAGGTCTGCCTTTGTTTTCTCACCCAGACCCTCCCCATTATCAGGTCTACCTGATGGGTTTCCCTATGATTTCTTTCTGGACAAATCCTGTTCCGCCACTTGTCTCACCAGTCCTGTTTAGCCTAACTACCTCAGAAGACATAATCTTCAGCAGATGTTAGTGCAGGCATCTGTTTGGTTTTGTCATGTCTCTTCTATGCCTTGATTTTCTTCTGTGCTGTTAAACAGCCTTTTCCTCTCACCTGGATGTTGAGCAACCACTCATCAGTTGCTTTCCTTTTGCTCCAAGTAAGTGTTACTCTCTGTGGCCCAAATTTGTGGGCTCATGCTATTTGTTATACACTATATATAGTATAAGGAGAGGATTACCCACTCCAGCTCTAATAAATATACAAGCTACTGCAGTAACATAAGCATAAGTTGGGGCAGTGAGCAAGGGATGAGAAACTGAGCACTAACTATTCATGATATATCAATAAGGGTAGTTTTCAGCACTGAAAGAAAAAAACAAAGGGTGTATTTGGGACTTCTTTTGGGAAAAAATGGCACACTGCTAAAAGAACAGGTACATGAATAGGAAAGCTCTTCCTAGAATCTATAAATGTTGACATCTCTCAGAAATAGCTTAAAAATGTTGGGAGGAAGTAACTGGAAATTAAAGCTAGTTTTAGATAGAAAGCTTAGAGAATAAAATATTGGCTCAGCCAGTAGGGACTGCTGATCAGAGCCTTGGAAATCTTTCTAGCCTGAGTTAGAAAACCTTCCCATTTCATAAAACCACATAAATCAGAAACAGAAAAGGACTCTTTAGTCATTTAGTTGCCTTCTGCCAATACTCTTTAATGTATTCCTGATCTTGACTGCTTTCTTACATCTAATTGGAAGAGAATCAAGTGGCAGAACTCTTGTTTCTTCCCTTGGGATGAGGGGGTTTGACTGATCTCATGGTTAGAAAATTTCTTCTTAGAGTGCAGGAAGTAGTTCTTAAGAATGTGTCCTGGTAACTAATAGAGATTTGCATAAAATCTTATTCAGAAAGCAAAGCTGCTAAATGTACTTTTTGCAAATTCAGGAGCCATGTTACCTCTTTGCTTCATATTCACCAGGAGCTGAAAGCTAGCATGTAAATTGAGCTGGCTTTGTTATCTTGTGCAGTGTCTAGTACATGCTATCTTACTTTGCAGTTAGAACATTCATTTTTGTAGTAGGGCAGTGGCACCATATTGTCAAGGTGCAGAGGCATATATCCTTCCATTTAGATTTCTGGCAGGGACTAGCCAGCTGCATGCTGTTAGATTTAGAACTTAACTAGACTCATGTAAGAATCTATAAATAAAAAAATCTATCACACTGTAAATCAGATTCAATCCTTTATATAAAACTCCTACAGACTTTAATGGGGATGAGGCTTTATGGAGCAGAACAGTCTTAACTCAGATAATTTAATGAATGAAATGTATTGTCATTTATTAACATAAACTTCCAATCACTGATTCAGGTATTGAGGAAAAGAAAACAAACAATCAAAAAAAGGGAACACTTAGGAAGACAGTTTTCATCCCTCTTTTCCAGGCTTAGCTCCAATCAAACACCTCCCCTCTCCCCTTCTTAATCTCATCTTCCCTTGTTCTCACTGTGTATTACACTCACCAATACAAATCCCTTTGGTGTGGCAATGAGCAGCTTGGAGGGCTGGGGTCATATGTGTGGTGGCGTGTGTATAACACTCCTTGTTTCCCACTCATTGTCCTTTGCTCCAGAAAGGGTTATCCGTGGGCTGCACTTCCTTCCTGGGTGTCAATACCCTGGCGTGGGCTGCCCTGAGCTCCAGTCCTTCAGGAATGTCCCTGTGTGATGCTCCTGTCCAAGAGTGTCTCCTTTGAAACATGCATCTTCAGATTTGTCCGCAGCATGTCTCCTTCCGTGTGCCTCCTCTCCTACTTTTCCCCCTTGCAGCTGCAACTTTTTCTTAAACGTGAGCTAGGGTGTGAGCAGGGGCTCCCCTGCCTAGCTGTAGGCGGGTTTTTTGCAGGTAAGGGGTTTTTGACAGTGGTCTCAGAGACATCTGGAAACATCTGTGATTGCCACTGGAGAGTTCCCGGCCATCTCCCAGGCTGAGCACCCTGCAGTTCCTTGCTAGAGTGCCCCATGAAGCAGCCAGTAGGACTCCACAGAAATTCTGATGAGTCTAGCATAGTATCTCTTCTATGGAGCTTCCAGTGCCATAGACCAGTTTGAAAATAATGCTGAAAAGTTATCTGTTAAAGATCCTGTTTATTTATTTCCTATCCACACATGTTTTTAGGTATATGGGAAGACATATGTCCATGTGTGAAGAGACTGGAGAACTTGAGGAACTTCTTTCTTCCTCTCCCATTGCATATCAGTGCCCTGGTCTGAGGAGAAGTACCTTGTTACAGCCATAGAACATGGTATTGGGATTCCCATAACAGTTGCTTCTGCTTTAAAGCAGCACTGTGTCTAGGATACTCATTGCTATTTGCAGGTATGTGTGAGGCTGCAGAAACTAAGTACTCTCCATTTCTAGAGGTGGCATTCAGAACTTTGGTAGGCATTACTGGAATACTGCTATATGTGAAGCACAGGATTTGTATATGGAAATAGTATATTAAATATATACCCTCCTGCACCTTTATCAAGAATATGCCACAAGGGCTTTATGTAGACGTTCCTGCTACACTGGAAGTACACTACTGCATATTATGCACTTTTAGCATTATGAGACATGGAATTCTATCTTGTATTTGTAGTTGAACTGCTCTGAGAGGGTCAATGTTGTTTGGTGCTGACAAGTTAACTTACTCTAATGACAAAAGTCACTTTGAAACCTGTTCACTCCTTAGATTTCAGACTTTCTTCATTTTTTAAAAGGACTGACTCAGAGACTTACTTGGTGGTCCAAATATTAGGCAGTTGAAGAGGGAGTTTTTCTCTTAAACTGTTGCCCATGGTAATAGGACCCCTAAGCTTGCACTTCATCTTAGTTTCTGAGACTGGATGATGCATTATGACTTATGTGTAGTTAGCTGAATCTCAATCTGCTAGTTGAAGAATATTCATTATGATTTTAATTGCTTTTTAATGGTATTAAGAGCATTTTCAATGAAAATAAAAAATAAGGTTTATTTTGTTTTCTAATAAAAGCAACGACTATGATTTTACAGCTGAAATATAAAAAACTGAATAGCCTGGATCTTCTAAGCTTCATTGGTTCTTTCGTTAAGCAGCATGCTGAACATTATAGACTTGTTAAAAGGGTCAGCAAGAATCAATTCTTATGCACTTTAGACACATACAGTAGCACAGATAGTGGGGATAGATATGACAGTTCTGATGAAATTATGTGGAAAGCTGCATTACCCTCCCAGCCAATTGATAACTGGTTAATTTGTATTGTCAAGATGCTTGTAGGAGTTGGTACTGTGTAATTGGTTTTCCTTTGGGAAATGTGTTTATACAGTGTGATGCCAGATACATATATGTAACTGCGTGCCTCAAAATAATGTTGAAGACCAAGAGCTGCAGCACATCCATAGCATGATAACATGTGAATCCAATGAATCTGTAAGGATTTCAGGAGAGGAATGGTTATTCTTTTTCAAGATTTTAAAAACCAGAAAAAGGAACCTCCCTTTAAAATAAATTTCTATACTTTTTTGTGAAAAGGCATATTATCAAATAAAACAGTTGTGGTTCTGCAATATCGTGCTTTGAATATAAATGTCTGCTGAGGTACTGTGTACCCACTAGGTGGGATCTGCCTGTGCCTCTCAACTGTTCTTCATTGTGATAAGACTGTGCAAAAGTGGGATTGTGATCAGCAGGATGCTGTTCTGACATTTCATGCATTACACTGTGCCTTCTTTAACTGACAGCAGCTGAAAATACCAGCAGGACTTACGGGGGACCATGCTTCAGTGATGAGGCATAACTCTGGCCAGTCACTCACTGAGGAGGAGCCCAACCCTAGAGAATGCTAACAGTCTTTGATTCCTTTTTCTAAGCACTGACACTCCTGTTGCCAATTTCTGTACGGCATAGCTTGACAGATGCCTTGATCCAAATTTGGTTAGTATTTTGAGAAATTTATGCACAAGATAAGCTAGTCACTGGTTTTTTGTCATAGTGCCAGCTGCTGGGGCTTCATAGTGCATCTCAGCACTATCAAGTGCCAAAGCAAATCGTCTAGCACATGACAGAAAATACAAGCTATATATCTGATCATTTGAATGATGCTTATTCTTAGGAGCCTACAGTGTAGCTTATAGGTTGAAATAATTCTTTAAACTACTCTTATTTTACTTTAAATCATATTTGAGCAGTTTCAAAGCTCCAGTGTATAGGACAGCTGAAGTATAGCAGAAAAAGAGTCTTTTTGACTCTGTGGAAAACCCTTTCCTCAGCATTGTTCAATGTATAAAATATTGTGGTGATAGAATGAGATTTTTGCCACTCATCAGGACATCCTCAAATGTGTAATAAACAAAAAATAAATCTGTTTGTAAGAGCAGTACACAAATAGCTACATGCTGGATTTAGCTTTCATGTTTTCCTATAAAGTTTCCTCAGTTTTCCTGAATCCTAGCTGGACTCATTTGATGCAGTAAGCCCCATCAGTTTTGCTGGGTCACTGACTTTCTGATTGTTTTAATTTCCTTGAATGGCATTATGGGAATTATTTGGGTTCACTGACTTTTAGAATAGTCGCTGTTGACTACCATCAGTGACACTGCATCAAAAGCAGTCTTTTTTCAATGATGTGATGAATGACCTCACTTTGAGTGAGGCCTCAATGACAACTTGTAATTTGAGGAGGACTTAATAACCATTTTTAATTTATAATGATTCTATTAGAGCTGTTAGTCATTCCATACAAATTGGATTTGACTCTCCTCCAGAATTTCTCTATGCCTGGTACGGTTTTGTTGTCTTAAAACAAACCGCAAATGGTAATATCTTTAGTATGTTAATTTTTTTATGCTGTTGTTCAGACCTCTAAGAATTAGAGAAGAGTTAGAACTTTCAGCATTTTCTGAAACTGTATTTTGAGACCTCTAATAAGATACTATTCATTCTTTTCTGTCTTAAGTCTTCAGTAGATGTTGTTCTGCTGTGCTGGGCTAATAGAAAAACAAGGGTACCCTTCAACAGCTTTTATTTACCTACATTTCTCCAGCCTATTTCCTTTTCACTACATTCCATCTAGGGAGAATTATTTGGAGAGGAAACCTGTGGTGTAAGAACTGTGGGAACAAATTGTAGAAATAGATGCCTCCAGAACGGCAGGAAGACAGAAAGAGCCAAATGGAGAAGTGAAAGACTGAAAAATCTGCAACACCTGAAAAATGCATATGTGCTGGGGACAGAGAGTTGATCTCAAGCCCAGAGCAGTCAAGGCAAATCAGACCATTTGATTTCCTATTTCCTTTTGAGACTTTAGTCGCTACCAGCAGTTGGGAGCCTTTGACTGTGCTGGCATCAAGCAGGACCAGAATACAGTTTTCCTGCCAAGGCATTGCATTTATTTAATGGTGTAAGCATGGGATGTGGGCAAAAAGACTGCAGCCTTTGAAGTGATTAATATATAGTTCTGTCTGACCTGCCTTTCTCTCCTTCAGTAATTTGGAATTAGGAGTTTCTTTTCTTGCATTTCCTTTCTTTCAACAGTATAAGAAAATCTATTAGCTTGTGCTTGTTCACTTGCAACCCATAGTGTTTAGCTGGACACATGCTTTGTTGTTTATTCCTTTAGCTGCTTTCTTGATGATCTGTCAGACTTTGCTGGATTTGTGAAACACACCACATCTCAAAAAGCCGCAACAACATAACCAAGGAGCCTAAACTGATAAACTCAATCTTCATTTCCTTATATCACATTTCAGTGTGAAAAATAACAAAAAAAATGCCTGTACCATATCCTCATTATGTACATAAGTGGAGAGTTTTGCAAGCTTTCCAAAAGATTAAGAAACCCCTTTGGCTGTTGCAGCAACTTGTAAAGTCTGGTTTATCATTTAACACAAAAGCAAAAGAGATCACAATATTCCTGTTCATATCTCATTGAAAATACAGTGTAGTCAAAAGAAGTAATTTCCATTGGTCTCAAGAGAGTTCCTAAGGAGTAGCTAGGATCATTTGAGGAGCTGGCTGACAGGTGATCTTTCAGTCCCATAGGATCGTACTCAGCTGACAGCAGTTAGAATAACCCCAAAACCGCATTGGGAGAATCTACATTGTGAGGGATCATGAGGATGAAAGGCAAGAATGAGAACCTCTCCTATTATGCACTGTATTGGAAATATCTTCATTGCCCCATCTATACTTCAGGCTTCTTCTTTCCACCTTTGGTGATACCAATATAGACTAGCCCAGGGGTCCTCACACTTTTAACCAGGGGCCGGTGCGGATGCAGTGGCAGGCAGCCATCTGCGGCTGCTTGGTTTCCCCCCCCCAACCCCCGGCGGGGCGGGGGGGTCTGTAAATTCCGGGGGCCGGATTGAGGACCCTGGGGGGCCGTATCCAGCTTGCGGGCCATAGTTTGAGGACCCCTGGCCTAGAATATACTTGACAGCAAATGATTAAAATTCAAGACTTTAAAAATTGTTTGTTATGTCTCAAGCTGAAAGGAGTCATTTAGGATGACCTGCCTCCCCTTGGGACCAATGACCAAGTTTGTGATTCAATTGGACTGAATTAAGGGAAATGACACCCAACCAACCAGTTTTATGATTTATTAATACAAAATAAAAGATGTGGTTAGATATGATAGCTCAATGGCAGTTACTTTAACTGGATAAGGAGGTCATGCGTCACATGTTGTTACTTAGATCTGGTCGCTATTCAATGAAAAAAGAGAGGAGAAGAAAGAGAGGAGGGAAGAGAGAGGAAAGAGATATCACCACCCATGGATCCAGTGGTGTCCCATTGGTCCTCTTCACCCTAGGTGTCTTGGTGGTAGTGGGTCCCAGCTGAGGTTTTGTTGATTTAAGTTTTATGCCCTGGAGAGGACACCCCATTTACACAGAAAGCCAGGGCGCACGTAGTCTGTGTCTGTGCAAGCTCCATGTGTGAGCAGTGGTGGCAGGGGGTCCTCACTTCTGGTCCTGAGGGTTTTTAAGCAACCCTTGCTGTACACATGAGCAGTTGCCTTACGTTACCACAGAAGTTTCTTTCAGGAAGCACTAGCTAGACCTTGCCTTCACAGCACCTAAAGCCCTTACATCCTATGCCGCCTTGCAGTTACCAAGTTAGGCAACAGCGGCTCACTTTGTGGCTACAGTTTGTTTCAGTCCTCCAGTTTAAGCAGAAGAGCTTTGCACCAGCTCCACTTGAATGTGTGCACTAAACAACACTTAAGGCAATTATCAATATATCAGTTCCTTGCACCTTATGATCTGTTTGATCTTTTTGAGTTTTACTGATGCACAACTTTTTTTTCTTCTTTATAAGTGCTTAAAATGGAAAAAAAATCCTCACTGACAGTTGCTGTCAATAAGAAGGAAGAAGGTTCTACTGGAAGTTTTTTTATTTAGTTGCGGTTAAATGAGACTGATTTAAATCACAGGAACATCCTCTCCCCTGTAACCACCTCAGCAGTTTTGCAGGTGCAACAGTTTCTGAGGTGTCACCGGCATGCTTTGTATTAAAAGTGATCTCTTTTATTTGTTTGTGCTTTATGGCACATTTTTAACCCAGATAATTTCAATGACACAGTTGAATATATATTTTACAGCCCAGCTCAGGGCTGGTGAAGTGGAGCCCAGGTAAACTGGGACAGAATTTCTTGAACTGACTTTGCTGTTAAACCTAGCATGCCATGAAAATACAGTCTCCCTGACTCTTCATTTACACTTTCAGTCCTGTCTGTCATGGGATGCTACAAGCAGTCCCCTCCTGCAGCCCTGTTCTAGGACTCCCTCCTGCCTGGCTGCTGGAGCTTAGGGCAGTGTGGTAGGCGGACACAGACACAGTTCGCCGGGGATGGCACACATGCACACCTTGGGCTTGGGGAGGATGCAGACCCCCACTCTCCTCCAGCTGCCGCCTCTGAGCCCCTCACACGTGCCAGTGCCACCCGGCAGCTGCTTTTGGGACATGTGCTGTTACCACCCCATGGCTCACGCCAGCTGCACACCCTGAGACCTCCCCACTGACTGCAGCCCAGGTCAGGAGTACCCATGCACCCAGACTCCAGCATGGAGCAGCCACTCCACTCACACCAGTTTGCCCAGCAGCTGGCACTCATTAGCAATTCAGAGGACTGTTAGCTTATTTTAGACCAAGGCCTTGGGCAGCTCGCTCAGAAACCCTAAGAAGCTTACATTAATTTTATGTTCTGTTCTGCTAGTTTTGAGTCAAATATATGCCTGGTGTAAGTGCACAGATCTTTGGAGTGAGGTATATAGGAGACTGCCTTGGACCACAGTCATTCCTTCCTCTGACATAAAGCGAGCAACAGAACTTACCTTTCTATTTATTATACCAAAAAGTGCTTTAATGTTTTAAATCATCTTTCGTTGCTTGTAAGTTGTTATACCTGCTAATAACTGGTCTAAGTTTCTTTGCTTACACTATTATAGTGACAGTGTAATATGAGCTGTAGAGATTACTGGATTGTAATATATAATATATATATGTAATATATACATGTAAATATAGCTCTCCCAATATATGTGACTGTATTATTGGTTCTGTGCGTTGGTCATAATTTGCAAAGAAAAATTTTGAATAGAAATTAAAAGGAACCATGCAAACTATGGGTAATTTGGATTTTGGATTTGTAAAAGGATGTCATTCATGATATGGTTACCTGTGATTGCATGTTGAAGTGACAGGATGTTTTGTCTGGTTTTATATAGTACTTGGTGATTGACTTCTCTTTTCTTGGATTTTACATTTTACTGATGTCAAGCTATGTTTTATTTACTGTTTTTTTCTAAAAATCCCTTAAGGAGTTCTTTAGACATACTGTGAGCATAAATATTGCATATTTATGTTTAATGGTACAAGTATGCCTCTTTATAGCATTATACCTGATAATAAAATATTAACTTTAGGAGTGACACTTGCAAATGTTTGCTGCCTTGTGTACAAATTTGAGAATCTAGATCAGCTGTTCTTCAGTTTAATGGAGTGAGCTTTGCAGTAGTTTCTTCCCTGGCTTGTGGGAGATCTGCCTACCAAACCCTTTCTTCACTCTTTGGGACACCTACTTTTTCTCTGTCCATGAAGAGTAAGATCAGATGCTTTGAAGACATCTGTACATGTTTTTAGTTCATTTTTCAGTTATGTTCACAGCAGTACTATTTTTAAAAAGATTGTGGTTATTGTTTTGCTACAGGGCTAAAGAACCCTTATCCAGATCTTGAACCAAGGCTGAATGGGGGACTTGTGCTTGATGTATGTTTTATGGTGTCCATTTATGATCCCTAAGTATTTGGCTGTCATGTAGATATTTTCCACTTTATTCAGCTAGAGTTTCCATCCAAGTTTCCCTGGCATTTTATCCTAGCTTTCATGTCGCTAAGCACCAGAGAAGTGATGACCCCTTAGTAATGGCAAATGTATTTTTTTCATTCAGTGAGGTGAATCTAACTGGCTGGGAGTCAATTATCTTAAGAAAAAAACCCCAACTTTTGAACTTCCTGGTTTTAAGCCAGAAGCTAGTATAGTAAGGTTTGTTAAGGTTCACTTACTGTTTACTGAGTTATAGTAACTTACAGACAGGATCACTGCCTAGTGCTTAACAAATATTAATAAAAAGAGAAATCTAGAATGTGTTTCAAATACAGTATGATTACCATACTACTGATTGCAAAATATCTGAGGAACTAGATTGTGCTTTTGTTATTGTTAAATATAACAAATGGACACAACAACTGGGTTTAGATCATAAAAAGAAAACCAGTTTTCATAGGTACTGAAGATCATTTAAAGAAACTAATATATACTCTCCTTTGATAGCCTGTATCCCAATGTCAGAAAGAAAGGCAAGTTATAGTTTTATACAGGCCTATCTCCCCTGGTCACAGTGAAATTGTAGCCAAAGTTTTAGTGTCTATACAACAGCAGTATCTTCTGATATCATATTCTGATACGGTAGTATTAGCCACTTCCTTCAGGACATCTTAGAAAAGTAGTGGCGGAACTATCTTCTCCCTAGAGAAGTGAAAAATAGAATAAAATTAGCATTTTGGGAGTTGGAGACAGAATTTAACCTAGACTTCCAACCAATATCAGAATCCTGCTACAGAATTTCCTGCAACAATTAACAATAAACGGCTTTGAAAAGGATGTTTTCTCTTTTCTAAGTAATTTTTTCTTGTGCATAAAGCAGCAGTAAGGAGGAGGGGAATGTCGAACATACTCTATCTGATATTCTCTTTTTTTTCTTTCTATCTTTTAAGATTCAAACTATTAAATAAATATAAGTAAAATGGGCTTAGCTAGTTGCGGAAAGTAGATGCCTGCAGTAAAGCAGAATATGAATGTAAAAATTTCAACATTTGGATATACAATTCAAATAATTCTTATTATATTGGAAAAATTAAGATGAATATATATTAATGCCTCTGTAAGACACTCCTATAATGTGGAGTGCTGACCATATGCTGTTGCCAAAGAAAATGATAGATCTCTGAGTTTTCAGCTGAGGAGGCTCAGACTGAGTTTGTTGCTTATTAAGAGAGTGCTAACTTGCCTCTTCAGCAGAAAGATGAAACACATCTATGCAATTCATCTAAGATGCTACACAGCTCTACACTGTGTAACAAAAAGAAAGGAAGCAGTAGAGGCAAAAGAGGCAAATTGCTTGTGCTTTCTGCTTCTCTCATATTTTAGGCATGATTCAAAGCTTAAGCAAATTGTAAATACCCTGTTGACTTCAGTGAAATTTGATCCAGCCTATGAACTGCAATACTGCAGATGTTACATGAAGTTGTAGAAAGTCAGGGTTAGCCATTTCAATGGACTGTTTAATGGACAATAAAAACAAATTTAAAGTAGAACATTAAATCCCCATGGAATCGATTTAAGCATCATGATGGTATTGGTTGTGCTAATATGCAGGAAGACTGACTACTTAGTAACTTGGTTAATTGCTATATTTGTTACAAATTGTTAACTTTTTAGAATAGATTATGTGCAAAGTTATAAAAGAGAAACTTTTCTACAAATGTCTTTCCTGAAATAGCTTTAAATACAAGTCCTAAATGACACACTATTAAATAATAAGGCAACATGTTGGTAAGTCAGCAACATTTTTACAACTTCAAAAATAAAATGTAAATGTTTGCATGCTGTGAAATACAGCCAAGAATAAGATTTTTGCATGAAATGACAAAACTTGTGACCAAAATAAATACCTCAGTGTTCAGATATACTGAAAATGAAGTAAAGGTAAGGGTATACTTGAAGTTAGTTAAAATACCATCTCTGAGCATAGAAACTACGTTCCAGTGAGTGGGGTAGTCCTGAATCCTCTGAGAAAAAGGGCAGAGAGGAGGAACTACACTTTTCATTTCTATGGCCTAAGGTGCTTATATAGGTGCATATAACCTTGCTCTTTGAGCAAGATAATGAAAATCTTCCTTCAGAAGATCTAAGCCCCACGTCTAACCCTTATTCTTCAGTTCTCTGTGTTAAAGAGCATTTATTTTAAACGTAAGTGATCTGTGGAATCTCTGTGCTTCTTCTACTCCTCCCAGTCCAGCATAAACAAAAGCTCACTGATATCCAGAACAGCCCCTGTACTTGTGTAATTCTGGCTGAGAACACACATCCAGTTTGTGACAGGTTAAGGGCTCCTTCTGCCCACAAAGTCCTGTGATTCTGTAAGCATGAGCATTGCCTGGCCATGTTTCTGGAAACAAAGCAGTAGAGAACAATATACAGTTGTTTTCATTTTCTTATACTTTCCTTTTCTTCCGCTCCACCACCACCCACCCACCCCACCCCCCCCACCCCCCCCCCAGTCTTTCGGAGTTTTATGATGTCTAAAAAGCTGGTATTTTCTTTCTTTATTCTTGTCTTCCAGAAGACTTATTCAAAAACAAAGGCAGGAGAAATTAAAAGAAAATAGCATTAACTAATTAAATTTTATCTCAAGGTAATTTTTAGTGTCATTAAAGTAGCTTTTGCTCTTGAGTTAACACAATATGCAGGCAGTGCTGGAAGGTGTCTGCTTACAATTGATATATTCTTCTATGGTTAAGTAGACGATCTTATACTTGGGAATATGGATTTATGTAACCATCCTGGTGGTCTTTTATTTCATACACCATAGTAAGTTGTTGCTGAACAGGTGTTCGATTTTTCCAGTTGTATTTCCTGTTACACTAAAATAATCTGCCACAAAATAAGTACTTCCCGGTATGAATTCACTAAATTAGGAAGTCTGGTTGCTGTTACCATCTGACTTCAGTATTTTGGGATAAGCGACAGTTATATGACCTTCATATGTCTATTTGTTTTTTTTTCCCCAAAAATGAGATACACATGCTGAAAAATAAGTATTGGGTGTCTGTATGAGAGGTAAGCCAGAAAGAGACAATAAGGCAGGGAGGATCAGAAGATTTATTCATTTATTTATTTCTGTTTGCTTACCCATGTACAAAAATGCTAAATGCTAACCTCAGTACTATCATTGTCATCTCTCATTTCAAGGGAAGGGTCATTGCTTGTATTTTGCTTTTTGGTATCAGTACTATTTGACAACATACATGTTAAACATATAACACATCCAAAGTCAAAAAAAAAGAAATCAAACCAATGAAGACTCTCTTCTCCTAAACCAAAAGTAAAATACAAGCATTTATGTACCTAGAGAGCCGAGCAGAGAAAAAAATTTGCATCTACTAGCTGTTCAGTAAACACAGTGATAAGCACATTAAAAAAAATAAAATCATACAGAGCAAAGACCAGTGGCTGTAGGCCTGTCTTCAGCTAAACTTGCACTGGCTGAATCACTTCCTAATTTTCTTAACTGTTCTACTCTGGAAAGGAGAAATTCTCAAGAGAGGAGAAATTATTGCAGCAGAAAAGCAGAGGAGAAGGGCCAATATCTGGGTAACATCTGTTTTGCTGCCTCTGTCTTTAAATATTTAATTTTGGCAACCAGTTAAAAGCTAAACTTCTTTCAAAATGCCCTCTTTCTTCTACCCAACTTTTTCACTGGAGAGGCAGCTTTCTGTAGAGCCAGACTCTCTCGAAACCTAGGGGTTTTGGCTAGAGGGAACTTCCTTTCATGGCAATCCTACAAAGAAAGGATATTGTCACCATAGTCGCAATCTTTATTAGTAATGTCTCCAGTTTTTTAGCCTGAAATCTCTGTGGATGGCTAAAGAACACTCTAGAGGCTATCAGCTTTGCAAAACCCCGAGCATTTCCCATGTATGTGATTTGTAGAATATTCTAAATATGTTGAAGTAGTTCATCATAATGTTCTTGAACAAAATCAGTGAAGTATTTCTTCGTCATTGTTTCAAAAAAATGTAAGAAGTAATAGTGTCCCTTTTAAGTAGGCAATTCAGGTAAGGAACAGAAGACATCACAATTTATTTGTACCTAAACCAAAATAGAATTATACTGTATTAGAAGATAAAGACAGAAAAAAGTTTGCTTTAACACTGTGTAATCTGAACGTTTTGTTGTTGTTGTTTTTTAACACAGTTTGGGCTAGTTCTCCAAGTCTGATCTGCAAATAAGGATCTGCTTTATGGAAGTCAAAGAGTAACATTAAATAGATTGGGAAACACGTGGTAAAACTTTTGTCTTAAGCACTTTTTTTCCCTTGCAAAGGTCAGCAGCTGGCTCTGTGTGTTCATGTCTGCATTGCAAACTGTACTCTAGGGACTTCTTTATTGGAATTAATCATTCCAGGCACAGGGGTAAACAACCACAGAGGCTCTGGGAGTTTTATGCACAAACTGCATTAACATTAAAAATGGCACCTTCAGCTCCTCATACTTCACTTTGAAGATGCATCTATAATGTCAGCTTCTGTCACTGACTTCACACAATATGTCACATCAACTGTTTCAAATGGGAATTGTAAATATGAAGGTAAAAGAAGGCAGTATTTTGGTACATTTGTTTATTGACAAATATTCTCAACATTTGTCTGTGTTAAATCTAGGGAAAGACAAGCTCAGTGACCATGAAACCACTCTTAGTTGACAGGAGTCCAGAACGCCAGTGCAGGAGAACTGGATAGATACACTTTGCAAACTCTGTAGATTGAAATGTTTTTGTTGAATTGTCATGTGTAGCTTCCTAACACGCCCAGTTGTAGGGGTGGTGGTTTGCTATTAGATGTTGTCACGGCTTCACAAACACTTCTGGTTTCCTATTGCCATGCACTGCCTGCGTCCAGTAATCACTGAATCCAGATTACTTTAACATTCATAAGGAAGGCTCTACAGCACAAGGAGGTGATGCTTCCAGATGTGTTTCATGATCTTGTTAGTTCATATACCCCAGAAGAAGACAGTTTCTTTTCTCCTCTCTGAAGAGCTACTTTTAAGCATGTGGCTGAGGAAAGCAGATTCTACTGACGTTGGTCTTTTCTTCTTTTTGATGGTCCTGACCACCCCCTACCCTTTGCATTTGGGAAAAGGTGCTGTGTTTTTAAAACCATACTAGAAATGGTGATACAGCTTCAAAGCAGACAACAGTACAACAATTCGTCTCCTTTATGGAGAAGACATGTCTGCAGTCAGTTAACTTCATCAAAATCAGGGCTAAACCTCTGAATGAAGTGTCCGGCTACTAGAGAATATACCTTTTCTGAGAACTTGATCCTGTTATTTCCAGTGGTGAATTAAAAGTGTTGTGACTGAACAATAAATCAGAGACTGAAATATTTTCTTATATCCAAACCGGTTCTTCCAAAAGGCACCAGCTATCATTCATGGTGCCTTGTCATGCATTTGCTCTAGGTTGTCCAGGGTTCTCAGTTCCTGTTTAGCAGCACTAAGGAGAAGAAAAGCTTGTTTAGTAATTTGAAGGAGAAGCACCACATTTACTTGGTTATACCAGACATTTCTAGTACGCTTACTGTTTAGTGGCAACCGTTCATAGCTGTACTGCAGAGATAGATGGCAAAGACTTGCAAATGCAAGGCAGCATTTTCCTTGTGACTGTGTAAGTTACGGTGCAAAGGTGGCAAGTTATGACATGGCAATCCATATGAGGCACAGGCAGGGTAGAAATAAAACAAATTGGTGATCTCTCAAAGGAATAATCTATTTTTATAGCCTAGGAGGAGAGGTGCCATTCTGGACCTTGTTCTTACCAACAAGGAAAGGCTGCTGGGGACTGTGAAGCTCGAGGGCAGCTTTGGCTGCAGTGACAATGAAATAGTGAGGTTCAAGATCCTTACGATAATGAGGAGGGCACACAGCAAACTTCTATCCTGGACTTCAGGAAAGCTTGCTTTGGCCTCTTCAGGGACCTGCTTGGTAGACTAGTACCATGGGATAGAGCCTTGGAGGGAAGAGGCACCAAGGAAAGTTGGTTAATATTCAAGGATCATCTCCTCCAAGCCCAGCAGTAATGCTTCTGAACAAAGAGGAAGTCGGGCAAAAATGCTAGGAGGCATGCATGGACAGACTCAAACACAAAAAGGAAGCCTATAGGGGGTGGAAGCAAGGACATGTAGCCTGGGAAGAATACACAGAAGCTGTCTGAGCAGCCCAGGATCAGGTTAGGAAAGCTAAAGCCCTGGTAGAATCAAATCTGGCCAGGGACATCAAGGGCAACAATAAAAGCTTCTATAGGTAAGTCAGTGATAAAAGGAAGACTAGGGAAAACATGGGGCCTTTCTGGAAGGAAAAAGGAGACCTGGTTAACCAGGACATAGAGAAGGCTGAGGTACTCAATAACTTCTTAATCTTGGTGTTCACCAGCAACTGCTTCAGCCATACCACCCAAGCCACAAAACAAAAAGGCAGGGACTGGGAAAATGAAGAACTGCCTGCTATAGGAGAAGATGAGATTCAAGACCATTGAAAGAACCTGAAGGTGCTTGTCCATGGGACCTGATGAAATGCATGTGCAGGGCCTGCGGAAACCGGCATATTAAGTGGCTAAGCCATTATCCATCATATTTCAGCAGTCATGGAAGTCTGGTGAAGTTCTCATGGGCTGGAAAAGGGGAAACATAACCTTCATTTTTAAAAAGGGAAATATGAAAGACCTAGGAAACTACAGGCCCGTCACTCCTGCCTTGGTGCCTGACCAGATCATGGAGTAGATCCTTCTGGAACCTATGTTAAGGCACATGGAAAATAAGGAGGTGATTGCTGAAAATGAACATAGCTTCACTAAGAGCAAATCGTGCCTGACAGATTATGTAGCTTTCTACAACAGAGTTACAGTGTTGACAGATGAGGGAAGAGAAACTGATGTCACCTACCTGGACTTGTGCAAAGCTTTTAACACTGTCCTGCATGACATCCTTGTCTCTAACTGGAAAGACATGGATTTGATGGCTAGGCCACTTGATGGATAAGGAATTGGCTGGATGCTCACACTTAGAGTTGTGGTCAATGGCTCAATGTCCAAGTGGAGACTGGCGATGAGTAGCATTCCTCAGAGGTCCATACTGGGATGGTGCTGTTGGTGCTGTTCAACATCTTTGCCGGCGACACAGACAGCGAGATCGAGTGCACCCTCAGCAAGTTTGCCAATGACACCAAGCTGTGTGGTGCAGTTGACACGCTGGAGGGAAGCAACACCATCCAGAGGGACCTTGACAGGCTTCAGAGGTGGGACAGAGTGAGCCTCATGCAGGTCAACAAGTCCTGCACCTGGGTTGGTGCAACGCCCAGTATCAGTACAGGCTGGGCAGAGCATGGATTGACAGCAGCCCTGAGGAGAAGGACTTGGGGGTGCTGGTGGACAAAAAGCTCAACACGGCCTGACAATGTGCTCTTGCAGCCCAGAAAGCCAGCCAAATCCTGGGCTGCATCAAAAGAAGTGCAGCCAGCAGGTCAAGGGAGGTGATTCTGCCTCTTACTCTGCTCTCGTGAGACCTCACCCAGAGTACTGCGGTCAAGTCTGGAGCCCCCAGCATAAGAAGGACATGGACCTGTTGGAGTGAGTCCAGAGGGGGGCCACAAAGATGGTCGGAGGGCTGAAACACCTCTCCTGTGAGGACAGGCTGAGAAGGTTGGTGATGTTCAGCCTGAAGAAGAGAAGGCTTCAGGGAGACCTTATAGCAGCCTTTCAATACTTAACATTGGCTTATAAAGAAAGATGGGGACAGACTTGTTTAGCAGCACCTGTAGTGATCAGACAGGGGATAATGGTTTTAAACCTAAAGGAAGGTAGATTCAGACTAGATATTAGGAAGAAATTCTTTACTGTGAGGTTGTCAAGACACTGGAACAGGTTTCCCAGAGAAGCTGTGGATGCCCCTTCCCTGGGAGTGTTGAAGGCCAGGTTGGATGGGGCTTTGAGCAACCTGGTCTGGTGGAAGGTGTCCCTGCTCATGGCAAGGGGGGGTTGGAACTAGATGGTCTTTAAGGTCCCTTCCAACCCAAACCATTCTGTGGTTCTGTGATTATACTGAACAGAACAACTGACTAATGTAGTCACTTCTGATAGTAAATATTATACAAAACATAGCCAAGGCAAAAAACATGTTTACTTCGTAATATCTGCAACTTCTTTGTACTCCTTCCTAGTCAGATGATTAATGAGACTGATTTACATTTTATTTTAGTGTGCCTTCCTGGCAGCACTTTTTATTAGCTGTATAAACATATTCCCATCTACAGGGTTATGTAGTTCTCTGTAATATTTGTTTCCCATTCTGTGTTCCATTGTGCCTCACCCAAGTTTCTCTTCAAAATGAAAGAGGAAAGAGGTAGTAAATGCCTTTGAAAGTTGAGAAAAGAAACTGAGTACATTTTGGGAAGGATCAGGATCTGGCAGGAGAGACAGACAGCTGTGTGCCCTTAGGAATCTAGTCTTCCCAAACAAGAGTTTGTGGTTTAGGATCAATTGGCGCTGAAGAAGTATTTTCTCTGTATGTTGCTTGGGCCTGTGGTGCAGGGTTGTGAGGTAAAAGAGACCCAGGGCTGAGCTTGGACAGGTGGTGTCACCTTGAGTACCAACAATGTTTTTGTGGTTGCTCATTCTAAAGCTTACTAATAACAGAGGTTAAGACTACAGCACTGGAAGCTTTTTAGAAAATGAATCCTTTTGAGCTGGATAAGCTTGTTGTTTGGGCTAGGATTGTTGAAGCAAAACCACAGAAGCAGCTCTGGCAGACTTAATGATGGCTTTATGCCCCACAGAGTGTAACAACTCCATATGAGGAAAAATTATGTTACTACAGGTAGTTTTCAAAAAACTGATCGAGGTCTAAGAACATGTCTATATGAGTTTTATAAATCCATTTAAGTGCGGCTGAAAAAATGAATTTTTAAAAATCAGTACATTTTCCATTCTGTCTTATGGACTGTCTTGGAAGTTTGCTCTATGAAATCAGATTCTTGATGGAGGGAATTCTGAAACAGAAGCAACAGGAAATAGGAAAAGACCCTGGCGTCAATGAAAACAGTCTGCCTGACGTGCAAGTAACTGTACCACAGATATTTAGTTCAGGGAAATTCAAAGAATTTGTGTACTGCTGTGTGGTACAATATCTTTACAGAAATACTAATTGACAGTTCGGTTTTTACACTTCATAAGTGTTCTTTTTCTGTACCTTCTGTGTGGTCCTGTAGCAGTCTAACTTTACTCTGGACATAAGAGAAAAGTTTAATGTAGTAATTTTTCAAAAGCGATCTTTAGCTGATTAAAGGCTTTTCAGTGAACAGTTTAAAAATGAATAGGATACAAAAAACACTTCCTCCCCCAGATGCTTCAGTACTTAAAAATTTACAAAGTCTTCAGTTAAGAGCTAAGCATTGTAAAAGAATGTACTCAGTGATGCATACTTCTAATTAAAGAAGCAATGAAATGTAACACCTAACTCCTATAATATCCTGATAATTTCCACTGCTGTTAAATACTTTTTATCCCACAGATCCTAAGGAGTTTTGGTCAGATGCCCTAAGGGCTGGTCTGGAGAAGGAATGACAAAGAACCCTGTCCTTTTTGACTTCTTCCCACCAACCCAAATGGATTTGCCAGCATGGTGAGACAAATTGTACCCAGCCCTTAGCTAAACACAAATTAGCCACAATGTTTAAAAGTCTTCTCTGGAGTCTGCCTGAACAATCTATTTCTTTGTAGTTCAGTATGTGTGACAAGATATTCTAGGTGGAATAGGTGCTGGCTATAAACCCTCAGGATTTGGGTGCAGGCTCTTTAGGATGAAAAGATCAGATGATGGTGGGTAATTCTCAAATTATTAAGAAGGAATAATTTACTAGCTAGGTGAGCTTCTGCTGCAACTGGGCCATGTCTCAAATGCTTTTACATGGACTTTCTTAGGCACTGGTAAAAATTAGAGAAATCAAACTTGCAGTTCATTCCCAGTATAAATTTGTTATGATGTTGTTCTTTCTGAAGGAAGGATTTAAATGAGACTACCATGACAAATTTTTATTGAAGCAAATTTTCTTACCCTCTGAGGTTAATCACTAATTATTTTCTGTTATCTCACTTGTGAACCACTATCAGATACTCTATCAAGTCATGTCTTCTTCCAAATCGTGGGCTTCCTCTAGGGTGGTTTATTATCCAGTTAAATAATCCCCCTTCAAGAATTTTACTGTGAGATACCCACAGTTTCAGATGAAATTGTGCTCAACTTCTTATGTTGTAATTTATTGTGGCTAGTCCTCACACTTTTATTTAAAAATTTCCAGATTTTTTTTTTATTATTTTTGTCTGAGCAAATTTCAGTGCTGTTGCAGTATTAGGATAATTTCTTTGTGTGTGGGTAGAAAATATATGAGATGATGACACTTGCCACTTTGTAGTGGTGAGAGGAAGTAGAGGAAAGAGCTGCTACCAGTTTCTGTGAAATATTGTAGTTGTGCAAAATGAATAATTAGAAATAAAAGACCTCCTTCAACGTATCATGCGAAAGATTCGTATTGGCTGTAGTGCTACTCCATACAACACACTCCGTGGGACAATTCCTCAATCCCACTCCCTGAGGACACCTTTCATTTAAAATTTTTTTCTTCATTGTGTATCTAATTTCACCTCCACCTTTTGTTTCGATGTATATGTCTTTACTGATTCTTCTAAATACCAAATAAAACCTTTAGAAAAATCACTTTCATCTCTCTTTTGTATTTTTAGACATTGTCTCTAAGCATTCCTTCCCAGTTTCTCAGTTTACTCTGGTTTTCAGTTGTTATATTTTAAAATTAGAATCTGAAAAATCCTTACAAATCTGAGGCATCATGATTTTGCATCCTAGAGAAAAATGATAAAAGTTAACTTACATTTATAAAGCAGAATTCCTGCTTTAAAAAGTCTGAGAAAGTAAGAGGGCAGAATGACACAAATTTAAATGTTTTTTAATATAGACATTTAAACACATTTGAAGGTAATAGGATCTAAATAGTTATTTTCATGCTAGTTCTTACAAGTATTCCACTTCACCCTTTTCCTGCCTATTTTAGGAATACATTTTCTCCTGTCAGGATTATGTACTGTTGATAGAATGAACATCAGACTACTGGAACTATTGAACAGAGTTGTTGGGGTTTTTTTCCTGCAGATTGAGTTTTTTTGGAAGGACACTGAACCGACCTTTGAGATAAACAGGGGTGATGATAAATAATTAGTTGTAATCATAATAATTAAATTTATTTCCAATACCTTTTATTTTCTCCCCCTGCCAAAGTCCTGGTACATCATACTAGAAGGCAAAGCTTTTTAACCAGCTCATCTGCCTATAAACTGGCAGAGACTTTGTATTTCAGAAAAAGAAAATAATAATATCCATTTTCTATTCAGCTACATTGTCACAAATGCTCTTTATTATGGTTTAATTACTTTTACTGCTTCTTATTCACACTTTTTGTTTGAACTTATTTAATCATAAACTTTCAGATTGTAATGAAAAAGAAGTTGCCTGTTTGTTGAGTACAGTAGAAAAATGTATGTTGCTGCATAATAAGAATGGCACATTAAGGGCTTCTGGCATCTCGTACAATAAAAATCTGCTTTATTTTTATTGTAACCTTGCCAAGCTGTCAAATCTTGTGTTTAAATATGTGTTTGGGCTGCCTGATTTCTTCAGACTGATTCCATTTCTTTCTCTTTTCCTTGCCTTTCCAGGGTATCAGTGCACAAAGATGGCTTTTCTTGGAATGGTTTACATCTAGTGTGGTTCTTCTTTAGAAGAAGGACCTCAGTATAGACCATGGTATCTCAGATTTGACCTGAGTGTGAAGTGTATGCCTATTTTATGTTTACTTCAGTCACTGAACCAAAGAATCATAGAATCATTTAGGTTGGAAAAGACCTTTATGATCAGCAAGTCCAACTGTTAACCCAGGACTACCAAGTCCATCACTAAACCAAGTCCCTAAGCACCGCATTTATGCATTTTTTTAAACATCTCTAGGGTTGGTGATTCCACCACCTCCCTGGGCAGCCGGTTCCAATGCTTCACAACCCTTTCAGTGAAGAAATTTTCCCTAATATCTAATCTAAACCTTCCCTGCCATAACTTGAGGCTATTTCCTCTTGTCCTGTAACCTGTCATCTGGGACAAGAGACCTAGCCCCACCTGTCAACCTCCTTTCATGTAGCTGTAAAGAGTAATAAAGTCCCCCCTGAGTCTCCTCCAGACTAAAAAATGCATGTTGCCTCATCTGTTCCTTGTAAGACTTGTTCTCCAGACCCTTGACCAGCTTTGTTGCCCTTCTCTGGACATGCTGCAAAACCAGCATGCCCTTCTTGAAGTGAGGGGCCCAAAACTGAACACAGGATTTGAGGTGCGGCCTCACCAGTGCCAAGTACAAGGGGACGATCACTTCCCTTGTCCTGCTGGCCACACTGTTTTGGACACAAGCCAGGATGCTGTGGGTCTTCTCAGCCACCTGGGCACACTGCTGACTCATGTTCAGCCGACTGTCCACTGGCACCCCCAGTCCCTTTCCCACCAAGCAGCTTTCCAGCCACTCTGCCCCAGCCTGTAGCGCTGTGCGGGGTTGTTGTGAGACAAGTGCAGGACCCGGTACTTCTTGTTGAACCTCATACAATTGGTCTTGGCCCATCAGTCCAACCTATCCAGATCCCTCTGCAGAGCCTTCCTTCCCTCAAGTAGCTCAACAATCACCCCCATCTTGGTGTGTCTGCAAGCTGGCTGAAGGTGCACTCAATCCTGGTGTCCAGATGGTTGATAATAAAGATATTAAACAGCACTGGCCCCAATACTGAGCCTTGAGGAACACCACTTGTGACTGGTTGCCAGCTCAATGTCTGCATTTCCTACCAGTCTTTCATCTTGGCCATTCAGCCAGCTTTTAACCCAGCATAGAGTACACCCATCCAAACCATGAACATCCAGTTTCTCCAGGAAAATGCTGTGGGGGATGGTGTCAAAGGCTTTACTAAGGTTCAGGTAGAGAACACACAGAGCTTTTGCCTCATCCACTAGGTGGGTGATCTTGTCATAGAAGGACATAGGGCTTTTTAAGCAGAACCTGCCTTCCATAACTCCGTGCCGGCTGGGCCTGATGCCCTGGTTGTCCTGCATGTGCTGTCTGATGGCGCTCAGGATTATCTGCTCCATATCCTTTGCTGGCACTGAGGTCAGACTGACAGGCCTGTAGTTTCCTGGATCTTCATTCCTGCCTTTCCTGTAGATGGGAAATCACATTGGCTAACCTCCAGTCTTCTGGAAGCTCTCCAGTGAGCCAGCATTATTGATAAAGGATGGAGAGGGGCTTGGAGAACTCCTCTGATAGCTCCCTCAGTACCCTTGGGTAGTATTTTTTAGAATATTTTTATAATCAATTCAGAATGTAGATCTTTAAGGAAGCACGTGATGAGAGGGAGAAATAAGAGCTTATACATACTTGATAGAAACTCTTGGGTCTAAATCTCTTCCAAAATTATAAATTCTATTTCCACAGATTGTAAAGTGTTGGGTTATACAAGTCTTCTCCTGCAGTTGTTTTTTCTGCTACTGTGATCTGGGGATATGTTTCCTAATATCCTAAAATTTAATGCTGATTTTGATGATACAGAATAAAGAGTGTATTGTTGTGTGCCTGTGTCAGCCCTACAGAAGAGGATCCAGGAGCTGGGAATCTGACCATGCCTCAGTTAGCAGCTGATACCTGCAGTATCTTCAGGGCTGCTTGAAATAATGAGGGGTGGCCACTTTATAATTGCAGTATTCATGATTCTAGCTGAGAAATAAAGATCTTGTGATTCAGAAGACTCCAGACATGCTCAAGACCTGTACTAATCCAGCCAGGATGCTCTAGGTTGTAAGTAACAACTTATTTTCTTTCATTAAAACTTTACAGTTTAAAAGTAGTCAATCAATAGGAAGTACCAGGTTTAAGTATGCCTGTTTAGTCTTAATGCATTTCCATGTGTATGCCACAGTCTTTAACTACCAACTGTTTTCTTTTAGATGGTAGCTTTATTTGGAGCATACAAAAAACAAAATGAAAAAGTTAATGAGCAGATAAATACTAATTTAATCTCACTGTCTAAATGTGTGATGCCACCTTTTCTATGCTAACTTTTCAGTGACCTCATCTGCTAGTAGTATTCACAGACATTTGTTTTCTCTTAGACATGTCAAAAGGGACATTGCCTCCCTTCCCAATTTCAAGATTAGAAATTGGGACAGAGAGATTAAGGTCAGTAGTGTGTACTCAGTTTGGATGCTTCAGTTTGAGCCCGGTAGGACCTGACCACATCACGAAGTCTTTCGCACATCTGGATTATAGCTTATACTGCTTTCATCATCTCAGCACTTCAGAAATTCGGATCACAACATCCCAGGTCAGGCATTAAGAAAAAAGAACCCACAGCTACTGACAGCTTGTGCAGAATGTCATAGATATGATTTGCTTAAAGTTACCATTTTTCTCCTCTTGAGGACTTCTCTCTCATTCACTGCACATCTTTCAATTTCTCAAAAAAAGAAATAAAAAAGTAAGTCTTATATGTGGGATCAATTCAAAAGCAGGGTTGTCTTGTAGACTGAATGAATTTCTATTCTTCTGTACTTTTTATATTATAATATAGCCTATAATGCAATTAGCCTACAAGTGTACCTCCTGTTCAGTTATATGCAACAGCAAACTGATAAGCCAGCTGACCATTTTGCACATAGAGATTTAATGATCCTTTGCAAATGAGTATTTTTTATTGCTGATCTTGTAAGAATCAAATGAGCAAACCTCTGCTGAGCCAGTAACATCTTATGGAGGCATTGAGATGTAACTGCAGATTTCTTCTTTTATTTTGGTCTGGCAATGATAACTACCTTTATGATTCCACTGTGGACAGATTCTGAACATGCACTTACTGTTATTTTCATTTTCGTTCATAGTTTGAATATCTCTCATTATTCTGTAGTCATGTCTGGAGCTGCACTGCAGATGTAATGAAAGAAGATGGATGATACAAATCCTTCTGTATAGCAAATAAATCTGAAATGTTAGCATCAACTCAAAATAGAAGACCAATGTGATGCATCCTATTTCTCCAGATCCTCTGAATGATCCCTTAGAATGTCTTTCAATTTATCCCACACCTCCTAGATATTCTGTTAATATTTGCTTTGTTAATATTAGTAAAATGTATTCTGAGTTTTCTATTTTGGCTTTAATTCCTTGGTAAGTTTTCTCTCAAGATGAATGGGAGGTTTCTGCATGCTTTCTGAATCATTTTTTGGCCTGCAAAATGAACAGAACTTTGTACAGTTTTGCTGATTTACCAGAGAGTAAGAAGTCATATTCAAAATGCCAGCTAGTGTTATAGGCTGAACTGAAGGTCTTCCCAACAGGCAAAATTTGCTGCTCTGGGAAGAAGGACTTCAGGAAAGGGACAAACTGATCAGGGAACCTTGGCATATCTCACTTTTAGCTGCTGCTTGAAAAGCTGAGGCTAATGTGGCGACACAAAAAATCAGAAGAGGTGTTCAATATACCTTGACTCCTCTGCTAGCAGCAATAACAAAACAGCAACATGACTAAAGGCAAAGTGTGAGGCCATGGTATTATATTGCTCTTCTGCAGTCTGCTTCTCTAGTTAGGGTCTAGGTCCAAGTCTGGTGAGATGCTGGTTCCAACACAGAAAAGGGACTTCAGTTCTCTAGTCTGAATTTGTGTAATTCACTGATTACTGAGCTGGCTCTTTGAGTTTGCTTAGTTGCCTGCCTGCTCTCAAGAAGCAGGTATGCTTTCAAGAAGTTGGTATGAACATATACATGCATATATACATTCTATATGCACATTCAGACTATCATAATTAAAAGGCCAATATTTTGGTTTATTCTGGGAGGATCTTTTTAATGACTATTGCATCTTCCTTGTTGTCCATAGTAAGTTTTATTCATCTAGGGATATTTAATAAAATTTTCTAGATTTAAAAGAATAACTCAGGCTTTATATGTAAATTGTGGTTTGACCCCCATCACTCTCAGGTTAGTGAGTATCTTCCTTATAAGAATCTCAAGTATCCTTTATGTAAGACACTGCCTGTTACTGATGATCTGTTTGTAGTACATGCCACATACTGATTCACTAAGGATAAGTTTGAAAGAAAGCTACAGGACTAGCTATTAACGACTTTAGACCAGTGAAGTAACACTTTCCCCCTCCACCCCCCAACCCAACCTCCTAAAACTTTTCCTCTGCCTCTTATTTATTCTTAAAAATACTGACTTTACTGACTGCTGTTGACTGAATACGTAGGGCAGCTGAAAATAGGATGACTAAATTGGAAGCTAGCCATCAGTTCTGAATGTAAACTGTTAGCTGATGGGGAAGGTACAATTGACTCTTTTGTGCACAATTGTTAGTAGCTGTGGGGGATCTAGACTGAGACTTTGGTATTTTACTGAGGTCACTGCAGGGGGAGAAAGCCCCTGTGAGATAAAACACACAACATAAAGCATTTCAGTGAAACAGCTGAGGCATGTGGTTGTTAAAATCTGAAAGGCATATTTGTTAAACAACCAGTAACAAATATTCTGTAACCTTTATTAAATGCCATTATCAGGTAAGGTAGTTATTTCGTAATACCAAGATGTGAAAAGAAATGCATTTTCCAGAGAGTATTAATTCTCTGAAATTAATTTCTTTATGAATTCAATGTTTATCTGTTTTTCTAAGCAAGTTATATCAATTATTTTTATTTTATATCTGAGAAGTGAAGACTTTAAAATTTTCCTATGTTCAAATGTTTCACATCTATTCCCCATTTATCCTCTGTAGTCCCTCTAGTTAGGCCCTCCCTTTCTAGTGTCTTGGCAATGTTATGAGGAACAATTAGCTTTACATCCGAAAGTTAATTGGTCTCCTTGGTGATTTGAAGTAGGAGACTGTTGGGTAACTAAGAGGAAAGTCATACATGAAACTTAGAAGCTTCTTCTTTACAGAAAAATTGATGTTTGAATATTTAGATCACACCTGGCACTACTTACCTATTCATACTCCTGATACTGCACTTATTTAGGCTCACAGTTGGAGAATTGGTACAGCAAAAACAACTGGACCAAACTAAGCAAGTAAGTGACAAGACTTCCTGATATAGCTGATGAATGAGTAATGGCCATATAAGATTAAAGCTATGCTACTTCACAGACCCAAAGTAATACCAAATCTTCCTCATAGTCTTAATAACAGGTTAAGAGTTAATTGTAAAAGGAATATATTTTATGTATTTTCTGAAATGAAAACCTGACCTTTTGAAATTTTATAATGAAGAAATAGATGGGTTATTTTTGTTTGTTTTTATATACTTTATTCTATCACATAAGATAAAACATGGGAAAAAGAGTATACTGAAGGCTTCTCTTTTCCATTCTATTAATGTGAGTTGGCATATAAAGATTCTGGTTTCCGAAGCAGCAGCCAATCACTCAGTGTCAGTGACAAGTCCATATTTTTGGGGTAACAAAACTTGCACTGTTTTGCAACTAACTCCTGCTGCTGAAGAATTAAAATGCAACAGCATTGATCTGTTAGTCTGTCATTAGCAAAGAACATACTTCTGTCAGGTAGCTTAGCTTAGTAGTGACAAATAGTGCAACTTGTCTCATTGAGATCGATTGTGTGACTTGGGCTGCTATCTGTCTGTTACCTATATTATTCTTTCATAAAAGATTAAACAGACAATGTTTTTGTGACACCAGGTCACTATGCTTAAGTTTATTTCTCCATCCCTGAAACTGTACTTCTCAAACCTGGGAATCATCAGAGCTTCATATGGGCTTATATTCAGATACTAACATTTGATGCTCTTACTCTGATTATCACTCAGGGGATCAATATCCCTAGTATGCATCACAGGCATCTTCTTTTCACTGCTCAGTTTCAGCTAAAGTGACACACTGTGGTTGTCTTGGCTATTCAATAAATTCACAGATTAATTCTTATAAAATGTGATGGGCAAAAGTTACTGTCTGGTGTTAAGCACTTGACTTTTAACATTTTTACAAGATTGATTCTTCTCACTTGCATCAGAAAATGTTAAAATTTATTCTTCAGTCTTCTTTCCCTCCTGAGAAAGATCTACTATTCTTACATAAACGTTCAAGATAGAGAGCAGAGACCTGCAGTTCTGGTATTGAAAATTACCTCAGTGATTTTACTGAAATGCTGGGAAATACTGAAAACTAGGATATTATAAGGAGCAAAGCAGTAGTGACTGATCCATGAGGATTATGGAATGTGTGGATGAGAAGGGTTTAGAGAGTTAGAGATTGTCAGGGCAGGCCCACATCTGTGAGTCAACAATTAACAAGAGACAAAGATATGAGATGTTAAGACTCTAGTCGGAGGTTGTTTGAAGAGACTGATGTCTGCTTAGTAGCAGACGGGTTTACAATAAGTTTTATAATATTTACAAAATGCTGTCTCCTTTCACTAAATAACTGCATAACCTTGACAACATCCTCCCCTCTCCCCCTTCCCCTGATGCCCCCCTCTTTCCCTCCCCAGCCCCCGCAGTGCACCCGGCTTACCAGGTTGATGAGCATGGAAAGCTCAAACCTTAGCTGGGGCATGCAACTCTGACAGTGGGTCCCAGGAATGGTCCTCCAGGTTGTACCCTGCCCAGTCAATCAAATACTGAAGTGTATCCTTGGATACACCTGGCAATCCAAGACAGCTGGATAAAATAACCCTCTGGCCCTGGATCATAACCAGTGACACTGGAAGGGATCTGAGTGAACAGATTTTAACAAGGAGACGTGAACAACAGTATGAATCTTGGGAGCATACAAAAGCTGAGGACAAAACATGACTTTACTCACCCAGGCCATGATTTTCTGTGTACCCAGGAAATGGTGATCCAACTTAGAAGATGGGTGCACTGCATGAACATATTTACTGGACAACCAGGGTCTTTTCCTATCTGCTTTTGAACTAAAAAACATACATGCAGCAACCACTCAAGGGAGTCCACTGGGGAAAAGCCCCTGGACGAACACTGGAGTAGCTGAGTGGTGATGGAGATGAAAACCAAGCTGTGCATTCAAAAGGCTCTGGTGCATGGAAGAGCTGATACACTATTACAGGCAGTTTTTGCCAGCAGGAATGGTTTCCCAGTCATCCTGATGGTAACTAATACAACAGTGAAGATACTGATTCAGCATCTGGTTCACCTGTGCTCTCTGATCATCAGACAGTGGCTGCTACAGGGTAGAAGTGCAGAGCTGCACCTCCAGAGCTGGGCAAAAATCTAGGTCTCTCAATTCATAACTATGCTCTCCTGCAGGCCATGGCAATGAGACACCTGCTGCAGCAAGGAGAAGCTGAGACGCTGTGGCCAGCTTCTTCAGTGGCATGAAACCAGCCACCTTGGTAAACACTAGCACCACCAGCGCTGCTGTGATGGGGCAGTGCTCCCACATCTCCCACAGTAAGGCACCCCAGACTGAGCTGGGCTAACCAGGGCATGCTCAAGAGGTCTGGGTAAAGGGCAGGATATCTGCACAACCAGGGAACCATGATGGGTGTCCCGTCAATGGCAAAAATAGGACAAGATACAGATCAGCTTTGCATTAACACAGAAGCCTTCTACAAACTTTTTGTAGAGAGCCTTTTACAGTCCCTGGAGACTGAGCACAGGGCAAAAAGGAGTGGCTAAAGCATGAGATTCCCCCCAAATATCTCCATCCTCACAAGTGAGGAAGTGTGGTCATCTCAAATCCCGTTGATATTGAGTGGTTGATGGAATTGAATGTGCTGTTGGAGGTTTGACTTTGAGGCAGCTGGAGTGAATGAGTTGTTAAGGATTAATTCAGGTTACAAGCACTTTGTATGTCCCCCTAAGTGCTAAGCCCTTCTTGAGCACTGGCAAATCCTTTTATTCAAAAAAGGAACTTCACACAGGAAGCACCTCCATGGGATGGATGGGCTGATAGGAACCTCATCACGGGCAATAAGATCAACAAAATAGGGGAAAAGTAATGGCAGTAGGAGATCACAACCACTGACTGATTGAGGGCCAGCTCAGGAAGTTTCCAGACCCCCCAAAATTGGAGACTGAGCATGCAGGTTATTGACATAAGAAGAAAGAGAAGTATTTGACAAATGGGAAATGGAATACTGAGTAATGAAGGAACTGGGCAACTCGCAACCAATGATGGCTGATGTCTTTGTGTGCTAAACTGTATAAATAATGTAAAGTTTTGACAATCGGGGAGCTGGGCATCTGTGGGTTACCACCTAGCTCTCTACTTTATGCAAATTGGAACAAACAAACAAGGAACACCTTGACTGGGTGTGTGAATTAATGTGCACTACGTAATGAGCCTGCTTATGGGACACCACTGTCTCCTTCAGTGCTTGGGGACGGAACCTGCTGCAGGGACTTGACCCCTAATGGGACAAAAGAAAGCTAATTTTCACATGACCACTAAAAAAAGAACTACTCAAGCCCTTCAAGAAATCTTCCATAAAAGATGTAGAAAGAGAGTGGTCCCAACCACCAGTAAATCAAGGAGGGCTGTACTAAGCAGACATGGGTGAAACCCCCCACCAAGCAAAAAGTAAGTAGAGGGGGAATAGAGGAGCAGCATGGGTCCTTGCTGGACTCTCTTCAGAATGCCAGAACTGCTCTTCCATGGCTTGAGTCTTCTCCTGTGTCTCATACAGCTTCTGCAGCTCCAGATGGTCTGTGTGCCCCTGCAGAGCTTTCAGAGCATCCTCTGTGAACACACTTGCAGGGGTGTGGGTACCAGACCCAGGGTTCCCAGCAAATGGGCTCTTCAGGTTCTTAGTCAGGGTGGGCCCAAAACTAGATACAAGGCTGTTAAGATACAAAGGCTGTAGCAGTCAATAGCTCAAAGAGGCTGGGTTTGCCTGCTAGTCAGTTTTGTTAGCTCTCCTGGTAACACATGAGGGGCAGCCACTGGTATAAGGTTTACCTTTGAGTAAACCTTTGTCTCCTTTGAGCAGGTAACCCTGCATAAACCTGACAGAGATAATGGACAAAATGGTAAGAGGTTAAGGAACTTTAGCAACAACAAGAAATGCTTCTGAGCCTGGTAAGTACTATTCACCGAGTTATTATAGATGTAATCATAACAGTGCTTTCAGTTTATTCAGACTGACAGAAATGCAAGGTAATAAGCATTTCAGACAGCTAGTCTGAAACCTCAGCAAGACGAATATGATTTCTTGTTGGTACAGATTTCCTTTTTGACCTTCATCAAATAATGTAAGGATAGATTCACAATGGGTCTGACTCCTGAAATCAGTTTCTCAAAATTTTAGATCAGTAACTGCTTGCTTCTCTCAGGAGTCAATCTTTATATACTTACATTTTCACTCCAAAATACTTATGTGGCTTTAATAAAAACTCCACAAGAGTAGATTTGTTTGTCCCTATTTGTTTTCTTGATCAATAGTAAGTTTCACCAGCAATCAGATGCACATTTAAGTATTTTCTGTTTAGGGTTTTTCTTGGAAAGGGGTGTTGAGGAGGGTGATGGCAGTTTGCCCTTTACTCTGAAGATGCCCCATACCACTTGACTACTCTTTGTTGTAGAAGATTCTTTAGAAGAACCTAATTCTCCCATTTTGAGCCTGAAATGTCCTTGTGTACTGAGGAATCAATATATTTCTGTCTTCCTATCTGTTGTGAAAAAAGACTTCACTGACTTTACATGCTGAGGACGAAGGATGGGGAGACAAGATGCCTCTCTAGAGTTGTCACCAGTGCTGCATACTGCCCACTGTGTGCTGTTAATAACATTTTTTAAGAACATGACAGGTAGCCAAATGTCTGTGTCAGTGCCATGGGTTCCAGTATGCAGAAGAATTACTGGTTGTAATGCTGAATAAGCAGGAAACCTAATGTCTAGAGATTAGACACCTTGGGGCCTTCATTTCCTTTTACTAAGATGGCATTGCCTTATCTGGTGATTTAAACTGAAGTACATGTGAATGCAGAATAGAAGATGAGTATGATTTCTACGTGTGTACATGTAGTAACATAAATTGTGATATGGTGGAAAATCTGTGGGGATAAAATTTCAGAGTAGGTACCTAAAATAGCAGTAATGTAAAGCTGATTTAGTAATATTGAGATATTGAATAAACCTTAAATTATTGTTAGACTTATTACAATAGAACCTAGCAGCTCTAATCACCTGAGGGAGACAGCTGGAAGAACCCTGCTGAGAGAAATTTTGGGAAAAATGTAGGGAAAAAGTCTAGTGTAATCACCTGCACTCACAGCAGTTAGGCAGAGAGCTGACTGCTACACACAATAGCATTGTAAAGGAATCTAGTCCTGTGAGATCACTGATTGCCAAAGGAATTTTGAATGAATAATTTATACATTTCACAGTATAAAATGGGATGCCAGGTTACTCAACAATAAGGTAATGAGGTATTCTGATTTTTTGTACGTTGTAATAATGTAGGCCCCTTGAAAACTTTTTTTGAAGGTATTTCTTACAGTTTCTAAGTCTTTGTGGGAAAGACTTAGTTTGAGTACTCAAACTAATTTTGGAACTGATATTGCTAGAGAATGAAAAGGAAAGTGAAAATTTGTTAATAATCACATCTATATTTAGTTCTTTTGCACAGTATATATCCCCTCCAGCTGAAGAATATCCTGCCTAATTATTTTATGTAATACAAAAGAGTATTATCCCACAGAAAGACAAAACCAGCTTATTTCATTAGCATTTCTCAGGAATTTGCTTTTCTCAGACATATTTCAATCAGGATTTATAAGCTCACTTGCTTTCCAGTATTGACAATAAATACAGTTCATCGCAAAGCATATATCGAAATGAAGATGTACACTATATCCTCTAAATCTTAGTCTTAGTGCAGAGCACTGTACATGAAAAGGGAATATACTTACAGGGCTTGTATCTTACAAATTAACATCAGTCCCCACCGTACTGCAGTCTGAATTCTAAAGATAATGATGGTCTATGTAAACTATTGTTTGGATCATTATACCACCAACCTCATTTTGTGTTCCCAGAATGCCCAAACATCCATCCTGGAAACAAAACAAAGATCTAGACAAGAAGTCAAATAGTTCAGCTACACAGACATGGTAAGTGATGAAAGTTTGACAATGTTTTTATTGGACAAGATTGTCAATTTTAACAGCCTCAGGAATGCATAATTAGGCTTCTAAAAAGTAATACAATAAAGATGAAACGTTTTATTTTTTAAATTATTAAAATGAACCATCAGTGTCACTAAAATAAATTATTAACTGTGTAGAGGTAACTCTTATTGATTATGTGAAATGTTTTTCTCCAGCTTGGCTCTCTTGCTTAATGAAAATCAAATTATTATTGTATGAACAGAACGCAGAAATATTAATTAAAATAATTTATCAATATAAATTATGAAATCCGACATGATCTAAGATTATCTAGTTATATAATACTAATTATATAGTCTGTTGATTTAGTCTTGGGTTGTCCTATAGTATGGTATAATTTGGTGTTAAAAAACATAATTGACAATAGAAGGTTTATTAATGTCTGGTGTAATGAGGAGGCATTAACAGTTATAAAGTAACATTAGCAATCATGTGTAAGAACAAGGAGTTAAAGTGCTTTCTTCATTTTATACGAGGATATAGCCACAAGAAAAACCTCCTCTTGACCAGGTTTGATGTTGGCATCCTTGTATTAAAAAAAAAATATACCCCCCCCCTCTCTCTGGTATAACTCTCAGGGGTATTTTGTTGTTGGTTTTGAGGACAGAAGAGCAAGGCCCAAAGGCCCAAGTGATTCAGTTCAGGGTGAACTACTGACTGAATGCAGGAAGCCTAACAGTGAGATAATCAATCCAGAACTGAACTTTCAGTTTTTCTGTAGAATGCCTAGACTGAGAGGAACAGTGAACCAGTAAAAGCACAATTTTTCAACTTACAAGATAAAAAGTGCCTTAAAAGCATTTCCAGCTTCATCAGGAAGGGTAGTGAATAGTGAAGATAGACAATTTAAACACAAAATATGGGTTAGAGCTTTGCAAAAATTACATGCTAATTTAAACAGGAAACCCACAGTGTTATATAATGCCTTCCCTGTAGAAAGAGAATATTCAGTGCTTTTGGCATTATTTTCAAAGCAATTGCAAATACAATGGCTACTATGATATGATAGATATGATGTGTTATTATATTATATTATATTATATTTTAAATACAAGGAAAGGCAGATTAGAACTCCATATGAAGCCACTGAAAGCTGAAAAGTCTGGTCCCAGTTGTATAAAATACTTTTTAGTTCTCCTAGACTTTTATGAGCCAGTGGAATATTTGGTCAAGTGAGGATTTCAGGACTGTGGAAGATAGCAGATTTATGCATCAAAAAGCATATTAGATTTATGAATGTCAATGGGAATGTTTTCTAAAGTGGAATGTTTGCCCTTGTGGCATTGTGTCCATATTTTGCAGCTGTGCAGTACCTGGAATATCCCTTATAGCCCTGCTCAAATCATAGCACAAAATGTTTAAAATACAAAAAGCTCAAGTGTATTCCTGCTGTGGGTTTTTTTGTGGATTGCATTAATGTTGTTGATATCAGAGTTCTTTCATCTGAAGATACATATCTATGTATCTTAAAACACTTTGTGGTCTTGGAGTATCACTCAGGAGCAATCCAAATATAAACCAGTCACTCTGGTACATGTGCTTACTGTATTTCTTCAGAAAATTATAGCATATAACATAAGAAGAAGAAGTCACTCTATCAAGAATGACACTGTAATTACAGAAAATACCTTATTAAGAACCTTCAATTAATTTCTATCCATAGGGTCCATTATCTGCACAGTTTCATTTGTCAGACTGGCAACTATGAAGTACCTTCATGGATCTGGAGGTTCAGCTTGTGCTAAATGAATTTGTCTGATTGCCTTTTCAGTGAAGGCAGCAATGCAAGATTGCATCCTGAGGAGCTGAATCTGGTGGGTACCTAGTTCCCTGGCCCTTTGGTGGCAAAAGGTGCACATCTAAGTCCTGTATAGATGGTTGATCCCTGAAATGCCTGTCAGCAAAGAAAAGAGGTATTTTGGTATATTTGTCAAATATGGTGTAGGAGAAAGACTTTCCTGTGTAATAAATACATACTGTAACTTCAAGAAGCAGACCACAAATTATAATATCCTTCACTTCTAGCATTATCTCATCTGTGACTGACCATGGGCTAGACATGAAAAAAGGATTTTTGACAAATAACAGCAGCTGTCTGTATCATTTATCAAGGGTACTTAGAGTGTCAAGGAACTGACAAAGAGGTACTATTTTTATTTTAAACATTTGTTATACTCCTAACTTGTATTATGAAAGCACTCTTGAAAGGGGAGGCAAAGAGAAAATCAAACAGGTATGTTGGGAATATAGGAAATGAAATAATAAGAGTAATAAAAAGCATGGCTACATTTAGGCCTGGACCGTACAGAGCTCTGTGCTCCTGCTCCGCTGATTACCCATGCTGTGTGAGCCCTGAACAAACTCTAGGCCAAATGATTTAAGTCAGGGTTTGTTCCCTAAGCTGAGGCACAAAGTCTGTAGCCACACATGTTACTCAGCAAGGCTCGTGTCTAAGGCTTGATTAGATTGTAGCACTGCCTCAAAGTGTTGATGCTGGATAAGCCACTTGGTTTCTGTCTTGTGGCAAGCATATGCCTTTGTGTATATAAGTTCTCATATTAACTTTGCTTGGTTGGAAGTTCTAAGCATTGTGGTTTATGTTTTATTAAGTGCATAGATTTTTTGAAGTGCTGAAACACATTGGTCTGCTGTTCACTGTGGGAAAGACCAATGCACATATATGGCACACCCTATTTAAAATCTGATGTTTTCCAAGTGCCTTGACACTAAGAGGATTTTGACACATTTTATTCTTTAAACAATGAGAGAATCCTTGCTCGATGAATATGATGTAAAATGAGAATAGAAAATATACCATATGATTTAATGAAATGGCTTTCTTTGCAAGGTGACTAAGTGCAAACTGCCTTTAGTGGATTATAGTGTAATACTTGTGCTGCACAGGCTTGTTTATTAGGTTTTACATGTGACATAAATGCTAAAGGACTGCTTCTCCCTATTGGTCTGAAGTCTCAAGTTCAGCAATACTGGTATACCAGCAATTCTGGTATAGCTATGAGTGTACTAGGTGGATTCCGGACTACCCTGTGTCCTTGCGTTTTATAATGTATATGCTACAGAGATCAATACTGCATGGAAACCTACACAGATAATTTTTATTTTAAAGTACACTGATGAGCTCCCAACTGAGGCCACTTTCTCTGACCTAAGACAGCTTTTATGTTTAATAGCCCCAAGGTACTTCACGCATGTGCTGGAGCAAGTGTTGCTCCCCCTTGGAGCGATTGTGAACCTTGACTGAACTCAAGGTTGAGCCATAATTTTCAGTCTATTCAATTTTGCAAAGTTTAATTGTATAATATATACTGCTTCACTGGGGTACAATACCATGCTATTGTCACTATGAGGTGATGAACTTTAGCACTTCCAGAAGTTAATGGAAATTCAGGTGGTTACTCCAGCTGTTTAGACAGTAATTGTCCTGAGTAAGCTCTTGCTGTCTGAAGTCACAAAAATAAAACTGTATTAAAGAATTGCTTTGTTTCAGTTTACAGAACATATTTCAATTGTGGATTATTAAAGAGTCATGTATATTTGATATAAGTCTGTGAATGTACTAGCAACCCTTGGGATTAAAGGCATCATATCAAAAATTATTTAATTGGTTCTCCAAATTTAAGACCTAGTTACACTTCGACCTTATTAGTTAGCAAATTATACATGACTTCCTTGGCCTGTTGTAATACAAATCCTGAGCGTATCGACCATTCAGGAACAGCACTGTCAAACTGACAGGAAATTACATTAATTGAAATGAAATTAAAACACTCTTTTCTACTGAAAACATTGTTAATTTGCAAATATTTGGGCTGCTGGACCACAGTAGGCTGCAACCAGTACCTCCTTGTGAATGAGACACCTCTCAGAGCTTGCAGACTCTCAAGTTTGCAAAATTAGGAGAACTGTTGCCAAAAGCTGACAAGGGGACTTGAACTGAAACCCCCACTCCCCAAGGCACAACCCTTCCACCACTGACACATGCCAAGGTATTCAACGTGAGCATTTCACTGAACTCAAGGGGCACTTTTTATGGGTACACCTTTGTACATTTCTATACATACACATTTATCTCTTTGTGTCTGTATGTCTGTGTGTGCTAATAGATTTAGATACCCTACCTATAATTTACTGCTGTTATTGTAGTAAATCCTGTTGATTCACTTTGTAAATGTTAAATTAGTCAATGATTAAGTGTTGCTAGAATCTTGTGATCCACCTTAAAAGTTCCACTTTAAACTGTAAGTAAACCCTAAACATCATTTAGACATAAACTGTTGTCCAAGTCTGAGACTAAGGTTGGACCTAGCCATACCTAAGCTCTTTCAGGAGTTTAGAAAGTAAGAGGGGGCACCCTGAACCTCATGACTCAGCAGGAGGGTCTCCCTTAACCTTTCACATCTTTGGTCTCTGTGGAAATCATTCTAGCTCAATTCAGCGTCTATTTTCCTTTGTATGCTCCATCTATGTAATTAAGGAATAGAGTGAATCTTGCCATCAAACTTTGTGAAGTCACACTGCCACAAATTCAGACTAAAACTATCCTTGCTAATACCTTTGATGATGATTCTTCAAGCCACCTAAAGCACTCATTTGTGACAGAGCAACATTAACATATTACAGAGTTCAACAGAGGGCCACAAGGAGGATTAAGGGACTGGAGCACCTCACATATGAGGGAGGGCTGGAAGAGCTGGGGCTGTTCAGCCTAGAGAAGAGAAGGCTCAGGGGTGTCCTATCAGTATATGTAAATGTATTCAGGTGGTGCAAAGAGGACAGAGTCAGCCTCTTTTCAGTGGTGACCACTTACAGGACTAGAGTCAATAGGCACCAATTTAAAACGCAGGAGCTTCTGTCTGAACACAAGGAAACACTTTCACTGTGAGAGTGGCCAAGCACTGGGACAAGTTGACCAGGGAGATTATGAAAGTCTCCATCCTTGAAGATATTAAGAAAACATCCAGACATGGTCCTGGGCAACCTGATTTACATAGCTCTTCTTGAGCAGGTGGATTGAACAAGATGACCTCCAAGAGGTCCCTCACCATTTTGTGATTCTGTGATTAAAAAAAGTATGGTTCAGTATCAGTGTCATCAATGACACCATATTAACCCTTACCTCAGCTCACCATTGTCAAAGAGACTTCTTTTTCCAGAATACAACATAATTCCATGAGGAGAAAATCTGGTCGTAAAAACTGTTGAGAATGTTACAGCAGCTATGGCTGTGGCTTGCAGTGAGTCATGGATGTGGACTGAATGCTTTGGAGTTGATGACACATGTTGATTATGTTGATTATGTTGATGTTGAATCACAAATCTTTTAAATACTTTGTCTCATTGAATTCTGACAAGGTTCCTCAGACAGTTAAAAAATCAAGCTCAGATATAGCCATTTGGTGCATTGAACTGTTCTGTCCTGTTAAATCATCATATTTTTATTTGGAAAATTTAAAAGAAAAATGTTAGGAAGGGAATCTAGTTTTTCTGTAACTTCAGTGTCTGATACATCTCACAGATGAGGTGTGGGGTACAGCTTCCCGAAATCTGCAAGATTTATCTTTTCCTGGGTATTTTCTTTTTTTGCTGGAAAAGTGTCTGCTTATCCTCACTTCTAAAACCTTGCTTCTAAAACCTGGCACACTGTTTGAACTATAGTGAAGTACCAAATGCATTTAACTCCTGAATTCTTTTGGAGTATATCCTAGGAAATTATACCAGCTCTGATATTTATAGCTGACAAATTGGCTGAAATGATAACTGTAATTTGGTATTTGCAGAAATCCTAACTTTAGCTATATCTTGTTATATAGGGATCTCCATGGAGTTTTATTTTTATAAGTTAAAGTATCTGCCCTGTACCTGTTTTCCCCTTTACCGTGTAATAACTGGTGAAGAAAACAGAAGATACAAGAACATACAATTTTTTTTGCTTTGGTAGCTAATGAAATGCATCTATCTATCTATCTATCTATCTATCTATCCATCTATATATATATGCATAACTCCAATGAACTTAGAACAATAATTTAGACACTAATTATAAGAAATTTTTGCTATTAAACATCAGAAAAACATTTTCCTTATTTGGGTTGTGATTTTGCAGTTTTATTTCACTATGTATCTGTAGTGATTTCTGCTTAATGATTTGAGAACTCTTCAATAGGACTTATTTTAACATTACCTGTAATTTAACACCTCAGGTCAGTTATTTGGCAGAAAAAGCAGATCTGCAAATCTGGAATATAAAAGGCTTGGAAAGTTGTTCATTACCATACAGTGCATTTGCATTTAATTATTTTGTTTAATAACTTGATATCTCTTACTGTTTTTTAGTCTAGTGATATTTTACCCTGCCACTACAAAAGCATTAGCTGCTTTGCTGGTTGATACTGCCAAAGACAGCATTCAGGGCTTTTACTGCTTATCCAACATTTACTGACTTCTGTGGACAATGTACCATACAGTGACTCCTAAAATATTTTGTTGTCATATGCTGGTTCTTTACCCAGAGGATCTGAATCTTCCATTATCCCATTTTGACCAGAGCTTTGGATCACTACATTTAAAAATATTAAAATGCTTGTCCAGATGCTTTTTTTTTTTTTAATTAAAGCTGAAAATACTCTTGATGTCCTATGAAAAACTTGAAAAACAGGTTTTTATTTTTGGAATTTCCACTGAACTTATTAAAGGATAATTTGCATTCTGGCTATTTTATTTAAGCACAAAATACTTCTAAAGGGTGCTGTGAGGAGACAATCTCACCCTTCATATCATATCAAAGCATAAGCTCGCTGATGCAGAGTCACCTTAGATTCTGCCCTAATAACTCTGATACCTCATGGATGGACTTTTGTTTGACCCACAGTCCAGGCATTTTTAGTGTCTAAGAATACTGAAGGTTACCTTCTGTTAGAAGTACTAGCTTCTTTGTGACAAAGCTGTGAAATCTGGACTAGTGCTGTCAAAAAAAATGTGCCACTTAATTTTCCCTTTGGAATGCAGTGACATGGTGTTATCGAAACATGATAAAACACTTGGAAATTAAAAGAACAGCCTATAGGTTAGTTACTTTTATGAGATCAACACACAGCTGGAGGTATTGGTTTCATATTTTTACTCAACTTGTGAATGAATTATGGTTAGGTGACTTACTTTATTCAGCCTATCCCACCCTATCAAAATGCTATTTGCTGCTTTATAGTATTTTATAACTGCATATGACTTTCTGTTTTATCAGGAAGCCTCCTGTTTCAACTTATTTTGGGTAGATATGCTTTCTCAGACACTGTGTTTCTGGAGTGTTTTCCTGGATGTTTCTATGGATGTAAATGAACAGAAATCTGAAGGAATCCACATATGAATAGCACAGATGTTACATTTGAAGATAGAATGCTTTAAGTGTTTACATGGTTACCATGTTTTCTATTTCTGCATCCAGTATTTATTTTCTACAATAGGAAAAACCTCAGCCTTTAGACTGTGATATTTAGTTTTTCTCCCAGTAGACCCGCCATACAGGTTTTGAACTTTACCTTTAAAGGTTTGTCCTTTACCATCTTCATGTGAAATTTTGACTGCAGTAAGTTGTGCCTTCCACTGTATTTAAAACCTCCACCAAGTATTTCAGGGAACTGATGTTTGACTGAAGGAAAGAAAAGGAAGAAACTTTGCAGAACAATTATGGAAATACTTTCAATGTTAGCTCAACTAAGAGAAATTTATGATGAGTTTGCCAATATGTACTTTATGTTATTTGTGGAATTAGAACCATTACTACGGTCTAATGAAATGACCAGGAAGCAGTGTGGGATTATTTACAATTAGTGACAATACACATCCATAAGCTTAATTTTAAGCATATGGTTAGCGGCATGTATCCAGGAAGCATTTGTCTGCCCTACCAAAAGTCTTTTTTTATGTCTGCAGCCAGCATGTTCAGAGAAATATTTGTGTATAGAGAGAAGGTCAAACATGTGAGCAAACTGTGGCCAAAGTATCTGATGCAAAACCAAGCAGCTGTTCTAGTGTTTTGTCTGACAAAACCAAGGTTTATACATAACTCCTATATTACTACTTTCCATTTAGTTGACTTTGAGGAAAAAAAGGATTGAATCATTCGTCCTAGGACAAAATTGTTTTTTTATTGTTTTATTTAGATTTCTGCCAAGATACATTAGTGCTCAGGGTTTGTTAAACAAACACATGTGTTTGTCCTGAATGGTTTATAGAGCTTGAGAAAATTCTATAATCTTTGTAAAGGGTTCCTTGGGCATGTGTTTGACAGGTATAAGAAGTTAGCAACCACTGAACATTCTCTCCACTTGACATCATCTGTTAATGGCAATCCTCTGAACCTTAGCTGTTGAAATGCCATCAGCTGAAGAAAACATGAAACGCAGTAATTCCTAATGGAATCTTAAATGAAGCCTTTCATAATGAAACTTGACTCAGTTCAGTTATTATTGAATATTGCATCAGCTGTGATGAAACTTCATTTTGTAACTTAGTCTTATTACTATGGGCAGCTAGTTTCCAAAAAGTGATTTAGTGCTTATGGAGGATTCTAACTGGGCAGCCTGAAGTCTAAAAGGGCAAATTCTGTCCACTATGTCAGTACCTGTCAAGTGTGACTCCATTGGCATTGGCATGACTGAACTGGCATTTAGCCATTGCATTTTATACAGCCACGGCCTTTCCCTTGCATATCCCCTGTGTGTGGTTTGCACTTCAACACCCGAACATAACAACTCTTTGTGAATGTGTTATGACAAAGGTCCTTACGTAAGGCTCTTTCCTAGAAATACATTTTACTCTCTACATTTCCAGCACTTACCAGTGTGACAGCACAGGATACAGCACTTGCTGGTGTATTTGATCTTGGGATGCAGTGAATGGGGATGAAGTTACAATGTTTCTGAAGAACAGATGGGTGAAAATCCAAGATAGGGAAACACCCAGACAAGTAGTAACCTGCTTGTGTTCTGTAGGTGGTGCATGGTTCCTTCAAGGCGATGGGAAATGCAAGGTGTCACTCTGCCTTTTTGGGGAGAGGACTGCAGTTTTATAATGAATTGAATTGGTCTTTCCTCTTATCTTCTGAAGTCAAAGGAGAAGGAAAGCAAAAACTAAATTTACACCTATTTGTGTAAAATGAGGGAAATTATTAGAACCTAAATTTCCTGTCAGTATTATTTTTAAGACTACTTTGGCAGAAGGCTAGGGACTTGATGGGAGCCTGTACATACTGCATGTTTGTACAGGAACCAAAGCTACTGATTAACAGCCTTATGTGATCCACTGTCTGAAGAGCACTACACCTGTGGCCTGGGGTGGTGAGCTCTGTAGACTGGACCTGCACAAACTTTCTGTGACAACTTGTCTTTTTTTTTTGTTTGGTGGGGCAGAGAAATGCCTATGGAAGAATAACTTCTGCAAATTTAATAAATGTCATTAAAAACAGTCTGTGAAGCTAGATAAACTTCATACTTTTAGTAGGTAAACGTATTTTGATTATTGCTTTGTCCATTTGTTTAATGTTTGTCATTCTTTAACTCTCCTCAAATCTCACCAAAATTTAGTATTAATAATTTCACATCATTAGAGTAGTTTGTGTAGCAAATGATATTCATTTTGTGTATTGTGTATTGTGTAGCAGAATGATATTCACAAGTTTTTAGCTTTTTAGATGGGATGCACTGAATATTTGATTCTGCTTTTTTTTTTTAATTTATTTTGCTGAGTGGGCACAGAAGTATATCTAAGTATAGGAGTAACTCTTAAATGACTTGATGAAAATGAATGATAGTGTTACTTCCTATATCTTTATTTTGGAATTTTTTATTTTTTCTTGTAGCATTGATGACCACTAATGTAGGGTTATCACTGGTAAGGTGATAACCTACAAAATTTAATGTATTAGGCTTTTTTTTTTTAAAAAAAATATAAATTAAATGTTTAATTTCCAACTTGTAGGCCTGTGTTAAACCATGGAGACTCTTCGACAGAAAATGATAGTGAAGTCATAAAATGGTTCGATGACTTGGGATTTTAAATGAGCCTGTAATCTTTGGAGGAAGGGGTGCATAATACCGAGAATATGACTCAGTGCTATTGCTGAACTTGAAAGGGGACTTGCTTTCTCCTTTTTTTCTGCTGTTGGGTTTCATGCTGCTGTCCCCACACCCGCGGTGCTTCTTGGACTTTTTGATGTGCTATTTAAGCTTGTGAGGTGAATATTTTTACATTGGGTCAGCAAGCTGAATCAGTTCAGCTACAGTTCTGATAAGCATCCAGTAAAATATTGTATTATGTTCCACTGGTCAGAACCCTGGAAGTAAATAATGCCATCATCATTAAACTGGCAATCTTGACCCTATGCTACTCTCCCAGAACATTGAATGGCCACCTTACAATTGGAAAAGACCAGCCTTACATCTGTCTACTTCAAGAGCACAAGATTTCAGGTCCCTATGGGCTTCTTTTGCTGTGAACATTTCCTGCTATTCATAAACAGGCTTTATGTAGTTCCTCTGCTAGTTTACCCTTGAGTTGCACCTGATGCTTAAGCATGGAGTTAGTCATCTATCCCTATGCCAACAATCTCAAACACATTAAAAGGACTTTATAGGTTTTTAACCTATAGCAAGTAGGTCAAAATTAGCTGTTGGTGTGTGTTTGAAAATGTGTGAAAACACAAAACAAACCAAACAATTCTCTTGCTAGTAAGAGGGGCTGGCTGAGGAGTTTTGCCAGCTGCCTTTTTCCTGGCATACAGTACCAGAAAATCCCACCCACTCTTTTAATTACCTGATGAACTGTTTGTTAATTTAATTACCTGCAAAACAACCAATAGCCAAATAGATTCTTTATAATGGTATGTTCATTATTTTTCTGTAAGTAATTGCAAATTCTTTGCAATACCATAAAAAATACATAGAATCATAGAACCACAGAATGGTTTGGGTTGGAAGGGACCTTAAAGACCATCTAGTTCCAACCCCCCCTTGCCATGAGCAGGGACACCTTCCACCAGACCAGGTTGCTCAAAGCCCCATCCAACCTGGCCTTCAACACTCCCAGGGAAGGGGCATCCACAGCTTCTCTGGGAAACCTGTTCCAGTGTCTTGACAACCTCACAGTAAAGAATTTCTTCCTAATATCTAGTCTGAATCTACCTTCCTTTAGGTTTAAAACCATTATCCCCTGTCTGATCACTACAGGTGCTGCTAAACAAGTCTGTCCCCATCTTTCTTTATAAGCCAATGTTAAGTATTGAAAGGCTGCTATAAGGTCTCCCTGAAGCCTTCTCTTCTTCAGGCTGAACACCACCAACCTTCTCAGCCTGTCCTCACAGGAGAGGTGTTCCAGCCCTCCGACCATCTTTGTGGCCCCCCTCTGGACTCACTCCAACAGGTCCATGTCCTTCTTATGCTGGGGGCTCCAGACTTGACCGCAGTACTCTGGGTGAGGTCTCACGAGAGCAGAGTAAGAGGCAGAATCACCTCCCTTGACCTGCTGGCTGCACTTCTTTTGATGCAGCCCAGGATTTGGCTGGCTTTCTGGGCTGCAAGAGCACATTGTCAGGCCGTGTTGAGCTTTTTGTCCACCAGCACCCCCAAGTCCTTCTCCTCAGGGCTGCTGTCAATCCATGCTCTGCCCAGCCTGTACTGATACTGGGCGTTGCACCAACCCAGGTGCAGGACTTGTTGACCTGCATGAGGCTCACTCTGTCCCACCTCTGAAGCCTGTCAAGGTCCCTCTGGATGGTGTTGCTTCCCTCCAGCGTGTCAACTGCACCACACAGCTTGGTGTCATTGGCAAACTTGCTGAGGGTGCACTCGATCTCGCTGTCTGTGTCGCCGGCAAAGATGTTGAACAGCACCAACAGCACCATCCCAGTATGGACCTCTGAGGAATGCTACTCATCGCCAGTCTCCACTTGGACACTGAAGCTGTAGACAACTCTTTGAGTGTGACCATCCAGCAAATTCCTTATCCACTGAGTGGTCCACTTGTCAAATGTCCATCATTTCTCTGTTTGAATGTGGACATCTAGGGGATAAATACAATTTAAATACATCTATCTCAAACTCCTGATTTCGTGTCAGAGTTCATGGCTTGGATTTAAATGTGAAGGTACCTCAAATAGCCCAAGTGGACTTTTTTTTTTTTTTTTTTAGGCTAAACTACTTCCAGGGCAGTTGCAACTATTAGTAAGTCAGTGCTTCTAGGTAGTGATATGAAAGCAAAAAGGCAACAAATTATGCCCTGGACATGTAAAAAAAATCACTGAGGGGAAAGGCTGTGCTTGTAATTCCAAATTCATGTGCCTTTTGTTTGATCTCCCGAACTTTACATCTTCCAACTAGGAAACAATAGTCTACTGTTTACTGCATCTTACGTGAAATACAGATAGATCTATATGCTTTAGCTTCATTGCAAGGAATCTTGTTTCTTGTTTAGATGCATTATTTGGGTTTAAGGTCACTTATTAGTTCATTCTATCACTAAAGATATGTTTGCCCTTTTTAATTTTGAATGGTATAATAAAAATGTGTATCCCAAATTAGTTAATATGGATTTCAGTAGCTACTTAAAATTTAGATTATAATTAGATCTTTTTAATATTTTTATGTTGATGGGAATATTTTGCCAATATAATGAAATTAGAGATGTGGTTGCATTGTTTGAATTCAGTTACATTTTTAATTTCATTTGAGTGCATCCAAGAGATGTAGCAAACAAACAACGTCTCTCATTCTCCAACCAAAATACTGTAACCATAGAATAATACCAAGACATCAAAGAGAGTCTGAAATATTCACATTTACAAGAGATACATTAAATGACTGTTTTATATAGAGGGAAGGTTCTAAAAACCAAAATGCCACAATTTTGTGGGGAGCCCAACACTGGAATTGTGCTGAGATGTGTTGCATGAATAGTTTCTTTCAAAAGATACCTGTATTAGTGCCTTACCTTTGATAGGACAGGGTGTAAATTTCCTGAACCAGTTCTATACTTATATTACACACTATTTTGACTGCCATATATGGTTATCAGAAACAACTTCTACCAATTTTATGTGTTGTTTCCATTGCAACAGCTCTTGTGTCATGACTGAGTTAACTTCATTGCCATAGAAAATAGTCAAGCAAGTAGTAAAAGCTTTATGCTCATTTGTCCGAAGCTTTCTTCTATACTCTGATGGTATTTCAGAAGAAAGAGCTTTTTATTTTTTTTTTTTATTTTTTTAATGTTATTTAATGTTTTTCTGTGTCAGTAGAGCCAAAGTTAAACAAAATATGTCATTCAGTATTCTGGCAAGAAGTGCTGTTATCCCAGAAAATCTTCTCTTAGTAAAATCTGTTTATTTTTCCATAGTAAAAGAAAATCAAGTTTATTTCAAGAAATATGAGCTGTGGATCAATTGAAATGAATGACCTGACTAACCATCACATTTAAGGAACATGGATTATGTGAAGCTGTCATAGGAAGGCTCAGAATCCCTAGCATGATTTGAATTGACAGCAACTTGGTTGACGGTTTCACGATGTAATGTTGCAAAAAGTTATAAGGTTAATTGCTTCACACAGAGTGTATTCTAGGTGGAGAGCTGCTTACATACATTTGCATTCACTTTCTTCTAAAAGCAATGTATAGGACTGTTTTTTGTCACTAAATCTATTGTATCGGTTCTAAGGGTTTTTTAATTCCAGATAGAAAGATTTTGGTAGTTTAAAAAGCAAGAGGTAAGTGCAAAGTCAAGTTAGCTGCTGTAAGTAGCTTGAAGTTGTAATTATATAAAATTTAAGAAGAGGTGGTGTTGGTTCAGAAGAACACAGCAAACTATCTCCTTTTTTATGTAGTTTCAGTGGGAGTGTGTAAACACAAATCAAGAGAGGATCTGCACTCAAATGTAGACAATAAAAGATAAAATCTGGAAATGCAGGAATTATCTGACTACCAATCATGTAAGCTGCTAAATATGCATATGCACATCATACTGCTATTGTGAAGCCAGTGTTCTATGTTGTATTCATTCCTGTGTTGGACAAAGGCATGCATAGCCTCTGTGCTCTGTTACATAAAGATCAAAACTGTAATGGGTTCTGCTCGATTCTGTTAGTAGCTGTTGCCTCTGAGCACTCAGTTTCACAAGTTTGATGCATAGCACCATCCAAGGTTGTATGTAGTTCAATAGCTTCTTGTCAGACCACCGAGAGACAACATATTTAAGCAGAAATACACACTTTGGTGGGTTTAAAAAATGGTAGAATTATCTTATAGGTAATAATCTCCAGTAAGTTTCTTGAGCTATATGCAAGAGAATATTCTACAAACAGGTTTTTAAAGAACATGCATGGTGCAATGATGTCTTTTTTTGACAATGTAGAGGCTTTCCTGCCATTTCTGACTATTAAAATTAATAATTTCATTTTAGGCCATAATACCTAATGATTTAAGATCTCATTGTTAACTGGTGCTCAGAGAAAGTATTGAAGGAAAGAAGAACATGGATAACTTCATGTTCTTCATAATCCATGAGTGCAGCCTCACTGTATTAGTTTGAAGTTTTTACATTAAATCTTTTAGTAGTTCCTTAAAAGAAACACCATATGACTGTCAAGATGCCTCTGAAAGAGCTATAAATCATTTCATAAAAAGCACTTGAGCATTTTTAATCTTGATGAATACATACATCTTATAGTATATTTAACTATAGGCTCCATTAACATTGCAGGCCTCAGTTATAACACTGACTACAAAAGAAACTCTAAAAGCCACATTCATTTAATATTTGTATTTATAACAGGATAATATTATGTTACCAATGTTATGTTATGATAATAATAACAATTTATTTATATTTATGGCTGGCATTTAGTAGCTCTGGTGTTTTGTTGATTGCAGACTGGAGAGGAAATAGCATCATAGAAATTGAAAACAGTTTCAATGCTTGTGGCCAGTATTTTCTTGGTGACTTCTTTGACATGGAAGGTTCCATGAGGCTTTGATAGCTGCTGAGTTAAAGAAAAAACAAGCAAGCACCAAACAGCCACAAAACCTCATCTCACCAGTATAAGAATAAGAAACAGCAACAGCTAGATTCCCATGGAAAACACTGAATTAAAATTGGTATCCAAAATGTCTTTACTTAAAGTGAGTAAAAAAATTCCACTGAAGGATGGAAAAGAACTTCCCGTTTCAGTTCAATGCTTTTGTGAGGATAGCCATACAACTTGTTCCTTAGAGAAACACCTCAGCATTTATTTTAAGACAGCTGAATGGAATTGTAATTATACAATATACAAGCACAATTTTTCATTGTTTCATGTATTCAGCAGAGCCATGCCTAGCTGAACCTTTTTGAACCACTCTTCAAAAAGTCTTCAAAAACCGTAATTGGTTCTCAGAGCAATACAACATGGAACAAACAAACACACAGTACAGGTCAGCAGAGGAAGAGCTGCAAGAACGGACACCTTTTTAATGGAATTGAAGTATGCTGTTGACATGTTTTGTACAAAACGTTGCATTAGTTGAGGAGAGAAAAAAATCAAATGAAAAGCAGACTAGATAGGAATGGAAACCTTAAGTAAGCAGTCAGATGGCAAATAACAGGGTGACTTTTGTGTCCGCTTGTAGAGTCTCTGAGGAGTGTTATTTTACCATTACTATGACTCCCTTCTCAGGAAATTTTGCTGTCCTGATAGTTGTTTAGAGCAGATCCTTCCAAGCAGTGTACTGCAGCCAGGACTGACAGGCACTGTGTGTCAATTTATTTAAGATTGACTTGGTCTGAAAAGTTAATATTTCAACCTCTACTGAAATGTTAAAAGTTGAAAAATTCAGAATATTTGTCACTGTAAGCATATTTTAAGGAAAGGTGGTTACATTTATATACATCTTTATTTATTTATTTATTTATTTATTTATTTATTTATCTATCTATTTATTTATCTTAAGGCTTTTCTCTATTCCAGTGGGTAGAGATGTCGCCTTAATTCTTGCTAGGCTAAGGAAGCAGTAGAGATAGCTGAACAAAACCTGAGCATTATCTAATATTTTATCTATCATGAGTCAATATACTTGTTGCTCTCTTTATTTTACATTTTACTCGTATCCATTTATAAACATTGGATTATATTCTGATAGACTGTTATTTGGCTTTATGTTTTGATTAAGTCGCTTTCATTGCTATCTGAGGAAAGTATTACTTTTACAGAGCAGAGACAGAGGCAAAGAGCTCAAGACTAGAAACATCCAGTAATTTAAGGTGCCATTGCAAGATAACCAACACCTGATTTTCAGATTATGTAGTATGACATAGTGCTTTGCATGTTCAAAGCACAAGGACTGTGAATTATTTACAGAAAATGGAAAATGAAACGTCATGTTTTGAAATGAAAAGCAGTTCTACCCAGGCACATTTTGAAACCTATAATTTTCTTTCAGACTGAAAATATAAAGTTGACAAGGTCCTAAAAATCAAGATATCTGATTTGGCTTTTTTAGTGAGATGATGATATCTTTTTGCCATAAGCTTTCTAAACTGGTGTTTATCTGATGATGGCTGTGTTGCCTGAACTCCAAAATTAACTATGTATTAAACAAGTATGTGCATAAAGTTTAGGTCAAGCTGACCCATGCTCTCAAGTCCTTAAATGACCCACCCTCTCCAGTCACCAAAACTGCTGAATGAAAGAATTTCTGATCAAGGGAATCAACCTTGGGAAATAGAGAACTGATCATGATAAGAACGCTGCTATCTGGCCACAGGAGGAGACAAGCTGATAAGGTGTTGCCATCCACAGGAAATTAGTTGAAAGTAGGACAAAGGTGGTTGTGGTAGTGGGAGATCACAACCTCCAACTCTGATAGCTCCCCCTTCTGAGAGAGGGCAACCCCCCCTTGGGGAGCCTGCGTAGTTGGGAAAAACCTTCAGCAGCGCTGTCTGAGGCTGCGCACCAGTTTGCATTAGAAGCCAGAAACTTGCAACCAACCTTGGGTGTGAATGAGAATGAATATTTCATGTACTGTGAATGTGCAAGCACTCTGCTGTGTATAATGTGTGCCCTCGAGTAACTCGGCGGGCAAGTTAGGAGGAAAGATCCTCCCTGCACCCAGCGCTGCAACAAACCAGTGTCGGCTTTCTAGACTGTTATTTGGTTTGGAGGGTTTTCCTGGTTACAATTTTCAGTAGCAGCTGAATGATGAGTATGGCTGGGGTCTTTCCACTTGGCTGTTTAGTACAAATTTAGTCTGAGCTTTCAGTACGAAGTATTGTCATCTGCTGCTGAAACAAGAACTATTTACTTTTAAATTTCAGTGGAGGTGCCTTGAAAATGTCCTGAGTCAATGAAAGTCTTAAAATTGGAATGAGAAGGTTTGAAAGCACATAAAATCTTGCGTGTACTCTGCAACATTCTGAGAAGATAGAAATATGATCTTCAGTGAAGAGAATTAACAACTAGTAGGCAACTTACTGGTTAGTTGATATCTCCAGCTCTTTCAGAGTTATGGAAAAAGTCTGACCTCCACTGACCGAGGGCATATATAGATTCATTCTTCCTCCTTTTCAAAATAAGCTTAATAATGAGACAAGTGCTCTACAGATGTCTGTTCAGTAAGATAAATATACAAGAGTTTTGGCTTAGTCATCAGTGGTAATTGTGTATTTAATAAAAGTGTTCAAGCTCTAATTCTCCTTTCTAAGCCCAGCTGCATATGTAATCCTCTTTTATGCTTCCCTTTGCCAAATTTTATTCTACACAAAAGTGTTCCTAAATGAATCTAAATCAATTCTGAGTGTTTTATAAGATGTGATCTCAAATGTCTCTCTGTCTATACCAAAGAATGCAATCAGACTTGGCAAGATTAATCCTTTTCAGCGTTTGGTCTACCTGCTGATTGGAATCTTTTTACCTTCTTTCATTCTGGGGAAAATTTGAGTGAAAGCCTCAAGTGTCCTTCTTCATTTATGTTCCAAAAAGAAAGATAGAGAGCTGGTTTGTTTCTCAGCCCCAGCTGAACTACAACTGTCATAGAAACTCGGTATGCAATAAAAGTGACATTTGCTTGGTTCTAACTTATGCTGCTGCACCTATGCTCAGCTTCAGCAGTTTAGAATAACTGGAAATAATATGTCAATAGGCTATAATGTCAAGATAGGGTTGTATTTTTCTGTTGACTCAGGACTGTGAAACAAAAAGATGGCTCTACTACAATCTGAAATAATGAAGCACTGTAATAATAGTGTTAATTACAGAACAGAAAAAAGATACCAAAAATATTAGTGGTGCTTTTCAAAGGTAAAGACAGAAGCAAAGGTATTTGTTTGACAATAATAATGGAAAATTGTTTTATTTGCATGGAAGAGACCATCTCTCTGGAAAATAGGAACAAAGGGATATTTGTGTTTCAGCTTGGGTCAAGTCAACTTTTTGATAGAGAAGATATTGAAATCTTAGTCTAAGGATTTCTGTTTCAATCTAGAGGTACTTCTTCATGTTATTTAGAATTATATATTTTTTATTATTATTTTTTTTAAGTAGCCAAGTTTGCCGAGTACTGCATTTCTTGATTGGGATTCTTTGGCTGCTGAACCAAATTTTAAGAGTCACACCAGAAACATCTGCCTGGTAAGTGTCTTCATTGTGCCTGAAGTTTCAGTTACTGCTAAGTGGAGGTTAAAGAAATGTCTAGAAAGAAGCAGGTATATTTGTAGACTGAATAAATTACTTCTTTGCTGCACTTAAGCTCAGCAGTTTTTGCTTCTTTCAGTGAAATGGCAGAGCCATATCTGAGGGGAAGTTTCAGGACCTTATCTTGTAACTGAAGTGTGATCTTTAGAGCAGGTGCTGTGACTGATGACATCACAGCAAGAAAAGGAATTAAACTCCAGTATTTATACTTTTCTAGAGAGCATTCAGCCTCTACTTGATAACTTCTGAAACTGTATGCAGATATTGTGACTATTTACCTTTTTTTTTTTTTTTTTTAATTTAGTGGGAATATAGAGAGACTGTGGCATTTGCCCAGATCTGGGCTCAAAAGTCTATACATTACCTAGGCAAATGAGACATAAAATGCTGAAATATTCCAGTTACATGTACCTTACAGCATTCCAGAATGGCAACTGGCTACTTCAACTTTTAAGCAAGTATTATGCTAACTATTGTATATTATTGAAAAAAATTAATTTAAAAAATAAATTAAACATTACAGTAAATATTTTTAAATGCTTTGTTGAATATTTAGCTCAAAATATGGTTCTTCTGAACAATTCTTCTTTACTATTAAATATTTTGAGATATAAAGTGAACATCTTGATGTTTACTTCACTGTTTATTCCATTTACTGAATTTTACTAAAGCAAACCTCTTCTGAGGCAAAGAAAACCAGGTGATGATAGTAGCTTTTGATCAACAGAGACAATGTTTCATCAACTGGAAACAAACTTGTACTATAACTTCAGCTTCTACTGACACATGTTTGTGTGCAGTGGAAATAGAAGAAAGCTCCCAGACTTCCACATACATAAGAAAGCAAATAACGCTGCCAGTGTAAATTCATCCACTTTCCTGGATATAATTTTCAGCATTACGTGAAAGTCATCTGTAGTGATCCATTCAGACAATGAATTTGTAAACAAGGAGAGCAGAAAAACCTCTATACTCATTTTACTAATTAACTACAGTAATTAGTTCAAGAGGATTAACACTGTGACTTGTGTCTTTTGCCTTTATAGAAATAGATAAACAATTAGAAATAATCAGATATTTAGACATACAGTACTTAGCTTTCTTTGATGTACTTGAGTTTTTTACATTATAGGCTTTAGATTTCCATATGTTTATCTACTTTTCCCATTTTCTTGTATGTTAGAAAATTCCCCTTTTGTTCTCCCTGGTGAGTCTATTGGTTATTTACTTAATATTAGACTTCCAGACCATGTTGTAGCATACATTGATTCTAGCTACTGGCACAAATTCTGTTTTCCAAGAGCACAGGGATGAAGGGCTTTTGTCATCTATATGCAGGTTATATTTATGGGAACAGAACACTGTGTGTGTGAAAGGGCACATGTAAATAACGAGTCAGATCTGCTTTATAGCAGACATGCTTCAGTTTTGTTGCCCTACCTTGACAGCTCACTTGCTAGAGGGGATAATGTAACCAAATTAGAGCCCTCTGTCAAGTCTCTCTGTAGGGGTCCTTCTTGTCTTTCACAATGTGAAACATAAAGCCAAAGGGGAATTTTAGCACAAATCAGTTTTTATGACTGTAGGTATTTTCTGTAATGTGAGTTTCAGAGAAATAAGCTAGGGGAATTCAAGCACACTGAATTTTCTAAGGTACCTGAGAACTGAGATGGAAATATATAAAGCAGGAGGTTTTGAATCTGGACTTTTATCTTTAATTTGCATTTCTCCAGGGACACATTATTCCTTGGGATACAGGCTTACTTTACACTCATAGTCACATGACGGACTATAAAATGTCCACAATGAATCATTAGTTACTCTTTTTTCTAAAACAACTGCATTATCCGGGCAAGTCCAGTGACTTTACATTACTGATAATGGAGATGTCTGGCTTGCAGCGTCCACTCCAGAGAAAACATGAAATGTCCTATCAGGGTCATCGTGAGTTCAAACAGAGAAGCAGATCCAAGACTAAATTATTTAAACTTATTACTTGGAATGAGATTAGGTTGCTTTTGTGATGTAAGTGAAAATAAACGACAAATGGATTTACAATATCTCTTTTTTTTTTCCTCCCCATCTAATTGGAGTAATTTTTTTTCTTTACGCATATATGCCTAATCTAGTTTAGTTGTATTACTAAATATTTTGAAGAATAAATATTTTTCAATTTAAAAAGAATAAAGAATAGAGTTTTACAGAATTAAACTGAAGCAAAAAGGATACAGCAGTTCAGAAAATAAAATATTTTACCATATAATCTCAAACAGATCAACCTTGACCTTTAAAAATAACCTCACCAAAAAACATTCCCTTAACAGCTCTGATGTTTTTGTTAGTATTGCTGCACAAATAGCTTTAGTGAGGATTCAGGCAAGTATTCAAATAAGACAATGATATTTCTTTCCTGTCAATTAAAAAAAACCAGAACAATAAAAACCAAACAAGAAACCTCAACCATCAACAGTAAATCTCCTCAAAGCTGAAAATAAAATATTTTTTCTTTTTTTCATGTCTTTCAAAATCCTACTTTTAAATATAAGCTTGGGAGAAATAGGGTGTCACTTTGGCAACACCCCCAGCCCAAACGATATAGTCAATACTAGTAATGTCAAGTGAACAAAATCTGTAATAGAAATTTTCAAACTGGCAACTCTTTGGATGTGGAGTAGAGGTGAGGTAGGGAATTTAAATTCAGAATACAAAATTATTTAATGCTTCTCAGTTGCCAAAACATAGAGTGAATATCCTTTTTAGCTAGTCTGACAGTAATTTGTGGCAGGTTTGTAACTATAGAATCACAGAACCACAGGATGGTCAAGGCTGGAAGGGACCTCTGGACCATCCAGTCCAACCCCCTGCTAAAGCAGGGTCACTTACAGCAGGTTATACAAACTTGTGTCCAGGTTGGTTTTGAATGTCGCCAGAGGAGGAGACCCCACAACCTCTCTAGGCAGCCTGTTCAGACTACAGAACTTTTTCCACCAGTGGGAACAGTCTGAAGTAGCTTTCTGTTCCTAAAGTAAGTTACAGTGCTTGAAGAGCAGTTTGTTTTGTTTTTCTAGAGGTGTTTTTAATTAAAGTTACAAAAGCACTGTAGTTCAAATAAAAACTAAGGCAGAGAAGTGACAGAGTCTGGGAAGTGGACAAGCTCAAAAATCACCACTATGCCTCCTATATGTTACTTGTTCTCAGTTTTGTCACTGTCCTGCTGTGTGATTAGGGACAAAAATAGTTTCCCCTCTGTCTTGGCTTTTCCATCTCTAATACAGTATTAATAGCTTAACTGCTGGCCAGCTGCTGGGTTGTAGATGGATATTCATTCTTCTGCTTGAGAGCACATTTGAAGAACCAGCATGTGTGTTGTTTTGGACAGCTTACTGTGAGTGCTTGTGTACTTCTGATGTATTTAAATCCCAGTCAGATACAGGTGAATATTCTGGTCCACAGATGTGGAGCTGTTTAATACTGTACCTTTGTAAAGGGAACTTCACTGGTCACTAAATTTGAGGAGCTGAAAATTACACTGACAGTATATGAATTTTGTCAGCTTACCCAAGGCAAGAACTGATACTGTGACTGTAGTAACCATAATTTTACAGACTGCATGTAATTTTGGGAGTGTAGAATTGGAAATTAGTCAGAGTTTATAAGAATTTGGAAGACTTAAGAGAACAGCTTGGTTTTGTAGCTAATTAAGATATTAATGTTGCTATCTAGGATTATTTATTTGAGTGAAATTTCAGCAGAAATCTTAGCAATTTTAATAATCTCTATTTTAGCAATTTAAGATGTTTAAAGAAATCATTCATGAAGTGGAGTTCTGTATATGTCTGGTTGCTTTTTTTATTTATAGCAAAGGTTAATAAAATTTTAAAATTCAGTTGACATTGAATTTTCAAAAAAAACCACAAAGAATTTTAGATCAATTCTGTACTCTGATATCTTAAAAAAAATCTCTTTTTTGAAGTTCAAACAGATTTTCTGTAGAAATGATGAGATTTAGATGAGAGCGATAATAGTCCTCAAGATAAAGTTGCAACTAACTTGAAGTGGTTGGAAAATATAAATTGATTTGAGGTAATATTTCTAAAGCTAATAAAATAAGAGTGCAAAAAGTCCTTTGACCTCATTTGAATATGAAAAATATAACTATGATGCTCTATAGGTACATACATTTTTTAGTGACACATGGTAGTCTATAAATTTAGTCTGATCCATGTACCTTGGGAAAAGTCACTGAGAAGAAAACAATATGCCAATAGGAATCTATCAGCAATTTCAAACGCTTAGGTTAACTTCCAGCCTTACTAATCCTTCCTTTCTTAGCAGAGTGGTTTTTTTTTTTTTTTGTGCTAGTCTAAAATAATTGTTAAGACAAGCTTTTCACCCTCTGACAGCACTATTCAAAATAAAATATGACAGAAAAGAGAGAATCTTTCTTGTTGGAAAAATTCCACAGAAAGGATTTAAACACTGTTCTGCCTTCTAAATATTAATCAACATGTTCTTAAATTATTATAGACAACAACTTTGTCTTTTAAGGGGATGTTAAGCACAATGTTTCATAAAAAGAGGTGAAAAATTATATGGAATCATAGAATCCTTGAGTCTGGAAAAGACCTTTAAGATCATCAAGTCCAGCTTCCAACTTAACACTGCCAAGTACATAACTAAACCATGTCCCTAAGCACCACACCTTTAAAAGATGTATAGAGGTGCTGCTTAGGGAATGGTTTAGTGGTGAAATTGGCAATGATAGGTTAACAGGAGGACTTGGTGATCTTAAAGGTCTTTTCCAACATAAACAGTTCTATGATTCTATGATCTACATGTCTTTTAAATACCTCCAGGGACGGTGGCTTAACCACTTCCTTGGACAGCCTGTTCCAATGCTTCATAACCCTTTCAGTGAAGAAATTTTTCCTAATATCCAACCTAAACCTCTCCTGGTGCAAATTGCCTCTTGTCCTATTGCTTGTTACTTGGGAGAAGAGACTGACACCCACCTTGCTATAACCTCCTGTCAGGTAGCTGTAGAGCATGATGAGGTCTTCACTGACCATTCCTTTCTCCAGAGTAAACAACACCAGTTTCATCAGCCACTCCTCATAAGACATGTTTAGACCCTTCACCTGCTTTGTTACTCTTCTTTGGGCACAGTTCAGCACCTCAATGTCTTTCCTGCAGTGAGGGGCCCAAAACTGAACACAGTATTTAAGGTGCTGCTGGGTACAAAGGGATGATCACATCCCTAGTATTGCTGGCCACAAAATTTCTGACCTGGGCATACTGCTGGCTCATGTTCAGCCATCTGTCCACCAGCACCCCAGTCCCTTTCCCACCAGGCACTTTCCAGCCGCTCTGCCCCAGCCTGTAGCACTGTGTGGGGTTGTTGTGTCCCAAGGGCAGGACCCAGCACTTCTCCTTGTTGAACTTCATACAATTGGTCTTGGCCCATCAGTCCAGCCTGTCCAGATCCCTCAAGCAGATCAACAATCACCCCAAACTTAGTGTCATCTGCAAACTCACTGAGGGTGCGCTCAATCCCCTGGTCCAGATCACTGATAAGATATTCAACAAAACTGGCCCCGGTGCTGAGCTTTGAGGAACGCAGCTTGTGACCAGCTGCCAACTGGATTTAACTCTACCCACCACCACTCTCTGGGATTGATCATCCAGCCAGTTTTTTATTCAGCAAAGGGTGCACCTGTCCAAGCCATGAGCAGCCAGTTACTCCAGGGGAAGGCTTTATTAAAGTCTAGGTGAGCGACATCCACAGCCTTTCCCTCATCCACTAGATGGTTCATCTTGTTGTAGAAGGAGATCAGGTTTATCAAGCAGGATCTACCTTGCATAAACCCATGCTGTTTGGTCCTGATCACGTGGTTGTCCTGTACATGCCACTTAATGACACTGAAGATGATCTGCTCCATTACTTTCCCAGCATCAAGGTCAGACTGACAGGCCTGTAGTTTTCTGGATCCTCCTTTTGTCTGTTCTTGTAAATGGGTGTCACATTTGCTAACCTGCAGTCTTCTGGGACCTGGCCAGTTAGCCAGGACTGCTGGTAAATGATGAAAAGTGGTTTGGTGAGCTCCTCCACCAGCTCTCTCAGTGCTCTCAGATGGATCCCATCTGGCCTGACAGACTTCTATATGTCTAAGTGGTGTAGCCTCAGGTCACTGATCATTTCCCTTTTGGGTTATGAGGACTCATGGCACCCTTATAGTCCTCCAGAGTTGCCTGTCCCTTCTTCCAAAGGTGGTAAACTCTGTTTTTTCTTTTGAGTTCCAGCCAAAGTTCTCTGTTCAGCCAGGCCTGTCTTCTCCCCCACCAACTTTTCTTTTGGCACATGGTGACAGCCTGCTCCTGTGCCTTTAAAACTGCCTTCTTGAGCAATGTCCAGCCTTCCTGGACCCTTGGCTCTTCAGAACTATCTCCAAGGGGACTCTGTCAACCAGGGCCCTAAACAGGCCAAAGTCTGCCCAGCCGAAGTCCAAGGTAGCGGTTCTGCTGACTTCCCTCCTTCCTTCTCTAAGAAACAAAAACTCCAGCATTTCGTGATAGCTGTGCCCAAGACGGCCTCCAGCCATCACATCACCCACAAGTGCTTCTCTGTTTGCAAACAACAGGTCCAGTGGGGCACCTTCCCTAGTCAGCTCACTCACCAGCTGTGTTAGGAAGTATCTTCCACACACTCCAGCAACCTCCTAGACTGTGTCTGCTCTGTTGTGTTGTATTTCCAGTGGATATCTAGTAGGCTGAAGCCCCCCATGAGAACAAGGGCTAGCGATCCTGAGACTTCTCCCAGTTGCTTGTAGAATGTTTTGTCCATCTCTTCACCCTGGTTGGGTAGTCAATAACATACTCCCACCATGATATCTGCCTTATTGGTCTTCCCCTGCTTCTTACCCATAAACAGTCAACAATGTCACCATCATCAAGCTCTAGACAGTCGACACACTCCCTGACATACACGGCTGCCCCACTGCCCCTCCTCCCTTGACTATCTCTTTTAAAGGGTTTATAGCCACCTACTGCAGCACTCCAGTTGTGCAAGTCATCCCACTCTGTTTCTGTCATGACAACTATGTCATAGTTTTCCCACTACACAGTGGCTTCCAGCTCCTCCTGTTCGTTGCCCATGGTGTGTGCATTGGTGTAGATACACTTCAGTTGGGCTGCTGATCCTACCAGCTTTTTTGGGGAATAAGCCCTAATTCCTATGTGATCATTTGCAGGTGCTTCTGTGGTTTCTAACACATCAATAACCCTTGTGTCTTTGCTACTGCATAGATGTCCATCCCCTACCTCCACTGAGATGGCAGGCTGAAGCACTCTGTCCCTCAAAAACTGCTGTGCTGCCCCAAGGCTGATCTCTAGTGATGCCTTTCTCCCTTCAAATCTAGTTTAAAACTGTTCAGTAAGCCCTGCTAACTCCTGTGCAAAGTTCCCTTTCTCCCTTTGAGATGAGTGTACCCTGTCTGTTGCCAGCAGGCTAGCTGCTGCATAAACTGACCCATGATCAAACCCCCCAAAATTCTGCCTGTGACACCAGGCTCACAGCCCAGTATTGACCTGCTGAGTTTTCCTGTTTTTCCATTATTTCCTGCAATTGAAAGGACAGAAGACAACATTACCTGTGCTCCTGGTCCCTAAAAACAAGGAATAAAGTCAATAAAAAACTTGCATAATGAGCTACATCAGTACCTCATTTAGTAATGAGAACAATGAAAATTTAGATCAATTTATCGACATGAGAGGAAGGTGTTCCCACCATTTCTACCAGCAATGATACTGCAATCAGTGTTATTTGAGCAAGACCTTGTTTATCCTGTCTGCCTTCTTTGGGAAGCAGTGGCATAAGCACAGTGCCATCAACACACTCTGCAGTTGATATAGCTGCTTCTGTGTGTTGGTTGCTTTCATAAGAAAATGGTTCTAACAAGTAAGACAAAAGGTCTACCTACTTAGGTGTCCAGAGTATTGAAATGGTTGCCTCAGAGCACAAAAGTAGGATGAGCACTTCAGATAATTCTCACAACCCTTTTTTGTCCCAGACTACTAAGCTTTGTAGCTCAGAGGTTTTCGCAGATAGATTTTCAGGTTTTTTTTAAAGAATGTGTTTAATACATTTCCAATGGACCTCTATATCCCTGTACGCATTTAAATCCAAGTATGTTCCTGATGTACTTGGTAAAAAATGGCAAAGACCTCCTCAGCTTGATATACAATGAGTAAAGGGATGATTTCTTTTACTTACTTTTGATTTTATGACCTTTACTTCTTGTGCTGAGTTGTGTTTATGCCACTAATGAAATTGTACACCTGTATCCTCTTCTCTCTTGGTTGCCTTGTTTCTAGGCTGAAAAGACCAAGCCTAACTAATTCTTCCTTAAGTTAGAAACTATCAGAAACCTTTCCATTAAATTTTTTGATGTTCTGGACCTCTGTGTTCACACTCTGCATGAGAAGGAGGAAAGACACTGCTTAACAGTTTCCAGGACTTCCCAGGGTGCTTACATTTTTACATCTACTGAGTGGAGTCAGGATAACTTTCCTATTAACCAGTGGATGTTAGAGGTTTTTTTCTTTGATTGTAATTGAGCTTTATCTTCTTCTTGGAGCAGAAAGTGAAAAGGAAGTTTTGCTTTTTGTTTTTGGGTTTTGGTTTGGTTTGTTTTTTTGTTTTTTTGGTGTTTTTTTTTTTTGAGAGATACATACACAAAATCTTTAATATGGGGGTGAAGTGCATCCACAGCTCCAAAATCATCTAAATTTAAGAGGAAATGTTGTAACTTGTATTTTCAATGCATATACTAGCTTTGTAATAACATATCTGGGTTTACCACTCAGATGAAAATAATTTGTATAGCATATAGGAAATTAGCAGTGTTATATCAGAAGTAAGGCCTGCCCAGGTGAGAATTTTTGCAGGATTAGATACTTCATAGATGAATCATTTTTACAGTCCACTTTCTCCCTTTCTGATTTTCAATAATCGTTAACAAAATTTTTAAAGATAGTTCAAATATAAATATATGTTTTAAAACATTTAGTGATACTGCTTCTACTTCCAGTGTTCTTCTCAGACTCTTCTATGGTATTTAAAATTTCTTGTTTGTGGTTGGTGGTGCTGTTTGGTGTTCTGTTGTGACCTGTGTATTTGAAGTGAAGGTCAGGCGTGGACTCTGCATATGGCAAAATAAATTACTTGTTCACAAGTCTATGCCAGTGGCTTATTTCTGTTCTCTAACAGCTTAAATGCTTAATTACAGACATTTGTTTCATATTAGGGAGTGGGATTTTTGATGGACAGCATCATGGGGGGATCACCAAGACACACATTCAAAGATAGGCTAATGGTAGTGACTTTCTACAGCACAATGAGATGTGGGAGAAGTTCTCCATAGATACAGAAACAACCAAGAATAACACAATGTCCTCAACTCTATAGATTTATGACAAAAGAATATCACACTAAACTAGTTTAAGAAGTGCATAGGCCAAGTGCAAATTCCTTTCTAAAATTCACTTCTGGAAGTGTAGCTGCCTACTACAGGTTTTCAGTGGTTAAAAGGGCACAAAACCCCCTGGATTATGCTTTCACTCTTGACTAATGTGCTTCTGTTATGCACAGAACAACCCAGAGAGCAGAATTAAAATGAAAATGTCAAAAGCAGAATACCATGTGTCCATAAATAAGTACATATATAATAACATACTTGTGCATGATACATGTTTGTTCTTGTATGGTTGACCTCAGCAATGTTAAAAATGATGAGTTTTCATTTCAGCTGAAACTGAAAAACTGCAGAATCAGTTTATGTGAAGCTGCATGATGAGAATATGTAATTTGATCTCACGTCCTTGGGAATAAACAGAGTAGTTTTCTTTTTTCCTTTGGTAAAGGTGAAAAATTCAGCTCAGTTTTAGTTGCCTAGTTCAGCAGTTAAGCAATGGTAAAACTTTGGATGAAGGCTACAAACTGTCCCTTCTTTTTTAAAAATGAATCAAGAACTGCAGCTTTTAAAAGAGCACACAATTGTTGACTTGTCTACTGAGAGGATGGTCAAAATACACTTCTAGCTGCTTACTCTATTTGTGGGAAATAAATAATCATGAAAGAACATAGTTTGTTAATATTAAACCAATTTCTCTCATCTGCTATGTTGTAAGAAATTGAAGAGTCACTGTCAAGATCTCTCCTTATCCTGCACACGTTGGTATGTTAAAATTTACAATGTTTAACTTCCTGCAAAGACTTGTGTGCTCTCTTGGAACCAGACTGCTTTCTTAGAAAACACAAAAACCCTGAACATTCACTAGAATGATACTAATAAAATAGTAAGTAATAAAATTGTTATTAAATATTTAAATTGCTCTTCTGCATTCAGTGATTTCATGGTGCTAGCAAATATCCATGGTGACCATATGGAATGAAATAAACTGTTCAGTGATTTTCAGTTTAATTTCTTCAGTTGCATCCAGAATGCCTTACTTTATTCCACCAATTATTTAGCTTTAGCTGTCTGATCCCTCCAAGTCAGAAAATATTAATAGCTTATTAAAATAAATAAAACCACCCCCCTGGTGTCTGAGAACAGAAGTATTAGTAAAGCAATTCAGTAACTTTCAAGTGTTCAGGATAGAAGGAACAACTTGTGTGAAAGCTGGAATAATATAAGTATCAATCCTCTTTTGTAGAGACAGTGGCTATTTTCTGATAGGTCAGTAGTAGCATTCATTGGAGTAAAACACCTGTGTCTGATGGAACACAATCATGTGATCTCTTGTGATCTTTTCAAATATCTTCTAAAGAATACCAAAGCTCTGGCATGCCTCAGTTCATCTGGCTTACAAATTATATATTTGATTCTATAATTTGCATTTCACACAGTATAGTTCTATTTCTTAACAAATGCATGAAGTTGAAATGAGGCATTCCCAAGAAAGAAGATAGATATTAAGTTCAATAAAAACAGTTTATAAGTTAATTTCTCATTCTGCATAAAACTTTGAAGGCATCATTCAATTTCCAGACCAGACAAACTAACAGTAGATTATGTGCAAAAAAAAGCTGACTGTTAAATGCTGTGTTCTCAGACGATGATGTGAGAAACAACTGTGAACAAATTGATTTTATGGCCTAGTGTCTGGAAAAGCATAATTTCTTTCTACATAGTTGATGCAAACCTTCTCTTCAGTAATATAAAGATTCACAAAGCAGAAATAAAAAAATCTTGCCTAGCAAAATTGTAAATACTTGCCTAGATGAAATGTTGCATTTTTTTCTGAGATTTTAAATAATGGAGAAGTTGATATCCTCCTGTTGTGGTATCTTCATTTTTTTTGCTCAAGTGCTCTATATTTATCTCTGATTTAGTTAATACTAACTCCACTTGCATACATTGATTTCAGCTGATTTTATTTGGGTGTGGATCACATCTAAACTTCAGACATTTTCTGAAGATGAAATTTTGGAGACTAATAGGAGTCATAACAGGGAACAGTGCTTTTCTTCACTTGGTAAATGAGTGAATTTTAAATCCTAGATTGCCATTATGCTTGCTATGTGACAAAAGGAAAGTATCTGTTACCGAAAGCTCAAGTAAACTGGGGTTATCATGGTCTGGCAGGTGTGTAGGTTTGCTTTCAAGTCATTAAATGGCATTAAATCCTGTGGAAAAACCAAATATTTTTTTGGTGGGAAATTGAAATTCAGTTTGGTGCAATCTTGTCTTTTGACAAGTAGCAGATGGCTAACTGCTCTGAAATATATGCGGGTTTTGTGAGTGTCAGGAGAAGTCATACCTGGAAAGGATTATTTCCAGAGAATACAAGAGAGAGGACAAATGTTAGTTCACTGGAAAAGGAACAATCCCAACTCTTTCTTTGGCAGTAGATTTTTAATAGGAGCTCCTGTGGGTCTTCCAGCTCACAACTTCCATAAAGGTTGCAAGTTGAATGAGCTAACAGTATAAATACATTCGGCACATTTTGAACTATTCAGGATTTTAATGCAAAACACCCTCTGCAATCTCCAACTGAAAATGCAGATGGTTAACAACCAGCTGAATATGATTGAAACTGCTGTAAAAAGGTGTTTCTTCTTTTTTCCTGCTAAGGGCATCCCATCAGTTACTGTGTGAAATGAAAAACCTGTAATGCAGTCCTGGGTTTCATTTTCTTGCCTGCCTATATTAAAGATGAATTCACTATAAAACATCAGGGATGATAGCCTTGTCTTAGGGTGATCTAGCTTTCCTTTCTCTCATAGACTAAACTTATTACTGATGTTAAGCATGAAAGTGAAGCATTAAAAGAAATTCTGAGATTCTAAAAACCCCAATAAATTCTAAATGGGAGGAATATTGGAATGGATTGTTTCTGCATGTGGGCCTGCTGATCTAATTTGCAGTAAATTTCCACTGCAGTTCCATATAGAGCTGAGTCAAGGGGAAAATGATAATCTCAAAAATGACAAAGTTTGGTCAATCTGAAAGGGTAGTGATAGATTAGAACTGGAAATAGAGCAAAGAACAATATTGATGTCAAAAGGGACTAATTCTCCCTGAGAAGTAATAAAAGTGATTCCACAGAGGCAGCAGGCAGTTAAAGCATAAGGTCAGTTCACCCATATAAAATATTTCTTGGAATTGCTGTTTTTGCTTTAAATAAAAATAAACCTTCTCTAGTAAATATGCAAGCAAGGCAAACTTAAGTGGCTGGTTGACATGTCAGTTTTTCACAGTAAGTATTATTACTCACAGTAAGCCTTTGTTGGTGGAAGTAGCTATTAATGACTGTTGTGAGACAGGTGTTTCATACTCATATGAAATGAGATGGACAATAGCTTCTTATTTGGAAAATAACCTGCATAAATGGAGCTCTGCTTGGATGGCTTTAATGGAGAAGAAAAGTCCATTTGTGGTATTTAGGACAGAACAGCTAGTGTGCTTCTCTGTGGGAAGAAGTCATTCCATTTTATTAGCTTGCAAGCTAAATATCATGGCCCTGTGGCCTGATATCTCTTTTACTGTTCCAGGTACTCAAGTGACATTGTAATGCCATTGAAATAAAAAAGGTTACTGTATTATGTTTTCTACTTTATATCTCTTACATCTGGGATAAGATTTTACATTAAAGTACCAAAATTTAAAAAAATGAAATATGAAATCTTGAAGGAGGGTTATTATGCAAATTACGTTTATTTTTGTTTTCCTACATCTATATAGGTGTGTCTGGGCTATAGCCATAAATCTTTTTATTTTCTGGCAGGTCCCTGAAAATACTTTATTGTAAAAACATGTCAAGAAACTGTCCAGCAATATTCTTTTTCTATTTGCTGTCTTGGCAGCAAAAGAATCATTTTTTTCCTACATATCCTGCAAATGATCTTATTATTTTCTGGTTCTTTTCTGCACAGGAAAATGACAACAAAATATTATTTGAAGGTTGTTGAATAGAGTGCAGTGTCACCACAGTGAATTCCAGATGTGTAGCACAGTAATCAAACACATTAACAAACTCCTAGCACCCAAACACTACATCTGGGGATTTGTGAAAGTCAACAGTTAATGTTTTCTGACAGTTACTGTGGTGTGTTACAAAAGCTTTTACAGTCATCTTCTTTTTGCTACAAAATGAAGGTGTTTGACCCTTTTTGTATGAGCAGGGAATTATACTGGGCTCAGGTAAATCAATAATAAGATAAAATGACTTGGGGTCCAATGAGAATTTTCTAGTTATCCTCATTTGCTATCAAAGTCCCATAGTATCCTCAGCTGTGGAGGAGTCAATAAAAATGCATTCCCTGCAAAACCTTACACCATGGGAGTAGTCATAGCCTGCATTATTAGGCTTTAATGGTAACACCTCAAATTGTGCTGTATGTCATCTGTAGGTAAAGACTGACTTTTTCCAGGCTAGTGTTACAATCTCCATTCTTCTCTTGACATGCTTATGAAAATGCTATTGACCTTCTTAGAGTTTGTATGAGCAGATTCAGGGTGTCTGTATCTACCCATATCTATTTTTTCTGCATTCTAGCAGCAAACTGTTAAAAGGAAGAAAGATATCAGCCATAAAACTCACCTGATAGAAAGGGTTTTCTTGCACTGAAATGCCTGTTCTGACATTTCTGTGCAGCAGGAACAGTATGACGAAATTCTGTTGTATTCCCTGCCATAGCTTCAGGGAACTTCATCACCAATTTAGGAAATCATTGGCCTCAATATCACCTAGAACAACTATCATCTTTTCTCCCTGGAAGTGCATTGACAGGAATAATGATGCACAGTAAGTGGGAAATTCTTTAATGAAATATTTTTTGGTTGAGGGTTATAGCTAGAAAACTGCTTCAATGAAGCAATCATATCTGTCCTTGGATGTCCTGAAAATACAGTACATAGTTTCAGTAGACAGAAGAATTGCATTTAGAAAATTTCCATTTTTACCTCCCCCCTAGCATGCAATGAACTGAAATGTAATTAACTCTTTCATGGCTTTAGCTTTGCAACACAGCATATTCATAGGAAGGGCACTTCTGTGAGCCCTCTGGTGTTTGACAAAATTTACAGAAGGAGTAATCCTAGATACATACAGTTATTTCTATGACTACGTTCCTACATCTCTTGTAATTTGGAAGCTGCAAAACCATTAACGATCTAACATTTATGTTTCATTTTCAGTATAATAGTTTATTTAATCTTTATTGCAGCTATATATATATACATACATATACTGCAAAAAGTGATTCTTAGATAAACTTTATGGCTGAAGGATCTTTTTTTGCTATTGATGTGGATTTGGTTTAACTTTTTCAAAACAGCCCTGTTTTTGTACACTTTTCTTGTCCCGTGCTTTACTTCCTCTAATAAGCTATCTGGGGGTTTTCTTTTGGTTTGGAACTCTTCTATGCAAACCACCATGCACTTTATAGTTATTTATTGATCTGTTGAACAAATCAGTGCTGGTGAGCTTATAGTTTGCACACCAGACTTACTAATGGCAAGAGTATTTGAATGAAGTCCTGTGAATTCAGCATATATATCTAGAGTATTTCTACATTTGTTAATGCATTTCATATAGGACAAATTTCCTGTTATTTAGTCAGCTATAATCAATACTGCTCTTAATCCTTAGAAATAATATTTCTATTTCTAATTTAATTTTCATGTCACTGCAATACAAAATCTGTATCTTTTCTGAATGCTGTTTGTAAGAATTGGTTCCTGCAAATACAGAGGCAATTTGAATGTTAATGTTAAGGCGAAAAAGTACTTTGCTTTGTGCAGTGGAAAATACAGGCTTTCCAGTACAGCTAGCGGCTGTTGAGTAAGAGCTATTCAGTGACTGGCTTCATAATAAATGATATACAATTTCTTAGGTAAAAATCACTAGACATTATCAGTGATAATTTGAAAAACCTGTGTTCTCCCAGTAGTGTTCCAAGTACTATATGGCAATGAAATAAAAAAGTGATTAAAAGAATTTTCTGCAGTTTTTGAATAATATGCATAAAGACTTGTTTTTGAATTAGAACAGTAACGCCCCCCACCACCACTCATAGTATCCTTTCAAATGTGCTTTAACAAAATTCAGTTTCTTTCTGGGTATAATAACCATACCACAGCTTATTCTTTTGTTAAGTCAGGTATTCCAGGCAGTAGGTTTATTCTTTTAAATATTGGGTTCACAAATTGCATGAAATTTCTCCATCAAATGGCTTTTGACGGTGAAGTGAAATAAAGTGACTGTACATATAAGTCACCATTTTCATAAAGAGCAACTACCTCAAACTGGCAAAGTTTCTTGAACACAAGCATAATAAATATATGGGCCATGTCTTTTAAGTGAATGTTACAGAAATATTTTTTTTTTCCAAAAGATAATGGGTTTAAGAAAGTCATCCTAGAATTGCATGTTTGTTGTTGAACTGTACACGTTGATGTGCCAAACCTTTTATTATTTTGCAGAAGGAACAATAAATATTTCTTTTTGGTTTGCTTCATTACCACAGCATTAGTCGAGACTATTCATTTTGGTTTGTCCTACACGCTATTAATATTATAGAATAAACATTCGAGAGCGATTTTTCTCTGCTTAGGCTTATCTGAAGAAAACATATTTTTACCCGACAACAAGATGGTATGAATGCTTTGGTTAAATTACAGTTCTTTCAAGACTGTATAGTGTGTCAAACACTGCTTAGTTTTCCTTTTCTGTGCATCAGCGAGTATCCCCAACTGTCATGCAGGACATGGGTTCCCCCAGCTGGCAGTGGTTCAACAAGAAGGAAGTGCAAAGTCCTGCACCTGAGGAAGAACAGCCCGGGCACCAGTACATGCTCCAGAACTATTGACTGAAAAGCAGCTTTGCAGACAAGTCCTTAGAGGTCCTGGTGGACATCAGTTTGAATGTGAGCCAGCGATGTGCCGTTATGGCAAAGAAGGTTAACAGTATCCTGGGCTGTATTGGCAGAAGTGTTGAAAGCACGTTCAAGGACAGGATCCTTCCTCCCTAGTCAGCACTGGTGAGGCCACCCCTGGAATGCCGGGTCCAGATCTGGGCTGACAGTATATGAGACATGGACATACTGGAGAAAGTCCAATGAGGAGCCACAAGGATGATTAAGGGACTGGAGCAGCTCGCATATGAGGAAAGGCTGAGAGCTGGGACTGTTCAGCCTGGAAAATAGAAGTGTCAGGGGGGTGGTATTAAGGTATGTAAATATCTCAAGGAAGGGTGCAAAGAAGAGGGAGCCAGGCTCTTTTCAGTGGTGCCCTGTGAAAGGACTAGGGGTAATGGGCACAAATGGAAACACAGGAGGTGACCTCTGAACCTCAGGAGACACTGTAAAGAAACACTGAACATCAGGAATCACTCTGAGGGTAACTGAGCACTGGACAAAATGCCTAAAGAGGTTGTGGAGTATTGCTCTTAGAAGATACATAGAAGCAGTCTGGACATGGTGCTGGGCAACGTGCTGTAAGTGGCCTTGCTTGGGCAGGGAGATTTAAACCAGATAATGTCCAGAGGTCCCTTCTCACCCCAACCATTCTGTGAGTCTGTGTTATGCTCATAGGAACATTTCTCTAAGCAAGCTCAATTTTTTAGAATTTATGTAAATTCAAGTAGAATTCTGATGTAGTATGTCTTTGTGGCTCTGGACCAAAGGAGGCAGAGATTGTTTAATTTTTTAATGTCCCAACTAATTAATGTGACCAATTTTTCTGTTAGTCTTTGAAAATTGTCTTTTGGCTTATATTCTCGTTAGTAACTTGTTTGTTTCTATATGATAAAGGTAGGGAAGAAATTGTACAGTTTGGAATTTTGTCCTGTCCTGTGTCTGTTCCCTCCCAGTTTTTAGGACAAGGAATCTTTACTGCCTACTTGCATTACCTGCACAAACATGGATAGAAACAGGTGAACAAGAACAATGAAAATCTTCAATGTAAAAAATTTCAATAAATGATATTAGGATCTGATAATTCCTTATTCAAATTAAAAAAAATGCTAAAGAAATTAATATCTTTCTTTATCAAGTCTTCAGAACTTAGTTACATTTTGGTCTGAAGAGTGCTTTAACTTCACAGTATAAATTGATGTATGTATATGTATTTTTGGGTCAGAACTGAAAATAAGTTTACTGTTATTGCACAAGATTTGAGACATAGCTTGAGATTTACCATTGTATCTGTCAAACCTGAGAGTAGCCAAAGGTGTCTTTATTACTTCATTTTTGTTTGCTTTCAGTCTCACATGTAAACTGAGCACTGAAACAAGAAAATTGTGTGTCATAACTGTAGGAAAATTTGGGTGTTGGCATCTACAAAAAGGAATGGTTTGGAAAGGAGAATTATCTAATCTAAAGCCTGATTCCTATACCTTATTTAATATAGTACTTCAAGCATTGTACAGGTAGGTGAAGCCTTTTAATCTTACTGTGTTTCCTGTGTGCAAAGGCTGGAGCATGTGGTTTGCAGGTAAATTAAAGCAATTGGGGAAACAGGAAAATATAGTCAGAAATCTGCCTTCATTTCCTGTGACTGTAGTTCTTCAAGGTCAATGTTCTTTCATGTACAGTTTCTTAGGCACAACATTTCTTTCCTGTTTCACTGTAATAGGGTGCAATTTAAATTAAAGACTTGCATCATCTGTTTGTTTTCCTTCCCAAACAGATGCAGCATCTAGCTGCTTTGTATGATATTATCATTCAGCCGGAGAGAACCACACGACATTTTACATAAGGCCACAGCAACAGCTTGGCTAGAAGAGTGAATCAGTTAATTTTGGAGAGAGAATTGTGTTGTTTGGGCACAGTTGTGTTGTATGAAGGGAAACAAGCAGAGCAATTGTACTAGGTTTTCATGACAAGGTTTTGGTAGCAGGTGGGGCTACAGGGGTGGTTTCTGTGAGAAGCTGTTAGAAGCTTCCCGTGTCCAATGGAGCCAGTGCCAGCCCGCTCCAAGATGAACCCACTGCTGGCCAAGGCTGAGCCCATCAGCGATGGTGGTAGCGCTTCTGGGACAATGTATTTAAGAATGAGGAAAAAAAAACCCTGCACAACTGCTGCCAGAGAACTGAGACTATGTGAGAGCGACAGCCCTGCAGCCTCCCAGGTCAGTGCCGCAGGAGGGGCAGGACGTGCTCCAGGCACCAGAGCAGAGATTCCCCTGCAGCCTGTGGTGAAGCCCACGGTGAGGCAGGCTGTGCCCCTCAGCCCATGGATGCCCATGGTGGGGCAGATACCCACCTGCAGCCCATGGAGGACCCCATGCCAGAGCAGGTGGGTGTCTGAAGGAAGCTGTGACCCTGTGGGAAGCCTGTGCTGGAGCAGGCTCCTGCCAGCAGCTGTGGGCTCAGGAGCAGAAGAGGCCACACTGGAGCAGGTTTGCTGCCAGGACTTGTGACTCTGTGGTGGACCCATGCTAGAGCAGCCTGTTGTTGAAGGACTGAACCCTGTGGAAGGGACCCCACGCTGGAGCAGGGGAAGAGTGTGAGGAGTTCTGCTCCTAAAGAGGAAGGAGTAGCAGAAACAACATGTGATGAGCTGACTGCAACCCCCATTCCGTGTGCTGCCAGAGGGGAGGAAGTAGAGAAAACAAGGTGCAAAGTTAAGCCGAGGGAGAAAGGAGGCATGAGGCAAAGGGGTTTTTAAGATTTGGTTTAATTTCTCATTACCTTACTCTGATTTTTTTGGTAATAAATTAAACTAATTTCCCCAAGCTGAGTATCTTTTGCCCATGATGGTAATTGGTGAGTCATCTCCCTGTCCTTACTTTGACCCATGAGCCTTTTGTTATATTGTTCTCTCCCCTTTCCAGGTGAGGAGGGGAAGTGATAGAACAGCTTTTGGTGGGCACCTGGCATCCAGCCATGGTCAACCCACCGCAAGAATCAAGAACATGCTCCTTCTAGAGAATTATGAGAAAGCCTGTGCTTTCCTCTGCTCCATCACACATTTTGTGAGTTCAAATTGTGAAGTTCCTTACAAGTTCTGTGTATAGCTTAAGAAAAGCCTCAATCACATAGGAAAGAATAAATGTCTGAAATACTAATATAGGAGTGTGACACGCTATGGCAAAATGCAGTCTTTTGCTTGAGTAATATGTTATTTTTTTATGCCTGAGAACAACCTGTAACCTTACTGAGGTGAATGAATACTTGGCTTTGTCTATGTCACAGACTTCTTGAGTCAAGTGTTTCACTTGTGCCTAGCAGAAAGACTGATGTGATACTGATGATATGAACAGTGAATGCTGAATTAAAACACTTTTGAAAGAGTAAATAATAAGTCCAGGTACTGGTCAGTGTGCATCTGCATAGTCTGGTTTAAATAATATACCAAATGATAAAGCATTTATGAAGAAGGGCTTGTAAATGAGAATTTTGCCTGATTAGCAAAGACCATGATTTTGGTCCACATCTGTGCATACTTGAGAACACAGTGAGGATTGCAAGGGACAGAGATCTGTGGTTTAAAGTTCCACTGATGTTAATCAGTGAATAGTTACTGCTATGGGAAATCAGAAAAATAGAAAACCAAAGGACACAGTAGCTGCTGTTCTATACTACATATTGGCTTGCAAGTATAAAGCATTGAGCCTAGAGAGAAAGGGGGGAGAAGAAAGATATTCATTTGGTAAATCTCTCTCCCAATTAAGAGTACTCATGCTGCCCATTCATAAAAGAAAAACACTTCTTTTTTAATTTTATTATTTTAATACTTCTTTCTCCTCCTGTGTCTCCTACACCCTCTGTTGCCAGCATTTCTTACTAAGTGCCAGGCATGGGAAGAGCAGGAGAGATAGAAACCATGCTGTGATGTACATAAAGGAAATTTGACAGTGTCATCTATATGCTGTATTATTTATACAAGTAATGGATTTCTTCATTATGTGCAAATGCTGGAAAGCTGGTGTTTACTGAACTAGCCGAAGAGGTATTCCATACCATGGGACAGCATGCTCGGTATATAAACTGGAGGGGGTTGGCTGGGACCGCTGATTGCTTCTTGGGGACCGGCTGGGCATCGGTCAGCAGGTGATGAGAAATTGTGCTGTGCATCACTGGTTTTCTTTCCTCTCTTCTCTTTGGATTTCATTCCTCTCCCCCTCTCCCTCCTTTTCATTATAACTCTTACTGTTGTTACTATTATTGCTCTTTCATTTTTATTTTGTTTCAGTTATTAAATTATTCTTCTCTCAACCTTCAAGTTTTACATTCTTTTCCAATTCTCCTCTCCATCCCTTTGGGTGAGGGGGAAGTGAGTGAGCAGCTGAATGGCACTTAATTACTGGCTGGGGTTAAACCACGACACTGATGTTCAGGGTTTAATGAATACATGGACTTTTTGCCTAGTAGCAGTAGAAATATTTTTTTTTAATTGCTACTACTTGATCTTATCATGAAAGAATTCAGAGGAGCTCAGAACAGAATTCCAACCTTTCAATTACCTTTGGATTCAGCACTGGAGATGGTCTGTGGTTCGCTTTTGGCTGTGATTTGAGTGCAGTCTTGAGACACTAACCACTCTTTTGAGGATGTAGCTCAAGAAGGCTGTAATCTCCAAACAGCCCTTGCAGAAACATTTGTGTGCATGTGGGTGGGTCTACCAGAGGTCTAGAGTTGAAATAAAAAGTAACTCTATACTTTTGTATGGAAAAGTTCTGAAAGTCTACAAAGGGCTGAGGTGAACTGCAGCATTTTCTTACATGCCAATAGATTACCTTCCCCCCATGATTGTAGGCACTGTGAAACAAGTAGCATATACACTAGCAGAAAGTCACCAGCAATGCAACTTTCTTTGCCTTAAGCATGTGGGATAACGATGAATTAACTGGCTGTCTCTTGAGGAATAGATTTATTAAAGAGTAAAAAATAATCATTATGTATAAAGTATAAAGGAATCTCTTAAAATCTAAATGGGAACATTTGTAGTCCCTGTTATTATGATACAGTTGTAGAAGAATAATCTGTACCAATCATGTATTGATTAATCTTACAAAAGTTACAATGAGGAAAAGAGAAATGAAGATTGCTTAGTAAAAGCTGGAGAAAGGATAGTATGAACTGTTTGTTCCTTCTAGCTGCATTTTTGCAATGTTTCTTTAAAATGAAGATTCAGTGCTATCTGTCCTCATTTGGTAAGCTAAGAACATTTTCCATAACATGTATTTCCAAATATACAAGTAAAACACCTCTTCACAACTATATTGGGTCTGGCTGAGCCCCACAGCAGCCCTCACAGCGCTGTGCCTTGTGTTGGCAGCTGGAAAGGTGGTGGTAACACACCAGTGTTTTGGCTGCTGCTGAGCGGCGCTCGCACAGCGCCAAGGCTGCCTCTCCAGCCTTCCCCCAGCCCTCTCACCAGCAGGCTGGGGGTGGGCAAGATCCTGGGAGGGGACACAGGCAGGACAGCTGACCCAAAGTGACCACCAATGGGATATTCCATACCGTGTGACGTCTGCTCAGATATAAAAGATAAGAGAAAGGAGAAAAGGGGTCATTCGTTATTTACATTTGCCTTCTGGAACAACTGTTATGCTTGCTGAGACCCTGCTTCCTGGGCAGTGGCTGAACATGTCCTGCTGATGGGAAGTAGAGAATAATGTCTTTTGTTTCCCTTTGCTTCCATACACATGACTTTTACTGTTGCTTCATTGAACTGTCTTTATCTTGACCCACAAGTTTTTTTCTCATCTTAATTTCTCCCCTGCTGTTCTACTGAGGAGGGGAGTGACAGAGCAGCTTGGTGGGCACCTAGCATTCAGCCAGGGTCAACCCACTACAACAACATATGTTTACTAGTCAAATTTTAGAAATTTACATGTTAAAATCCAAGCAAAAGCTGCAGCTGTGTCTGTTAGGTTTGGGCATATTGTTTGTATTTTAATTATTTTCTCTCAAGCTTTGTTGTATGAAGCAGTACCCAATGTCCCACTCCTAACCTAAATACAGTATATTCCAGCTGCTGAGTAGTGAAGTGCTTAATGAATGTTGGACACTTCGTTCACCCCTAAAACCTCAGTGCAGGTTCCTCAAGAACTACTCTATTGTGTTTTGATATTTGCCCTTTCTTCACATGTAGAAGAGGGTCTAGCAAAAAGTCAAGAATTAAAAAAATACGAAAAATGTAATGACTGCTTTGAGGTTTAGAAATGTTCAGACTTAAGCCTATTCCTGACCTGTCCTATAAATAAGTTAACTGCCTTGGAATCTGAAATCCTTTGTCTGAATTTTGTTACTAAGCTGCTCAACCAGTAAGTACTGGAAGGAGACATGGCAGCTCTTCAGAGCAGTTTGTATTCCATGTGATCTTTTCCCATTTTGTTATTTTGCCTCCCATTATTACAACCTCTGTCTTGTTTTCCCCAGGTGTCCTTTCAGATATCACTGTTAAATGTATGTTTCCAATCCTGTTTGGCTGTTTGTTTTAATTCTATCCTGAAAAATTCCTAGGCAAGAAAACATTTTCTTAAGGAACCTATTTCTACTTAATGTGTTGGGCAATATCCTGATTTATTAGTCTTATGGCACAAAGGAATCTATTCCAAGTTTTGCACCAAAAAAAATTCAGTTCAGTTCAAAGACCAAGATGTTGTGTATCATTCCATTTATGAAGTTTGGTAAAAAGTCTACTTTTGAGAGTCCTGTTGCTCTGTTCTCATAAACAATGCAGTGCCTCATCTAAAATGCAGTACAGTGCAAGTATGAAGCAGTGGGAAATGTAAAATTTGGTTTCTCCATAAATTTGACCAAGTACATGCCAAAACCTGAAGTGTTCAATGAAAGTAAATACAAAAAGGTTCACAGAGCTTTAAGGTAACTAATTTCACAGTAAAAAGCAATAATGAGAATTTCCTAAGGCTGTGGAGTTTTTTCCAAGCTACCTGAACTCCTTTCAGACATCGACTGTGTCACTAAAACAAGAAATTAAAGGTCACTGAGTGACACTTTCTTCATGAAGGTGAGATTATATTAGAGAACATGAGTGGCATTGCTGCTATGTTTCCTCATCAGGGCTTTAAAATGAGGGGACTAGAAATTTCAGCTTGCCTGTAATTTACGACTCCTTCCTTCTGTTATGACAATTGTGTATTGATCTTAATGATTAGTCAGCAGGCTTTTAGACTTCTTTCAATTCCTCAATAAATCTGGATGAGTTGTGGTGTCTATTGTTTCCATTACACTTTATCATCTCCTGTCTGATAATGAAGGTATTCAACTAGCATACACCTCAGAACTCTCCTGTGTCTCAAGCTTCTTCCTATTCTCCATTTTGATCCCCCTGTTTCATTATCTTTCTCCTTTCAAATCCATTGTGTCACTGCAATTATTAATCCGATATTAATCTCTTTCAGGTGAATTATTTCTGACCCTGACCTCCAGGGTATGATGCTTCTTTTTCCTAGTTTGTTAATCTATCACATCTTCTATGTCCTGAAAACACTTAGCATTTTGTTTATTAATTATTTAAATTAATTATAAATTATGATAATATTTATCTATTGTTTTTACTGCAAGGTACTAACAGTGACAGATACAAGACACGTTTATTTGTGGTGCTGTGTGGATACTTACTTTTGTAAGAAAAAAATATTACTCTTACACAGCATGTTCATAAAAGTGGCAACCTCAATTCCAATCCTGTGTCTAAATCAATCCTGAAATGTTGGTCAGATATAATGGTTTGTTCAAGCTGCAAGCTTACAAAGTGCTGCAGGTTTCTTTCTGTCTGAGCCCTACAAAATTCCACCAGAAATAGTGATACACTCAACTTGCCACTTCATGTTTTCTTTACTTGTAAGTCTTGTTCTGTTTTCATCTGCCACAATCATACCGAAAGTTATGTTGGGAGTCACTTCTCCCTGTGCAGTTTATGTTTGAATTATCATACAGATGGGTGCTTTATAAACATTGATAAAAAAGGCTTTGATGCCCTAAGGAGTATATCTAAGTGTATATGCCTTTGTAGCACAACGTTAACTATTCTGGCTGCAAAATAAGCCCTTGTATTTATGTGAAATGTTTCGCTTATTCTCAAGGAATTTATTTTACAGGAATAATAGTCTGCTTCTTTCCAAAGCAGACTACTATTCCTTTACACCCTGTGTAAAGAGATGAGTTTTATCTTGCACACTGGCCTACATCTGCATAGGATAATTAAGTGGCATAGTAAAATATGTAAACTGCATCTGAACCAGTATTGGTACCCTGGGCTCTATTTGGCCTAATTAGTTGTACTGAAAAAACAGCCCTGGTGAAACATAGCACTGAAGTAGCTATATGGCCACCAGTGCTAGAAGTAGACTGAATCATAGAATCATATGGGTTGGAAGGAACATTTACAGATCATCTACTCCTACCCCTTCTGCAATGAGCAGGGACATCTTCAACTAGATGAGGTTGCTCATTGCCCCATCCAGTCTGACCTGCAGTGTTTCCAGGGATGGAGCATCTGCCACCTCTCTGGGTAACCTGTGCCAATGTTTCACCACCCTCACTGTAAAAAATTGCTTCTGTGTATCTGGTTTAAATCTACCCCCTTTTAGTTTACAACCATTACCCTTTGTCCTATCCCAAGAGGCCCTACCAAAAAGTTTATCCCCAACTTTCTTATAAGCCCTCTTTAAGTGCTGAAAGGCCACAATAAAGTCTCCCCAGAGCCTTCTCTTTTCCAGTATGAACAACCCCATCTCTCCCAACCTTTCCTCATGAGATGTGTTCCATTATTCTGATAACTTTTGTGGCCTTCCTCTGGACCCAGGCTCTGGGGAACTCCAGACCTGAAGGCAGGACTCCAGGTGGTGTCTCATAAGAACAGAGTAGAGGGGCAGAATCACCTCCCTTGACCCACTGGCCACACTTATTTTGATGCAGCCCAGCACAGAGTTGGTTTTCTGGGATGCAAGTGCACATTGCTGGTTTTTTATCCATGAGTACTCCCAAGTCCTTCTCTGCAGGGCTGCCCTCAATCCCTTCGTCCCCCAGCCTGTATTGATTCCTTGCACTTGTCCTCATTAAGTTCATGTGGCTCCACTTCTCGAGTTTGGCCAGGTCCATCTGGTTGCCATCCTTTCCCTCAGGTGTGTCAGCTACACCACTCAGCTTAGTGTCACCTGTAGACTTGCTAAGGGTGCACTTGATCCCACTGTCCATGTCACTGATGAAGACATTAAATAATACTGCAACGTATTTACCTCTACATGGCATTTATCACCTAAATGCTTGTGCTGATAAGACATTGCAAATTAATGTTGAATATCATGGGCTACATAGCTGACCGTAAGAGGTGTCCAAGAGGGCAGAGCTTAAAAGCACTTGACTTTCTTGCTGTAAAGAGCTTCATAAAGCTGCACTCACAGAAGAAAAAACCAAACCACCACAAACAAAACAAGCAAACAAAAAACATATCCAAGAAGTCTCCAGCTCTGTTAAGCTTGCTTCTGAGGAGATGGCAGCTGTTATTTCTGTTAACTACTGATTAAGCTCAGACAGTGGTTTTCTGCATATTTGTGTGAGTTTTGAGGCTGGAGGATACTGTAGTCAAGAAAGAGAAGTAATTCTGAGTATTATACAGGCCTGAGGAAGGTATAATTGTACTTAATGGCAAACTAATAGGTATTCCCTGTCTAAGTGTGTCTGTCTCTGTACAAGGAAGACCACATGAACTATAGGACGCTGTGACAGAAACAAGGTCAGAGTTGGTTCATTCTCTCTGACTCTGAAATCAATGCATCCAGGAAAAGGAATTTGATTGGGTTCATCTATTGGCTTGTGGTTTGGGGTTTGAAATGTGTCATCTGACATTTGCTTAGTGGTGGCCCTAGTTTGTTTTAACATGTACATAATATCTGCTGAAATGGCACAGTCAAGAGCATAAGCTGAATTTTACTGACAAGTGTTCAGTCATTGAACACAGCTGTGGCTTGTCTTACACTTCACAGTTAATACAAGTACCTTTTTACGCCTGCACAAAATTATTCAATAGGGAGACTAAATGAAATTTAGTTATAAATCTATAGCAAAATTGTAAAAGACAAAAAGGTCAGATATAGGGAGCAGCAAATTCATGGTTTAAGGAACATAATAGACAAAGTATATTTCTATCTCATTTAAATGTCACTTAGATTAAGAACCAAATTTTTTCCACCATTTCCATTTTAGGTAAATTATGAAAGATAAGGGGGAAAAGGAAAGAGCTAGGGAATAAAATACATAGTGCATGAATAAATGTATTAAGCATCAAAAATAGTCTGTGTATTAGTGAATTTTGACTACATAAAGATAATTTTATCTTTCATTTGGATGAAGATTTAGAAAAGCAAAATAAAGTTGTGACTGAATTATTTTCAATCCACTTTCTTAAAAACAGTTCTGACTTTAAAAAGTTCTAATTCTCCCAATAAATGCTCAGATCCACAGCAGTGCACAAGTTCTCTTGTAAAATACATTACCTTAGTTATTAAATAATTGCACAAGTAAATCTATTCCCCAGAGGAATCTTGTTGGAAAGTTACGATATCTGGCCTGGTCGTGTAACGATGCATACACCTAGATGATAATTATCCCTCTTTCTTCTCCATTTTGCCACACAAAAAAATGTGGTTTACTTTCTTTTGTTTTCTTGTAGGTTTCTGTGTCTTTCATGCACGCTGAAACCAAATTTGAAGGAGTTTTCAAAAATGGATTTATTTGTTTTAAACTAGCAACTTTCCTCTACAGCAGACTTCATTAGCCTCCATGTCTCCAGGATATTCTGTTAGCTCCATTGTGAATCTTTCTTTAGGCTCTGAAGGGGAAAGGGGAGGAGCTAGCATTGCAGAGGAGTATATAATACATATCAGGATGTGTATTTATAGCCTTTTTTTTAAATTTATTTTTCACAAAACCTTGGACACAAAGATTACATTTCTTTGCAGCTGGTAGCAGTCATCACTCTCCAAGAAATACAGAAAAGATTTTGTAATAATCTCAAAGGGTAGTATACTGACATTTTGATTTAATTTCCATGTAACAAAAATAGGAATTTTACATATTGAATTAAATAGGAAAAAGAAATAATGGAGCATGGTATCTCTGCAAATTAGTAATTGCTGTAGTCCTGAGATACAAATAATGACATATTTAATTAATCAGGTGTGATTTTATGTCAAAAGAATGAGTTTTGTATTTTTTTTTACTACTCATAAAAATTTCTGTTAAGAATTTGATTGTGGACAATATGGAAATTTCTAATTACTTTGCATCAGTTTCAATTTACCTACCTTATATTTTAGTTGATTACATGAAACTAACCAAAAGAATCTCTACAGAGACACAGACAGGAAAAGGGATGTAAACAAAAAGTCGGAAATCATCTTTTTTCAGTGTTGTGAATTGTTCAGTAAGCAAACTGTGTCATGAGGAAAGAACTTGGCCTTTGCTACCCAGGTTAACAGGGTTATATCTTGGTATAGGTCCTAACAGGAAAAGACAGCAATGCATGAAAACTCCAGTTCTAAAAGAGATGGGAAATGGAGGGTCTCCGTGTGTGATACAGGAGTAGAGAGAAACTGCAGGTAGAGAGCACCTCTTGCTCCTACAGAGAAGGCAGGAAGCTTGAAGTTACCTGAGACAACAAACATTTCTGACTAATTTCTGACCTAGAACTCAGGTGGTTTTAATGCCATATGGATGAAGCAAATCAGAAGACCTTTGGATGAATCTCCAGTACATTTATGTGGAAGAACTGTCCTGAGTGGTTTGTGACAACCACTTGGTTTTGGCACTTGTCAAGATAGCTTTGTGCCAGCACTCATTGGACTGGGGTTGTTAGGTAGGTGTAATGAGCAACACAAATGCTGCCAGAAACGGGCACCCCCAGCAGGAGGGGGCTGCTGTGTAAGGGCCGGGGATCCAGGTGGTCAGGGTAGCAGTGAAGCGGGCAGGGACATGGTGCAGCCCCACGGTGCTGGGGTGGGGATAGAGCAGGGAGCAGTGGCAGCAGCCAGGGACAGCCCAGAGAGCTTTAAGTCAGGAGAGGAAAAAGACACAGATTATAGGTTGCTCAGCCTCTGAAATATTGAAGCCCCACTGCCAGCCTGCAGAAGAACAGCCTGTTTCTACCATTTCTACACTGGAACTTGAAACTCTCTGGTTAGCCTTTGCCCACGGCCCACTGTTTTTCCAAACTTTTTCCCATTATGAAACCTATTCGCTCTTTATGAAGTGAATGAAATAAAAAGCACTGCATAAGAAGAAGTTACCCCTTAACCTTCAACTTTACTGTGACAATCCATCTTCGCTCACAGCTAAAAGGATTATGATTGCAGTAATAAACAGAACTTGTCCTTTTACATATAACATTGTGCATAAAAGCAAATTTTCATAAATCCACACCTGCCATGTAAAATTTCAGCCCAACGCAAAAGTAAAATATAAAGCTATAGTTCTCTAAAATACAGCTTTTATATGCTGTCCTGACATTTTGTTCTGTAGCTGACTGAGGAGAATTAAGCATTGGAGAGGGAAGGGCTAAGGGTTTGGGAAGCTTTATCCTTTGATGTTTCTATCCACTTTACCAGATGGTAATTGATTTCCATGCTTTTCTTTTTGACATTTATAATCATAATTGTGCCTTTTAATAGCAGCAGAATGTCCAGCTGTCCTACTGAGGTATTAAAAAATATCAATTATAAACAAAGGAAATAGAAAGCTAAAAGTATATCTTCAGGCTGCTTAATCCATTAGTTTTATTGAAATAGAAATGTAAGGAAGAACACAAGAACCAAAACCTGTTCCATTCCTAAAATTCAAGTAAGGAAATACATACTATGGATCCTTTTCCTTATTCTATAAAACTGCAGCAGGATGCCCTCCCAGTCCTGTCCTGCTCACCCAAAAGCGATGCAATATACTTATTAATGTTTATGTCTGTGAGTCCATTACCTTGTAGTTTTTATGAATTCAGCTTCCTCTCTCTAAGACTCTTCTGTCAGTACTTTGGAAGACTCTTCAATGGCATGCAGAGAGAGCATATTCTGTCCTTTATCTGCGTTCTGGTTCCCTCAGATCGCTTCTGTGGCATCCAGGTAATTCTTCATCTATAGCACTGGGCAAAAGGATGAGGATTTGCCCTAGAAAGAGTTTCCATTTTTCAAAAAAATAAAGGACCTAAACCCACCCTGCCCTGCTCTTATATCTGAAACGCTGAACAAGAAGATTAACACAGTAGCAATGGAAAACGAATTTAAGATGAAAGGAGCAGTAACAGGGTGACTTGGAAAAAGAAGAATCATCCAATGCAGTAAACAGCAGTGTGAGAGGGCAGGATGAAGTTGCACAATTTTCTTACTCCAGCAAAGAGTCTAAGCAACTGGACATCAAAGCTGCTGTTATAGGGAATTGTTCTAAATTTTTTCTGGTTAAAATAGTGTTATATTTGGTGGATTATATAACTGAAAATTGTAGCTGAAACATTATTTCAAAGCACCAAAATCTGCTGACAGTACTCTGGCAAACCCACCCCTACCCCCCGCCCCAGTTTATCAAAATATTTACCATTCAAACCATCTGAAATTTGACCAAAAAATGGAATAACAATGGTTTTGGTTTAATAACAGGTGATAAGAAAGTACCTTATTGATTCGATGAAAGTTTTTTAGTTGCTTGGCTAAACAAAATAACTGGAATGATTTTTCAGACTCTCTACTAAGTAAATCAGAAGTCTGATGAAAATAGACTAATGACTGGATAACACTTACTTGATCTGAGTTTAACTGAAAATGGATTAGGCAACTGGAAAGGTGCTAGATGCCAGTAGTTGATTAATTGTTTTGGAGAAATAAGGAAATATCTTGCAAGATAATGAGGCTTCTGTGCTAGTACCCTGGTTTCAGATGGGGTGGAGGTAACTTTCTTCTTAGTAGCTGGTGCAGTGCTGTGTTTTGGCTCTGATGTGAGAGCAATGTTGGTAGGACAAATGTTTTTAGTTGTTGCTGGGTGATGTTTATACTAAGTCAAGGACTTTTTGGTTTCTTGGGCCTTGCCAGCCAGAGGGCTGGGGGGGGGGGCGGGGCACAGAAAACTGGGAGGGGACACAGCCAGGGCAGCTGACCTGAACCAGCCAAAGAGGCATTCCATACCATGGGGCGCCATGCTTGGTATAGGAACTTGGAGGGTTACTGGGGGGGATATTGTTGCTTGGGGACTGGCTGGGCATTGGTCAGCAGGTGGTGAGCAGTTGTACTGTGCATCACTGGTTTACCTTTTCTGTTTTCCATTTTACAATTTTTACCCACCTTTCCATTATAATTGTTATTATTATTGTTATTATTGTTGTTCTTACCTCTTTATTCTGTTTAAATTATTAGATTATTCTTATCTCAACCCTTGAGTTTTACATTCCTTTGCGATTCTCCTCCCCACCCCTCTGGGTGGGGGAAACTGAGCAAACGGCTGTGTGATGTTTGGTTACTGGCCGGGGTTAAACCACGACAGCTAGGGATAAAAATTATTGTCAGGAAGCCATCTACATACTCATTCTGGAGTTTTAAGCCCAAAGCATGTGCAAATGAAAAACGGCCCAGTAAGGGTAGTTCTTTTTTATGTATATGTATACAAATATACGTATGTTATATATATAACATATATATAACGAGTACCTGACTTTATATATAATGAGTGCTGGCACAAAGCTATCTTGACAAGTGCCAAAACCAAGTGGTTGTCACAAACCACTCAGGACAGTTCTTCCACATAAATGTACTGGAGATTCATCCAAAGGTCTTCTGATTTGCTTCATCCATATGGCATTAAAACCACCTGAGTTCTAGGTCAGAAATTAGTCAGAAATGTTTGTTGTCTCAGGTAACTTCAGATATGTTGGGGTTTTATTGGTAGTGAGCTACTAACCTATTATAGTCTGTCATTTTTTATAATCTATTCCATTTCACTATATTACAGTTCCTTCACTTTCACTCAAGAACAAAACTTCTTTCCTATTTTAAAATGTTCTTTAAAAGTCTTAATGCACAGAATATCAGAATACGAAGCAATACACTAATTTTGTTTACCTCTACTCTTTTGTTATGCTCTCATGTTCTAATATATGAAGATGTTACTCTTCCCTGACTTTGTGGGTCCAAGAGTAGATTTGTTTATGGGTTTTCCCACACTGGGCTGCAGCCTCAGTCTGAAAGCAAACTCAGAATGAGAGTATGTAGTATTCATACCCCTAAATTATTCCACTCTTCTTCCTCTTACCTGTTTTCACGTCTGATGATGACGGTAGTTATTTACTGCCTGAAGGCCTTGTTAGAACTGAGGTCTTATGTTCTCTATTTTTTAATTAGCTTTCTGTAACAGGTTGTAAATTATTGGAGGAGAGGCTGGAACAATTCAAGAGAACTAGTGGTTGTGCAAACCCACTGGTCTTAGCTTTTGTGAGTGCGTGACCCTCAGTCATTTCTGTGGAAACAGTAAAGTGGCTTTGAGTTTTCCCCTCATTTGTAAATGTCTCTGTTCTTCCCTAAAAGCCACTTCAATTCAACTTTGCTGAAGGAATGTGGGGTCAGCACTTGCCCTGTAAGTCACAAGAAAAATCTTTCCCACCTAAGGATATTTTCCATGAAACAGTTCACATTTGTGCTGATTTAGTGGTGTATCCCAACAATTTCTAGATGCCACAGTCACATTTTTCCTCTGATTTTTTTTTTTTATTATTGTGAGCCCCGCAAAATTCGTATGGCAAGTTTCTTTATCTCAGAGCAAGGAAAGAGTGTCCTGCCTCTTCTTGAGCTGAGATTTGTTACTTTGCTAAAAACTGACAAAATAATTTCCAGTGTATCTGTCAATTTAAATTCAGTGTCCTTTAACTGCAAAGTGAATGTTGTTGATCAGGCATGATAAAAGCTGGGTTTAAATATTAAATAGTTTTTTTGAAGCAAACTGTGATTTTACAGTTGAATGGATGTTGATGTAAATGGAATATATATCTATATGTATTCAAAGGCCTCTGCTACAATGACTTTATTTTCAGCTCAGCCTAGTCAAATTGCAAATCCTACTTAATGGAAAAAAAATCATGGAATAGTGATGTTGGCAGTTACTGAAGTCAACTTCAGTCATTGCTAATGGTAAGTAATCATCCTTCTTCTAATTAAGACTTACCAATAAATCATAAAGCAAAGCCTCTATCTGCCATTAGTACAGATTCCTAACAGACAAATCCACCTTATACGAGCAACAAGTTACCTCTCTACAGAATACTTTCCATTGTTCTATCTTAAGTTAATTTACATATAATCCTGAATAAAAAATATTTAATATTCAGATTATTTTGCTAGTTCTCAATTTGGGCAATAAAATAGCTTTTTTGTGTGTTTAATTTTTATTTCAGATATTCCATTCATGTTTTGCAGTGGAAGATTTCTAATTTATGAAGTCATTTTATGTAAGGAATTTATGGAATTAATCTGTGTTTGGTTTCTGCCTGTATTTTATATGACAGAAATAGGAAATAACTTCTTACAGTTTGTGAGGTAGTGGTCTTCTTTTTAGCTCACAACACAATATGGATCAAATTCTTTCATAGATTTTTTTATTGTGGCAATATATATTTAATAATAGTAAAAAAAAAATGGGTTTTGTCATATATAATGTAATAGATATTAACAAAAAAAAAATTTACTATGACCGTGCTAAGTATTCTCCTTATAAAACTCCACTAAATTTATACTCAGTGCTTATTAATTTTTTTTCATGAGGACTAGAAGACACTCCCATTTTCAGTTAATTACCTTATTTGTGATTTTTCCCAAATGGATCTAATGCTTAAAGTGAGCAACACTTATAATTTCTCTGAAAAGATCTAAAAATACATAACAGCAAATGTTTCCGTACAACAGTTGATTTTAAACAGGCAAGTATAAATATATAAACGTTACATTGTTTTTAACAGGTTAATTTGTCTAAGTAAAAAATCAACATTTTCAGTGTCATTTATATTGAGAAAAAACACTTTTGACCTTGCTGTGTTGTGTAGGAATGTGGTACTGTTGCCCATTGTGATTCTCATAAACCTCAGCACCTAATACTTTCTATTGAGTATCAGTTGGACTGCACCTTTATTGGTATGTCTGTACTGTTTGTCATTGATTTGTCAAGGGCATTGAGAAGAAGGAAAGAGGCATTAGTATGTACTTCATGGTGGTGAGTTGATATGCTCTTCAGCTTTTTCTCAGCCTTTCCCTGGAGCCCTGAGAGTTCCCATCTGGAACAGCAAGCTTAAGTAAAACCTCTCAGTCCACCTTGGTATACAGATCACTTTTGATGTTGGGATTGCTTATGGCAGGGGTCCTCACACTTTTTAACCAGGGGCCGGCGCGGATGCAGTGGCAGGCAGCCATCTGCGGCTGTTTGGTTTCCCCCCCCCCAGCCCCCGGCCGGGGTGGGGTGGGGGTGGGGGTGGGGGTTCTGTAACTACCAGGGGCCGGATTGAGGACGCTGGGGGGCCGTATCCGGCCCGCGGGCCGTAGTTTGAGGACCCCTGGCTTATGGTGTTGGGGAAGATTAACTACCTGCATGAAAGTGGATTTTCATAAATCCCAGTTGTTTTCATGGTTTTTGGTTTCATAAAGGCAGAAGTCTTGCAGCTGTGTTGTTTGGACATGTAGGAATGGTGTTAGGAAAGCTAAAACTCAACTGAATCTGACACTTGCAAGGGCAGCAATAAGATTTTTTCAAATATGATACATTTCTAGCAAGGGCAAATAAGGAGAAAACAGGGCTACTGAAGGTGACATAGTGACACAACCACAGATAAGCATAAGGTAACAGATACCTTGCTTGCCTTGCTTTTCACCAGCAACACCTTCTAGGCATCTGTTTTTAGGGACAGAAAAATTATAGGCAGAAGAAGGGGATCTATCAGTGATTACTTGTGAGAATTTGACACATACAAGTCCTTGGGACTGGATAAGCTGCATCTGAGAGTGTGTCAGTCCCAAACTCTCTGACCAGGTTCTTTTGGATATTTCTTGTGTTACAGTTATAAATGCTTAAATAAAATTTACTTGTTTGATGACAGTTGATGGTACATGAGATTCCTGATTTAGCAAAGGGATACAAAGTATACTGAAAACACAATACAGGAGTAAATTACACTCAGCAAAAGCATAGTGATTGCAATATATGATTCAGTCACAGCACCATTTGTGTTCACTGTCACAGTGCTGGGCCTCCCCAGGCACTGGGAAGAGATACAGGGGTTGACCCCAGCTCAAGCCTGTTGCTATCTTCGAAATTCTTTTGCTGGTTTTCTGGGATTTATACCCTACACAGGGCTGAAACACATAGTCACTCCCCCATGCTGGTCTGGCTAACTCAGTGAGACATTCACACTCTCTTAATGAGCTCAGAGAGAAAAACTTACACCACTGCTTGATCCACTCAACTGTTGATAGCTGTATACCTAAAACAAAGGTCATGCTCTGCTACCTTTTGTGTCAAGAAAAAGTCAGCTTCCTTGGAACTGCTGTGGTCAGTCACACTGTGCATTATTCCCTGAGCTTCATGGGCACATCACTGTTGCCCATCTCCTCTGAGACGTATTTCTTGGTAGGGGTTTATTGGTCAGTGACAAGAGTGCTGGGAGTAAGTGGCTGATATCATAGGGAGGCCACTCCTTATCATCTTTGAAATTTTCTGGAAATCAGATGGCCTTAGTAGCTGGAGAAAGGAAATTTTCACCAAAAATGCAGTCCAGAAAAACACAGGCCAGTGTGCCTCTTCTTAGTCCCTGGGAAAATCATAAAGTGAGTCCATTTCTGAGCACTTGAAAGAGAAGGTGACTAGGAAGAGCCAGCTTGGATTCACCAAGAGAGAATCATGCTGGAGCAACATGAGTGCCTTCTAGGCTAACTAAACTGGGTTTGTGGAAGAGGAGAAGGCAGTGGATGCCATTTACCTCAACTTTAGCAAGGCTTTTGACACTCTTCTGCAATATCCTTGTACCATGTTGTGGTCTGGATAGACAGATGAGTGGATAAGTAAAATATCAAGGAAGTGATTGCAAGTAAGAGCTGCTGGAGCACCCTGCCAGGGTGGGCTAAGCTGAAGGTAAGTATGGATATGAGTACACTTTGGAATACAAGTTAGGAATAGGTTTCAGGCAGGCACGGGAAGACCTCAAGAAAAAAAAAAAAAAAAAAAAAGGAAGTAAGGATGTCCTGGATCAGACATGAACTTCTTGCAAGTTGCCAGTCTACATAATAATTTCCTTCCTGATGCACTAGGAAAAGAATCAGAGTAAGTCCTTGGGCTCAAGGTGACTTTTCCACACTATCCCAAGTAACTGCTTTTTCTGGAATGATACCACTGAATGTTTGACATTGTAGCTGCTTTTTTCTGTTGACATCTAATGAACCTAAAACTTCCACTGTGGACTTTGATGACTGTGTTTTATATCTGCGAGGTAGTTTTTATAGCCAGATACCCCACATGAAATAAATTTGCCTTGGCATCACTTCTCAGTAAAAACAATGGGGTGATTTTTGTAGGGTAGAATAGCTGACTGGAGTAAAATATTGCAAAGAAAATGAGGCTTTTGTCATACATCTAGTTTTGACAGTGACAAGAGTCTCTAGCATAACATGCTACTTCAAAATATTACAGAAATTCATAGATTCTTGTGCACAGAATTAGTGTCATTCTCCAGCTCTGCGCTGCCTGGCCTTGGCACCGCTTGTGAGACCCACATTCTGGCACATCCTGAGGGAGGTGCCTGATTCCTGGGGCTGGGGATGTCCCTGGTGCCCCCTGGTTGCCACGCTCCCCAAACCCAAAGGTGTCTGTATGTACTCAGTTTCATTTTCTAAGTGGTAGACCACTGGCTTTCTACCACTGCTTTGGAATATATGCATAAAGTATTGTTGTGAAGTATACAGAGTAATTTTCAATAGCAATAATCTACAGAAATTATAGTTTCTCAGTATCTGCTGTGCCATCTGTCACAAGCCTCCTGTGCATTGCACTTATTCTCTTTTTAATTAAATGTATAACCAAAATAGGGTATGTGTGTAGTGGGGTCGAGACATGGGACAGCTTCCCTGCAAGAGAAATTACAAACAAAAAGTACAGAATGTGCTGGTCTGGGAAGAAAAATCATATGCTGACTTTAAGTCAATAGGAGGAGCGATTCAAACCAGGGCTCTTCCTCTTTTCCTTTAATTCTTCTTCGGTGTGATTACCAGGACAACAATGTTTGCCTAATGTTAATGAACTTTTCAATAAATCTGTAAAAATAACCCATTTACATATGGAAGGTGTAATTGCATGTGAGAAGCAGACAGTCTAATGTGTAATTACCTGTTTTATGCATATAAATTTACCATTGAGTCCAATTGAAATTCGACTCTATTGATGAAGCAGAGTAAACTGCTGAATTTCTATTAATCATGGCTTTTAAAAGATGTCTACAGTTGAATGAGACTGCTTTTATACAGCTGCCTTTAAATATAGCTTGCCTTTCTCTGTTATATTACCTCAATCCCCTAAGACTGCACTAAAAAGGTAATGGTTTCTCCACTCCACTGAACTGCATTTTCAGCTGTTTTGTAGAAATACAGAGGAAGGAATAAATTTTAATTATTGATTGACATGACTTTTCCTTGTGCCTTTTTCTAACACTATTTATGTGATGCAATTAGTGGTGGTGATGAAGGTTTTTTCTGAATGTTTTCTTTTTAACCAATGAAGTGTATTGTATCACTTTTTTTTTTTTTTTTTTTTTTTTTTTTATATATGTGTAGCTGCATAACATTAACCTTAAAAGCACTCTCAGCTCCTTGGATGTATTGCCGTCATTAATCAAGACATTACACAATTGTTCACTGCTGGGGAGAACATCAGGTGATAATAAAGTTACTGGAAACCAAATAAAATATGTTTTGATGATGATGATCTGCTTATGTAAGGAGATTGGGAATATTCTGTTCCATTACTTTCTCAGCCATTTTGCTCCCTGTGCCTCTTATTTCACCTCTGGGAATCACAGACACCTGCTGTAGGTTTAGGAGTAGTGAAATGAAACAAAGGAAAATCCTCCATTTTAAGCTGTATCCTCAGACTACAAGAAAGGTGAAAAAAAGTAGTTGACTGCTGTCTACTGAAAATAGATTTTCTGAGAAGAATAATTAGGAGTAAAAAGTCAAATTGTTCTATGCCTTGTAAGCAGTGGCTTCACCTAATTAGCTGCAACTGCACTGTTACCTTTTTAACCTTTCAGAAGATACTTTCAAAAAGTCACTTCTGGAACTTATGCAATCTATAATAGCTGTATGGACTCAGTGGTAACATAAAAAGTGTGTTAAACTTGGCACAAATGTACCATTAGCATCCTGTTCTAATTGCTAGGATTATTCTGTTAACATTTTCATTATTATTTTTATACCTACCAGGGAAGGTTTTTTTATACCTTCTGCTCTGTGAGGCCGCTGAACAAGTACATAGAATGCAATCATTGCTTTTGGTGCATTCTGCTGGCATCTTGCTCCAGCTTTCACGAGTCAGTATTCTTACTTCTAGAAAGTAAGTTATCTTGCAACATGAAAAACAATTACCAATGGCCTATACCTGAGCATACTTTGTAATACCTCTGCTGCTTTTTTTTGTGGTTAATTTTTTTGGTAAACTATTGGGTACAGAGGATCAGACACCTCCTTATGTATCCAAATCCACCCTATTTTTTTGTATATTTGTTTATTTTTGGCCCAGATGTTTTTATTTAAATAAAAAAAGGGAATGCCAAAGCTAGAAAGTTCTTCTTTATGTGATAGAAAAAAGAAAATCTCTTGTGACATGGCCTTTCCCATGTGATGCCGAGACATATTCTCCTTTACATCTGACATGGTGTTCATTCATATTTCGTCCATTTAGTAAGTAAACTAGCAAATGTGCTAAACTATTTGAAATATACTAGTTAAATCTTTACTTTTAACATGCTCATTGCAGGATGGGACTGGATTAAAAATCATTCTATATAGTCCATAAAAATAGTTAAGGAGAAGGGAATATTCAGAAACTAGATTTGGGAATTTCAGGTTCCGCATGGACAGGTGGGACTCTGCTGTGGAGAAATAGCACAGGTTGAGCATGTACTGATGCATTTTAACATATCTACTGCATTTTCACTAGCTGTTTTGTTTGGAATCCATGATGTGTGTGTGACTGCAGGCTGAGAAATGGTGCAGGGGTGATCCAGAGTGTGCCCCAAATTTATAAGGAATGGATAAGTAGTGTTGCTTTTAGAGGGAAAATCAACGTTTACTGCTGCCATGATCCCAAGAATTGTACTAGAGTGGGATGAACTTCAGCCAGCACAGCTAGGTGAAAAAAAAAAAAAAATGTGCTGTATTCAGCCAACTTTTTTTGTGCTCAACGTTCCTACATGGGAACAATTTTAATGCAAAGCAATTTCGCCCACCTCCACACAGCTTGACTGATTGCACTTAAGGAACCTGTCTGCTTTCCCATCACTCTTGAAAACAAAACACAAAAAATGCAGGATCAGGCTTGATAATCTTAAACATCATCAATGTTTATAGAATTTTCTTGTTGAGTTCCTGTGCTTTTTCATGCTGGTGTGAACATAAAAACACAGTTGCACAACTTCAGCTGCCAATTGTATTTTGTTGCTTTGTCAATATCATGGTAGATGTGAAAAAAAGCAGTTTCCTTATTTACTTGTAATAGTGTAATTGCCACCACTATATTGGGGAAACAAATGGTACAGTTCCATGGTTTTACATGGCTATGCTGTTGAAAAGAATAGCTGAATATAATGGACTTTGTTATTGCAGAATTTTCCCTTCATCTTTGGAGCTGACTGGAATTTATGCTTTCAGCCACTTCCATAATTTTAATTCTGTGTGAAAACTGAATATCGATACTTTATTTGTTTGTGCTCTTTCTATGAAAAGGTAATATTTTAAATTTTTATTTTATGACTAAAATGTGCTTCAGGTGTTTATAATTTTCATTCAGTTTAGTTTTGTCTTTCCAAATCGATTCCTTCCCCCGGCTCTACAGATAGTTTTAATTGGCTTAATGGTATAAGGCAAATGATAATTGTAAAAACTAGTGATGATCCTCTAATGAGATTGATAGCTAATTTTCATGGAATTAACAGAGCTTGTATTGGAAACTGCAGCATGCGGTATCACTTTCTAGAAGGGCAGTAATTAAATGTAAGTTGTGAAGCTACTGATGCCTTTCATTAATTTTCCTAGCACTACTTTCTTTTCTTTTCTAGGTGAAACTCATAAATATTTTTTAATTGTATTACCCTATCTTGGTCTCAGGTTTTAAGTAATTTTTCTAATCTCTGTTTTCATCAGTGGGGAAAAATAAATGAGATGCTGAGAAGGAAAAACCAGAAGGCACTGCTCTGCTTTTCCAAGAAGAATGAGACTTATTTGCATGAAATAAACCAAATTAAAAATAAAACAAAAAGAGAAAACACTTAAAACACAATCTTAACTTCCTGAAAAGCATCTCTCCCATGTTGTGAATAGTTTCCTCTTTTCTTTCACCTTTGTATTGGTAAGCAACTTTTGGCTGACAACATGGCATTTAGGAATCTTCATTTTACTGGAGGTACTGTATAAAAACAAACACTTCATGTAATAGACATGGTTTAGAGTTTTTTATCCTCTGTTGGGGTTCTGAAATTCTCACTGAAATTCAGAGCAAATGTCAGACGAATGGGATGAAGTTTTCTTTCTGTCTACATTGCCTTTTAATGCAAATTGACAGTAACTCCAAAGTTCTGATGGGCAAAACTGTTGTAATGTAAAAGGAGAAGAGTTCTGGATGCGTTTTTTTCTTAAATTAGAAAATGAAAAATTCTTTGATAGTTAAAATATTATATATAAATATGTAACTCAGAATCAGCAAAATGGTATTATAATTGGTGTTAACTGGCATCTGAAACAACTGCTGTTGCTTTTTCAGTAATGGTCAAAATAGGGGTGTTCTTCAGCTTTATACGTTGTTAGAATGGAAGGAATAAAATTAATTGCCATTATAATCTTTATCAAATCCCATATAATGAGTGTGGCAGAATTTAAACTATAAACAACAACTGAATTGGAAGAGATGCTTCTGTCCTCCTTACTCATATTATGCATTTTATTTATTACCTTCCTGGTATAAGAAGAAATGTCTCTTTGGTAGTGGAAAAAACATTTCTTTGGATTGGTGATTTTACTGAGCACATTTCCACAGTGAATGCTTGCCTGCTTCTTGGTAAACATGAAGCCGAACAAAGCAAAGCTAAGAATTAATTTCATTCTGAGACAGAATTGATATTTGTATAAACCATTATCACATTTTTGTTAAAATGCCTTTATTTGTGATGTTCAGAAACATCAGACATTTCTTGATAAGATAGAACCTTTATGAGATTGAAAATCAGCAATTCCACTTAAAGAATTAAAATGTTTTGGAGGTCCACACTGTGCTATATGAGTCTAATTTTCTTCCCTGACACTGAGTAGTATAGCAGTAGGCTTATTTCCATGGAGAAGTATTATTCAGCATGAGTAAGGATGAAAGAAATGGATCCTGCATTAATGGCATGTGAAAAAAATTGAAAAGGCAAGGGTGCTTACAACATAGCAAGACCCCAGTTTTCCCAAGGATCAGTAAGTTATGTATGGATGATATGTTTATGGATAGGATCTGTAATTATGATATTGAATTTTGATTTAGCTGGGGCCTGAGATAAATGGGGTTGTAGGATTCTGTTCTATGAGAAATCACGCAAGTTGCTTCAGTGGGTCTAACTCCATGCTTAGATTGGGTAACCTCTATGCATATGCTGTAATTCAGTGAAAATATATTGCTTTGGATGGGCAAATCACCTTTGGGCTGTATAGATAAGTAATCACTCTGTGACAGATAAAGATTAGAAGCTTGCAATTCACTTTAGTCTGCTCAGGTTCTTCTATAACATAATCACTGTGAGCATTTTCTGAGGAAATAGCAGTGCACATTATTTTCAGGAAAGACGTGAAGAGTGAGAAATAGGTGAGGAAATATTATCTTATGCATCAGGAAATTACAGATTTGCCTGAACACCCATCAGAGATGAAAATCAAGGCTTTTAAATGTGCCTGGATAAAGAAAAAGAACAACCCAACAAAACCATAGAAGCAAAGAAGCTGAAATTATGACAATTTAATCTACTTGGGAGGAGATAGATAAGTTTTGTTTTGTTTTAATTTTTTAAGAATTAATGTAGCTTTTAGAATGTATGACCTGATAATGTGGAATTTAAGCTGAAGTATGTATTTTGGAAAGAACAGGATAAAAGGCATGCTGTCTAGTAATTTCCTGGAATATGGGGCAAACTTGTGTCAGAATGTGAAGGAATTCCATAGAGGAATGCAGTTTACTTTGTCTTTTGGGTGGAATGGCACAAGCATCAGAAGATAGAGATAGTTCAGGTGGATCTTCATAAAATGAAGACTGTGACAGATGCAGAAATGAGAAACAAAATAGAACCTAAAAAAAAAAAAAAAAAAAAAAAAAAAAAAAAATCAGCTAAAGTAGGCATTGAGATGCTGCAAAGAAATTCCAATGGGAATAGAAACCTGTAGAGAAGCTAACAGATTTTAAAGGCTCTGAGAGGCAAACTGAAAAAGTTTGGCATTCTCAGCTGTCAACTCTGATTTTTCTCTACAGCCCACAAACCACAAATGAGAGAAGTGGGACATGTTTAGGTGTCAGCTTTAACCAGTTTTACTAGTAGTTTGAAAAGAGATGGTAAATGATGATTGTGGAAGTGCACACCATTTCATTTCATCCTGTCACAGGTTGCAGGGCATTTTACAGATGGTAAAATCTTAAGCTTGCACAACTAAACCTGCTGCAACGTATCTGTCAGACCCCTATAACAGCAGATGATAAGGATGCAATAGAAAATATCCCTAATTCAGCCATAAATAATTACATATATACAGCAAAGACCTGCTGGATTGTGTAAACTTGGAGGAAAGGAGGGTAACAAGGATGCCAAGAAATCCATATTTTGTGCCAGGGCCAGGACTGAATACAAAAGAATAGCACAAGCATGGGCAGAGAGAATCAGAAAAATGAAAAATGTTACCAGCAAGGGGTCATAGAAAAGCCAAAATCTCTTATAAATATTAGAAATAAATATACAAAAGCAAGAATGGCTCAAAAGTTAACAAAGCTTATAAATAAGAGGCTTTTTAGTATGGAGGTAGGAGGGGGATGTTTCATCTTGACTGTGCTCTTAACACAGTTAATTTTAAATCACAAAGGAGTTGAAGATGTTGGCCAGAGTAAGGCAACACACTGAACAAGCTTTAAGTTAGATAAACATGTTAACTTGAATAGGATGGATGGAAAGTAACCTTAAGTACTTAATTTTATGAAACCATGAGCTGTTGTTTCTGAGATTTCAGGGAGGGTGAGTGATTCCTAGAAACCAGAGAGAAAGCACAGAACAGATCTTTAAAAGAGGAATGGAGATGTGTGTAATAACAGAAAAGTGAGCCTAATGTTAACTGCAAAAAGATATAATTTGTTAAACTGTATGTATGTAAATGAGAAGATAGGAAGGTCATGCTCATTCTTTTAATATGAAAGTTAGATTTGACTTTTTATTTGACCGGATGTGGGAACTTGTGATCAGTGGGGAAGCTGTCATAAGATTCAGTAAACTTTATCTGATTTTCACATTGTCCCATGCAAGTCTAAAAAAACAAATATAGAGCTGAAATGACGATAGCGTGAGTGCATAGCTCAAAAAGTTCAAAAACTATACATAGTGTGTCGCCACTGGTGGCTTTCTGTCCAGCAGGCTGGTAATGCCTATTTGGAAGGACATGCCAAAAGAGGTTTCAAGGTGCTATTCCATGCTAGTGTGTTCAGCAGTGGTTGAATAACTGGATAAAGAGTACACTTGTAATTTCTTGGTGGATAACAGCCAGGCAACAAGGTTTGCAAGTGGTTAGAGAAACAAGATTAGAATTCAAACTGATTTTGAGGCAGTGGAAAACTTGGAAATCCATGAAAAGGAATTGAATAATGATAAATACAAAATACTTGACTTCAGAGGGGAAAAAACTAAAATTAAATTAGGTAACATATAGGTTTATTTTGTTTAAATCAAAATAAAATTACGGGGAAAGATTCCATTTGAACTTACTTGTCTCTGCCCTGTGATTAACATATAAGTTTTAATGCAATAATTAATTTGAACAAAAAATTATTTTTTTGGGTACTGCCTTATCTGAGCTTCCTGTTATTTAGACTGACACGTTACCATTGAATCATCCAATCTCCATATTAATTTATTTAACCCCATGTATTTAGCTCAAAACAAAGACTGGGGCAAAACCTGTTCTCTATCTCAATTTTTTCCTGTTTTGAATTAGCAACCAGAAAAAAGACAGAAAAGCAGGAAACAGAGCCAAAGGTGAAGAATTTCAATAAAACATACAGAAATTTATTCTACCCCAAGTGAAGTTTTGCTATATCTGGAATAACCGAGGTTCATCACATTGGTAGAAATATTTTTATTTTTGAAGATGTTAACAAAAGCATTCTGAACACTTAGTTGTATTTACAAGACATCTCTTTTTCTCTTTTCCTTCTCAAGAAAGAGACTAAATGAACTGTTTTGATCTTAAATTCCAGAGGAAAACTATTATTAAAACAATCAACAATAGCAAATACAAGAAGACTCCAGTAGTTGTCATTGAGAAGCATGGTTTACAATTCTGAAAATTATATTTTCCTATCTGCTCTTATCACCACTTTTGTGTGATTTTTTTGATGATTTTTTATATTTCACTGCTTTTTTTTGTTTGTAACACACATTTTAAATTTATTATGAAAAAGTGCATGCATACACAAAATTACACATTAAAAAAAAAAAAAGAAAAATATAAGTTAATACAAGTAGTCCATCCAATTTCTTTGTAGAGAAAGATGCTTTTATAATGTGCGTGTTGGATAAGAAGTGCTGCTAACTAGCAGATATTCAACAGGTTCATCTATCTCATCTGAGAGGATCTCTGTCAGATGTGATGGATGCAATCTTTTACCTGCCTTTTCTGTCATGCTAAAAAACTGTTTCAAACTCTAGATCCAGAAAGCTGCTCTATCTCCATGTTTTTGAAGAACATGCCCTCTTTTACTTACTATTATGAAAAGGTAAACCTACTTGCCTAGCACTTTTGTTTCTTCTAATTGTTAGGTACAAGTGAATTTGGCTGTAACTATATTTACTTGGGAAAGGTCCTATTGTTCCCTAAACTCCTGAATTACCAAACTCTGATTTAGTTAAATAAGAATGTGCACAAAGTTTAGGTCAAGCTGACCCACCCTCTCAAGTCCTTAAACGACCCACCCTCCCAAGTACCCACCCTCTCCAGTCACGAAAACTGATGAATGAAAGGACTTCTGATCAAGGGAATCAACCTTGGCAAATGGAGAGCCGATGATGATAAGAACGCTGCTATCTGAGTTATGCAGAAAGAAGCCTACAACTGAGAAAGTTCTGGCCACAGGAGGAGACAAGCTGATAAGGTGTTGCCATCCACAGGAAATTAGTTGAAAGTAGGACAAAGGTGGTTGTGGTAGTGGGAGATCACAACCTCCAACTCTGATAGCTCCCCCTTCTGAGAGAGGGCAACCCCCCCTTGGGGAGCCTGCGTAGTTGGGAAAAACCTTCAGCAGCGCTGTCTGAGGCTGCGCACCAGTTTGCATTAGAAGCCAGAAACTTGCAACCAACCTTGGGTGTGAATGAGAATGAATATTTCATGTACTGTGAATGTGCAAGTACTCTGCTGTGTATAATGTGTGCCCTCGAGTAACTCGGCGGGCAAGTTAGGAGGAAAGATTCCCCCTGCACCCAGCGCTGCAACAAACCAGTGTCGGCTTTCTAGACTGTCATTTGGTTTGGAGGGTTTTCCTGGTTATGATTTTAGGACAAAATCATCTCCCACTTACAGGCATACATACCTTTTGGAAGATTTTGAAAGAAAATGCCTATCCCATTGATATGGAGAAATAGTGTGAAATGGGGACGCTTAACACCGACTGTGATTGTATATGTCTACTCAGAAATGTGGGTATGGTGACTAGTCATGGGTGCGGTGTCTGATCACATAGGCACACAGCTCTGAGGAGACAACTACAGTTTTTGAGGAGACACCTGCCCCTCTTCCTCTAACAAAGGGGAGACGGGGAGACGCCTGCCCTTCTTTCTCTAACAAAAGGGGCTATTTTAAAAAAGAATGAGAAAAGGATGAGAGATATTCCAATGCTATCTAGAGGAAGGGAGTGCTAAGTCTCCTTGCTGGAGAAGATTGGATGGTCACAAGAACATGAATCACCTACAAACCTGCAAGACCACCACATTCCAGGAAACGGACTGATAAGCTAATTAACATACGAAGCGGGGTTTAGGTAACAAATATGTATAGGCGCTAATTGAATATTCATTTGTTTCATTGTATAAATGTGGGATGGTTCGTCACTTCGGGTATGCACGCTTGTGGAGGAGCGATCCCCCGTGCATCTGCGCGCAATAAACATACCTACTTTATAACTTTCGAGTTATAGAGTCTAATTCCGCACGTCACCATGTTGTAAAAGCAATCACAATATCATATGTGATAAAATGTGACATTTTTTTCCTCTCCACTCGAACTGAAGGTAAGCGAAATCTTTCAAGGATTGGAATTTTGTCAAAACGTTTTTTTCAGATTAAGAAAAAAACACTTCTTTCTCACATGGATCATTCTTTAAAAGGAGAAATTTCAAGGTTTTACAAGAAGTGTTCCTGTCAAAGCAGTTGAAATTGGTAGGTTTTGTGAGATATTTTCTTTTATCAAAAAAGCAAGTGTAGCTGAGTCTGAAACCTACTTTTATTTAGAATAATTTGTGGAATAGCAGTTAGTAATTTGTGGTACTAATATTAGCTAAACTAACTGGGCACTTACCTAAATCTATCTGTGTGTTGTGTAAACAACACATCATTAAGTGACTAAACATTCTGAATGTCAGTAGTGCAGCATCTTTTCTAGCAGGTTAGCCAGCCAGTGAGGTAGTGAGCAGTAAGACAGACATCTTGCCAGCTATTCTGCTTGGGGGTATCCAGCCAGACAAAGCAGCATGTTAATTTTGGAATTCCCTTTGTGACGCTTCCTTCAGACTGCTTACCAGGAGAAATAACTGACTACAACAGCTTTTAAGGCAGTCTGGCCATTGGTTCCTAATTGCTGCCATCTTCACATTATTTAAACCTAACCTGCTTTTACTGAGGACTGTGAAAGAGAAACTTAGTAGACACTAGCTTCAGGTGAGTTTTTAAAAACACTTTGGATTTCACTTAGCCTCTACAACATGAGCTCTGGGCTTTCTAACTCTTTTCTCAGGCCAGAACAAGAAACATTTGACAGCAGCAGCTACTATTTCTAGATGAAATCATCTTCAGTAAATCTTTCACAATAACAGTCAGTCATTCTTGATGTAGCATTGGACCCAACACTAATTTATTATGTTATTGTGATACATATGTGTTTTATGAGAATCAGTTACACAGAAAATAAAACAGGTGAACAAATTGCTTTTGCTTTGTGTGTCCTCCTTTTGCCAAGAGGTTTAACTACATCATGCTGCTTTCTAATTCACAAACCAAATGCCCCCCCCATTGTTTTAGCACTTCAAGAATAATGCGGAGGTACCTGACAGTAGTGACATATGCATAAAACATAAATATTCTTTTTACTATTTGTTAGGTTCTGAGTGGTGAATTGTTAGTGAACTGAACATGGAAATCTGAAGGCATGCACTCTACATTATGTATGGCAGCCTGGAATTATATTAGGAAGTGACTGCCATAACAGCACAAGCAAATAATAGTACTTACGGGAACAACAACTTCACAGCAAAAATTATGGCACCAAGAATCTGTGTGTTGTGTTCTTGACTTCTTTTGGTTATAACACAAAGTGACAATAATTTGATTTCAGAGGTCAAGATAAGATGTTAGGAATTGGTCCAAGAGAAATAGATACCAAATGATATCAGCTAGCAGGACACCACAAAGTCCTACAAGATGGTGAACATAACTTTCTAGCTGCTATGGCTCTGATTGCATTTTGTTTCTTTTAATTAAAAAAAAATTGTTTCTTTTAATTTAAAAAAAAAATTGTTTCTTTTAATTAGAAAAAAAAAAGTTCTTTAAAAGACTTTCAGTACTTGACTTTGCTTAGGCTTTGCACCACATGCTGCATTAGACACAGTAGAACAAATCTGCAGAGCTTGTGCAAAGACACCTGCAGTTGCTCTGCAGGGCTCCTTCTTGGAAGGATGAGTATTGAGTGCAGTGTAGTAACATTCATATTGTTTTTGGAATAATACATAACCAAGATCATGCATATTTGTACCCGTTATATCAAACCTAACAAGTCACCTCTCAGGAAAAGCCCTCCCAGCTTTTCAGTTTGAGCTGAAATACTTTTACAGGCCTGAGCCCTGTTGATAATGGATTGGGCTAGTACTGTGGATCTCCGTACCACAATCCTGTATTGTACTGTGGCAAGTGTTTGTTTCTTGATTCTAGCAGGAAAAGTACTCTAACTCCATAAACCACTGTTTTATAATACCCTGTATTGAAACTAACACTAGAAGGAAAAGGAGGATAATCTTATGTTCTTTCAGATGCTGGAAACCCTGAGTTCTGCAGCATCAGATAGACTTCCAGACAGGGCATGGCATACTGTACAGAACCTTTCCATGGAGGCATTCTTTGGCATTATGGTATTTAGAGCTCTTGCAGGATTTTATCAGAAGAAAACAATGCAATTAATCTTTTCTCTTAGGAAAAAGGATGTTCACATGAGGTCATGCTGTTTTACTCTAGGATAAAGACAAGGATGTGTAGGTGGTGCCAAGTGAGAACTGCCCACAAAGTCCTCCACTATGATTACCTAGCTAGTTTCATCCTATGGCCAAGGGATATCCATAGCACAATGCAGCTGTGAAGGAGAAGCTATACATGCAGCATAGTGCAGTGTAGCACAGTCCAGCACTTGCCCGTGACTATTAAAGTTAACTGCTCTGTGGTCAATAACCTCTCAACATATAACAGCCTCCCAGCTAGGATCAGTGCAGCTTATTTCTCAATGCAGACATGCCTTTCAAAGCCTTGGAATCTCAGTCTGATTCCTCAGTCTTCAGTCTTGCATGACTAGGGAAGGAGCAGCTGTGCTTCCTGAAGTATATTGAGAGTTGATCGTAAATCTTAGTCACATTGTACTTTCCTAGATGCATGAAACACTAAAGCAGTTGGAAATAGTGGCATTTACCACCGTTTCATAGGACATTGGATACTAACCTAGATCTAGAAATTCAGACAGATCTCAGTGCTTCAGCTACTCTTCATTTAGACTTCCAACCCTCCTTCATCAGCTATGGTTTTTTTTATGGTGTTTTGCATAAATACACATTTCAGCCCATTACAGGAGAGAGGCTGCTCAAAGGTCACACTGAAGGCAAAATTTATAAGACGACCTACCAATACTGAAGCAACTGCTTCTAAAAGTTAAAAGGTTGCAAAGGCAATATACAAGCTAAAAATGCCATACATTTTGCATGTATTTGCACATTTTAACCACTCAGGATACCTATTCAGTAATAACAACCAGTGAATCAAGTTGTGATACTATTTATATAGCTTCGAACAATGGAAAAAGGAAAGAATCACTGGGCAAAGTATGAACCTGTTTTAGCTGGGTATATATGTAAAAATATTGAAAGCTTTCTCTGTGTTTTTTGCATATAAATATATATATGTTGTACAAATATTACTCTCAACAACCTTACCGTAATATTGTAGAGGATGATGACATCTGGAAATTAATAGGTGGAAATTTATATTAAAATGATGAAAGACTATTTATTCTCACATCTGAAAACCATGATTTAAGTGATTTGGAGAAACACAGCCAAGTTTTTCCTAGTCAGTCCATGCTAGGAAGAGGCCTAAATAGTCCCTTTTCTGCACTTCTGTGGACAAGATTTTCAAGCTTTTTGAAGATGTTTTTTACCTATTCTAAAAACAGCTGTGTACCCACCAACTCATTTGTGAGAGGCAGAAGGTAGCACAGTGATTATTAACAAAAACATCAGCTGATAATTGTAACCTGTAGGAACAAATCCTGAGCCTGCAGCACTTCTGACTCCTCCTTTGTTCTGTGCACCCTGTTAGTGTCATTGACATCAAACTAGTGTTGGAGCTATCCCCTAGCTCAGGGTCCTCACACTTTTAACCAGGGGCCGGCGCGGATGCAGTGGCAGGCAGCCATCTGCGGCTGCTTGGTTTCCCCCCCCAACCCCCGGCGGGGGGGTCTGTAAATACCGGGGGCCGGATTGAGGACCCTGGGGGGCTGTATCCAGCCCGCGGGCCGTAGTCTGAGGACCCCTGCCTTAGCTTGTTTCACAGAAATTGTCAGGGGCCCTGAGAGAATCCCCTCTCCTGGAGGTTTAACTGCTGTGCTCAGGGCTATATGGCAGTTACAGTGCACCTGAGGGCTGCCCCTTCCCACTGGTGGCCTTGGAGAAAGGTTCCAAGGCACCACTGCAGGGAAGCTGCAGCCAGGGCCAAGCCCCTGTGCCTGTCTATGTTGTCACCATGACTGGCTCCTGGCTCTCCATCCCTTGCAGAGCAGCTGGCCATCATTGCTCCATGACACTGGGGCCCAACATGTTGTAATTTAACATCCATTTTTCTCAAAAATATAGGAGGAATTTCATTTTCGTAATGGCTAGCTGTACCTGACTTGTTAACTACTTCTATATTTTCAGTGCTCCGTGTCAGATTGCTGCTCCCAAAGGAAGTAGCTGTTGCCTTCATTGCTTGTGCTGGATCTTTTAGATTTAGTAGCTGATCATCTGCAACAGACACTCCTAAGCCACCCAGTTTTTGATCTTCAACCTGTTTGTATTTTGGCTGTGTATATGTAGTGCTTGGCACAGAAGCCTGTACTCCATTTATCTGGTTGTTGAGGGAACTAAGATTATTCCTCCCGGATATCTGTGTGAGGGGGTAGACTGACAAAATTTGGTCAGATACAGCAAAGAGTAGGTTAGTTCAATGGGCCCTGATAAAAATTCCTCTTCATCCTCAGTAGGTACAAGTAGTGAGAACGTGGAAAAAACATACTGCTAGGGGCAGGTTAAAAGGTGAGGGGAACTATAGTTTAGGGGTTCCTCAGGAAGGATTTATGTGGTTCTTTTCTATGCTGGGAGATGTCTGCCTTTGCAAATATGGTATATGATCACGAGTGAGTGTGTACTCAATGTACACATGGCTCAGTGTGTTTGTACAGGGTTTGGTGCTTGGGAGAGACACAGCCTGTTTTTCTTTATACTGGAATTCATTGCCAAAAATGTGCATTAGAATACCTAACAACCATTTCTCTTGGTTATATTAAGTACAGATTTATGCTAGCAATGGAAGTAAAGATTTTCTAGAGCTGGTCCTGCTCACTGATGATTGAGAAAGTAATGTGTAAAACTGGTATAAAAAAACACCTGTATAAAATTATGGAGAACTTGGCAATTCTGTACATATAGTATAAGGTGAGAAAATGATCTAATAGCTAGACTAACACTGCTTCAGCATCTTCCCATAAATCTTTCTAACGCAGGAAATCCTCTGTCGACAAAAGCAACGGTTTCATTAGTTATTGGTTGCTGACAACATTAACACAGGATGTGTGTATCTGTTAATAATTTACCACGCCTGAATATAGTGGCAAATGGTATCCCACTAGCATTATATTAATGATGATGTTAAGTTAACATGTTTTTTCTTTTTCCTGAGAAATCTTTAAGGAGCTTTATAGCCATATCAGCAAAAAATAAGTTGCATTAAATATAACAGTGAATTTGTTCCAGTGTGATACTAGATCTCAGATTACTGAGACTGATTAAGAAAAACTTGAGCTAGGCTACTAATATGATGTTCTTATTAGATAAAAAGTGTTAATTTCACCTCAAATGCCTTTTCTGTAATAGCATGTATTATTATTATTATTATTATTGTACGAGATCTGAAAGTAGCAACAGGGATAAGTATCTGACCTATTTTAAAGACTTTTTTTTCCTCTTATCGAGGCAAAGTTGAAAGAACTCTTCAGCCACCCCAACAGATTTTTACAGACGATGTTTGTCTCCTCTCCTGAGTAGGAATCCATAGAGCTTTCATGAACTCTAAGAAAAGCTATCACCTGAACTGAGTGCCAGGCTATTCCTTCTCTTTATAAAAGATAGCGTGCAAATCACTGTACTGCATAGCATCAGCAGAGCAACTAATAATGCCAGTTTAATGGACTGTCTAGGTATAGTGAAATGAAACAGGCAATAATGATTATATGCAACTACAGATTGAAAGTGCTGTGACAAACCATAACCATAAATGAGGGGAAACACTACAGTTAAGTGTATTCAATGCTAAAAATATAGGTAGTTAGACTCAAAGAGTCATCAATTTAATAAGCTTCCCAAAATGTAATTAAAAGTTTAAGAAAAAATATGATCTAAGAATTATTTTTACATTACAAATATAAATGTGGTGCAACTCTCTAATTCAGTGTGTGACTCCAGATTCACCAAATTGTGGTTGGAAACGTAGTCTGTCCTACAGAATATAATGAAATGTTTTCTGCTGACAGTAACAATTACTTATTCTATTGAAATTCAGAGCAGTTTGCAGTCATCAAAAGCATCTGCACTTAGTGATTAGAACCACTCTGTGTCAGGGACAAATAGGGGAATGGATTTTAAGAGAGAAATCCTTAATAATGCTGTAGAATAAAATTTATGTCCAATTCCTAATTAGTTTTAACTAGCTCAGGGATGAGATTAAAGGTTTTAAGTAAATGTGTTTACTTTATCCCATTAAAAAATGAATGAAACTTCTTAAATATAGAAAACCTGAGTGACCAAACCTAATTGTTTAGTTTAATGCCATATAAAGTACATGTGGTGCTTAGCAGATAATATTTTCTCCTTCCAGACTACAGCACTTTAAATAAGCCTACTGAAATTCTAGGGAAAGTTGCAATTATGTTATTACTTTGATCTGTTTGAATAAATACTATATATCTATATATAGTACTATATATATGAAAAATAATGTTGTTTTGTTAAGTAGCTGCTGGTGTGGTTAGCTGTGTATATCAGTTTATTATGAATTGAAGGCAGCTGTGTAAAAAAAAATGAAAGCCTTCTGTTTGGTTGGTTTGGTGTTTCTTTTTAATTAGTCAGAACACATCATTAATGTTCTGTGGAGTTTGATGGGTGCAGAGTATATAGTGGCCTGGTCATCATTTAGAAGTAACCCATCTAGAATTTAAAAATAAACATATAAAAAACCTGTATGAATTATTTTCTTTTATCTTCTGGAAATTTAACAATCCATTGTAGATAAATAGATACCTAAAAAAAAATATCTAGGACATGCAATTGACTTTGGGAGCCTTGCTGCCAATGAAACACATTTAATTTCTGCTATGGGAACAAAAAGAGATTTACATTTTACTTGTCTCCTAAAGTTAGCAATTAAAGTTCAAACCATCTGCCGGTATTCAGGAGATACGAAACAGGAATTACAATACTTAGTATTCCTAATGCTTACATGCTTTCTTATTTTTATTTGACATTTTTAATGTTTCTAGAAGTTGTGCAGGAGAAAAATTTCATATGATTTGAAAAAAATACAAAATTCAAAGTATTCTAAACACTAACTCTGGAAAAGCTCATGGGACACTTTTTTTTGTTTGCTTACTCTTCCCCACAGTATCTTAATGAAAACATAAATATGTATCCATAGCATTGCTAAAAGGTTTGAGAAACATTTTTCCCATTTTTTTCAGAAAAGAAATGAAATAATGGGGAGACATGAAACTTCTCAAGGTTTCATAGGAAGCATATAATTAAACCAAGCCCAAATGTATATACTATGTATCTTGTTGAGAAAGTCAAGGCAATAAGTAGTGTTACCATTGTTAGTGCTGGGAACCTTAATTATATACAGCTGGCATTATGGATGGGGAAGTACTTTGACTGCATCTTACTCCTTACTGTAAGTTCAGTAAGCAGTTCAGTCTCAATGATCTTGTTTCAGCTGGCTGTTTTTTTGTGAGTTTTTTGCAGGTGCCACAGGAAGTCAGATCTGAGATTTACATGGTAAAAAACCCAGTACTGTTAATGTATTTTTATTCAACTGTTACGGTATTACCTACTTGTGAAATTAATGGAGTTTTTTAGATCTGGCTAGGTTTTCCTGACTGCTTTTATTTATTTAATTATCCAGTTATCTGCTGTTATGCTCATCATTTCCCTGGAAGAAAAGAAGGAAGAACTGGTTATTCCTGTTAACTCTTTGTTTTACTCAAAGTTTATTTTTGTTCTAAGTGTTGCTCCATCTTCTGCAGCATTCCCTTCACAACAGTCTGGACAGAAGGAGTCTGAAAGACCCCTGCAAGGAAAGGGTCCAGTGCAGAGCAGCATGAGGAGTGCAGTCTGTGACCACTCAGGTTCCCTCCTTCTGAAATTCAGTCTTGCACAAATCATTCATCAAGCTTTCTGTGGCAGCACTTCTCAAAGAGATGAACACACTTATTTTTTTCAAGCCTCAAATGCATATTTTTTTTTTCAAAGCGCTTTGGGAGTTATTTTAGTTTTGCTGTGCAGTACTGCAGCAGAACGTATGCTTTTGTTTCTCAGGATCAGTTTCTCTACTGTGACCAAGACTACAATTTCTTTAGTGTTCCACCACTGAAGCATCCTAAGACAGGAAAATAAGTTCTCTTTGTGTGCTCAAGTATTGCTGTGCTCCAGTGACTATCAAAGACCTCTTCACGAGTGATGACTTGGCATCCTATTATCACTCTTTTCCTTAGACAGGGCCATCTGTCTCTTCTGTTGATAAATCTTTCTTCTGGAAAAATTTTGGCTTTCCAGGGTGAAATAAAGTTTGACGATACAACCAGTTGTTTCTGGGAATAATGAAATACTGGGAGTGAAAGTCTAGGTTAATGAAAATCAACAGAAATTTTGTTAAGGAATTCACAGGAGATAGGACACTATGTTCCAAGCAGGATGGTGAAAATGTGTTTTCAGACATATTTAACAGCCATCAAAAGCAAAATGCACGTAGCCTGATATTGAAATCCGTTTCCTAGTTGATGTTCCTTATCAGAGCCTTGTGGTGTGAGCACAACTAATACCACGATAATTCTAATAATATACTTGGGTGCTCTTCATATAAAAAAGATAGGTATTTAAAATTGTTGCATGGTTTTACCTGATGTAGGCAGGTGTTTGACTGTTGTTCATATAAGCCATAGGGCTTAGGCATAAGTAAGACCATAGCACAAATTTGTGAAAACCTGTATCAAATATTTCATTAAGATGCCTTTATATAATTATACTATTTTAACTAACTTATGTATGAAATTAAGAAGGGTCGCTGTTTCCTGTAAGTAGTTGTTTCTGTACTGTTGTTGTACTTGTTTTTTACCATTGGCAGGTCAGATTCTGCTTTCTTGTATAGGCTCCAGGATGGAAGTCAGTGAGTGTGAAGTGCTGCTGCTGTTACGCTGCCTCTGTTAGGATTTTACCTGGAGCTTTATATCCTTCTTTTATTGTACTCACTTGTATTTTTCAAGTGAGTGAAAATTTTCTGCTTGTGGATTTGGTTTAATGACTAAATTAGTTAAATGCTTAATTGAATAATGTGGAAATAAAGAATTTCAATGGAAAAAGCATTCATTAAAACAATGGCAGTGCAAACTCACCTTTATTATAAATGTAACCCTGGAAACCAGGCAGATGATTTGCTATAGTAACAGTGTAGGTAATAAGTGTTTATGGAAGAAGATCAAAGAAGAAGGGCTAAACAGGATGATGTCATAATGGAGATTAGATGTCATCAGGTGAACTTTCTTAGCTCTGCATGAATGCATTAAGATTGAGTCAAACAAACCATTTCAAATGACTCAGAGCTATGCCCAGGTGTAGTCTGTTCTGTTTGTTTTATTTACTTTACTACTAAAGGTGTGTAAAATATGTGTTTGTGCTTCTTAGGCTGTAAAGGTAAACTGTGTTTTATGACTGGGAGATTATTGGCTCTAACTGAGTGAATAGCCAAACACCCAAACACCACTTTTCTCAGATCTCCATTTGATTCTTAGCAGGCAGATATCTTCATTGCAAAAGCACAGGCATTATTGACAGCTTCATTAACCGTCATCACAAAATGAGCATAAAAAGAATAATACTTTATCACTCAATGTAGTTTATTTAGGTCATAGTTGACTTTTATGAAGGATTTTTCTTGCTTCCTTTTCTGTAAATATTCTACAGCTAAACCAGTACGTTGTCCTTTTAGAACCTTCCATTCATTACCTCTTGAAGTTTTAGTGGCCATGAGAACAGTAAATAAGCCTATTTCTCAGAATTTCCAAGCAATATAGTTTCATTCTCATTTGGTATGGTTAAACATTCCAGTTACTTTATTGCAAAAATATTGAATATCACAGAATATTGACATACAGTACAGTACTATTCTGTATTTCATGTGTGTATTGGTGTCAATATCTGAAAAATGTTTGAAAGTCTACAAATGTTGGAGTGTTCTTCTCATGCAAAAACCTCCTACTGAAATGGCAATTTCAGGTAGTGAAATGGAGAATACACTGGAAACTGATGTTTTTCACTTTATTTGGTCAGTGTTGTGGGACAATGAAGACTTGTAAAACAGAACTGCTGATCAGCTTACATGGTAGGTCATGGTATATATCTATCAACGGAGATACTCAAAACCCAACTGCACAGGATGCTGGGCAACCTGTTGTAGCTGACCCTGCTTGAGCAGAGGGATTGGACTAAATCTTAGTAGGTCCCTTTACACCTAAATGATTTGTGTTCTGTGATCAGAATTTACAGGTGTTCAACAGAAAGAAAAAGCTTTGAAAGAATGTGTTGTAAAGAAACACTGTCCATCAGTTTGCATGTGGTATATGTCTTTAATTTCCAAGTCAAGTAGTAGATCTGTTACTATTGTGATTTCTGTGCTAAAATTGTACGATTTATTTTACTTGGGATAATTTCAGCTGCTGCTTTCGTTCATTTTCAGTCAGGTAGACTTCAAGCTTAAACTAGAAGTCAGGGTTGTTGACAGCCTCACTGCATTGTTTAAATGAGTCCTTTCTTGGTCAAAACTAACATTGGAAGGAAAATAACACCTATGCTCATAGTGAGATGTTGGCATGTACCTGTTTGCTATGGTAACATTAGTATGAAGAAAGGAAATATTTTGTGTACAAACACATTTAGAGAAATGGGAAAATAGAAGACTATTCAGCCTTAACCAATGTGTGCAAGGTGTGGGAAGAAGACAATATTTACAATCTTGTTAAAATTGGAGTTGTGTGTTACCTTTTATTTGATAACACAGCTGCAGGATTTTTTTGTCTCTGCCAAAATCTCCAGCTGTTGTTTATTACCTCCTCAGGTGTCCTGATGCACTGTGTGCAAATCACTGCAAGTTTGATTATTGAAAAGACAGTGGTTTTAATGAACAAAAGAAGTCCTTCCTTCCCTTCACCACCCCACTTTCTTTGTGAAGCTACTGAATTTTTTTCAGCCTTCTATAGATTTGAACAGTGCCCTTTGTCTGTTGTCTTACTAAAAAGATCAAAGTAAAAAAACAAAAACAAAAACAAAAAACAAACCTAATTACTAGAAATTCTAACTTGATTAGCAAAAAGCAGATTGGAACCCCCATTTGTTGTTTTGCTGAACATAACATTGGACAAAACCAAAATGAATTCTTGTGGAAAAAAAGATTCAGTTTGATGCAGGTGTAGTAAAGAATCTGAATGTGCTGTAGTTAACCTGTCCTGTTCAAGAAAAAAATTGGGCCCTTGATATCCAGCTTTACTTAGAATCTGCAATGGCCAGAAATGTACAGCTTTAGTTTACATATCATTGAAAATGCTGAAAGCTAGATTTTGAACAGTGAATAAGTGACCCTGGAACTTAAAAGTGAAGCCTGAAAGGATGCTGTACTACTGTATTTCAAACACTAGACATTTTTGTAAGATGCTGTTTGAAAGCAGGTCTAGTCTTGTAATTGTCTTAAATAACTCCAGGGAAGTTCTGTTACACTGCTATCAACCTTGTCACTAATGTGTACATCAATGCAGAGGGCTTCACAAAACTTGTCCTTAAACACCATTCATTTCTTGGAGCTTTTGTGGACTACATCTGTTCATACATTATTATAATATTTTAAATATTTAAAAATAAAATTTTCATTTAAAAGTTTATAATTTCATTTTGTTTAAGTATATTTAAGCAACTGGTTATTCTTTCTTCTGAAGACTAATGTGAATCTGCTCGGTTACTGAGTGACTTTGAAAAAATGTATTCTTTCATTTTCTGAGGAAGTTATAAAAAAATGTTTTTTTGTTATCAGAAATGATTATTTCCAATTAAGATCTACTGCTGTCTAGTAATTCTTTTTATAGAGCTCTAGCTGCATGCTAATGCAGTTAAATAAAGGCAGATGCTGAGGACTGACATAATGACCATCTTTTTGACAACATAATGACCTTCTTATTGATGATCTATGTAAAAATCAAAGAAAACTTTTAAGCTTTGTTAGACAGGATCTGGAAGAATATATTAGATAACGTAAAGCAAATTATTGTGTTAAGAATAATGATAATAACAAAGTAGTTTTGTGTAAGACCTTTTTTGGAACTGTTGAACTCCATGTTTCTATAAACACCATGTTTCTATAAATCATGTTTTTCATATTCTGTTTTTAAAATAAGTTGTCCACATTACATGTGTAGTTCATTGTCTGGTTATCAATTCAACATATCGATATCATAGACCGACAAAAAGTCTGGCAACCCAAGGTGCATTTGGATGCTTGACTGGAAAACCAGACACTGCACAGACATATAAATAGTTCAGTAAAGTCAGTGAGGTCTCTTATTTAAAGTTGAATTCCTTTTTTGACACAGTAGTTGCTCCTATATGCCACTATTACCAAGTTAGAATACCAGTTGATTTGACACTATTTCTAGAAATGAAACTATTTGAATACTTATGGGCTGCTGAACCAGTGTGGTAATCTAGTACTGTCACTTATGTGTCTAAAATATCAATATTAAATGGGAATAATTTGTGCACAAAAAAAAAGAAATTTCCAGGTTCTGGCATTTCCCAGCAAAATGTAGAGGTTTGTGTCACAGAAACTCACCATGTGTATAAATAAAGAACTACATGCACAGACATTAGGGTCAATGCCATAAGGGTTTGTTTTAGATGGTGTCCTGTGAGGGTACTAAGACAGACACAGATGTATCAACAAACATCCAGTATTTTGAAAAATCAAAAGGTTTACAGAAAAGACTGATAACTACCAGTTTTATGATACCCCAACTACAGTGCTAGTGCACTCTGTTGTAAGGTAAAATACCTGCTTTCAGTCAGAAGGGGCTTCTGTGTTTAGTTTTCATCCATCATTGGTGAATACACTAGACTGCAAGAGCATAAGCATTCTCTGTTCTGCCAAATACATATGCAGTTCTTGTAAATCTAGTCCCCAAAGTAGAAGCTGTTTGCTTTTGCTTGTTGAATTACATTGATTTCCAGGACTTAAACCCCTTTTACTCAGAACCACAGTGATACATTAGGAAGAAAAAAAGAATTGAAATGTTATGACCTCTTGGGTAAAGATCAGCTTTGATATTCAAATAAGAAAAAATATTTGAAGAAAGAATTTTATTAAATAAAAAATAAAGTCAATATTTTGTGTTCTGAGAAACATTCCAGAAACAGTGTCATTTGAATTTATTCTTGTACTTCCTGTATTGTGTTATTGACTATGTACACGGCCACTGAGGGGACAGGATCATGTTGTGTAAGTTACTGAACAGCCACAGAGAAAGACAAATCTTGTTCTAAAGCAAAAGAGAGAACAAAAAGATATGTGGAACAGTATACAACCTGAAAAAGCAATGGTCGTTTAGTGGATGCTTAGCATGATGGATTTTGATTTTAGCTCATCAGCAGTCTAAGCAGGGTTTGAAAAAGGACACGCAATAAATATGCATCTGCCCAAAAATCAGCGACATTGTTGCAGCAGAATTTGTATGAAAATTCCACAGAGCGAATCAAGACAGGTAGCATTTCAGCAGTAAAATGTGGGTATTAACAGCTGGTAGTGTGGAAGCGTTGAAAACTCTTTCTACCTGCTGTTGCATACTTTGAGTTAAATCTACTTCCAACATCACCTCTGAATGCTGGTGATACCATTAGAGCAGAATTTTATAACCTACTCACACTTCTGCTTGCTATACAATATTCTGTCCATCTGCTAGAATAGCAAATTCATTGTAATCCAAATAAAAATGTAAGAAAGAAAGTCAGCAAAGCAACCCTCTTCCAAAACAATACAATTCCAGAAACTTCTTCTCTATGCCAGAACAAAATAATTTTGAGTTTAAATAATAATAAATAAGTGTTGTTATAATTGCAGAAATTATTTTGTATGGTTATTCTGACCTCTTTGTAAAGCTTATAGGCTCAGCTTGATGGCTCAAGTCTTCCTTGTCAGAGGACTAATCTGATGCAATCGATATCATTGATCTAAGTTTTTTTGTTTCTGATTTGTCTGATGCTAAGCAACAAACAGCACAGTGAATACCATTTAAATAATTGACAAAATCCCACAACACACACAAATGTACTCATCAATCCCTGTTGAAAAGAATCAAATCAAATGCATTTATTAGGTACAGAATTGATTGTGTTTCTAGAATACCCCAATTCATGCATGATTAACTAGTTAAGGTGAAAATAAACAACTGAATGTGAGAGGAAATTCTCCCCAAGACCATTCACAGATGGCTGGACAGGAAAAACGTGTTATCTTCCCTTTTTAAAAACATAAGAAGATACTATCCTAAGCAGCAAAATGAAAAAAAACCCCAACTGTCTATTCTTAGCAAAGCACTCTCAAAGCTATGGAGGGAAGACTTAAAGTGACTCATTGATAGGATGAGTAATTAGCTGCTCTTCTTTACTTTGAAAATTTTCATGGTAAACCTTTGTACTGAAGTGCTGTTACAGGAAGGAGTAGACTGGAAAGTAGAGTTTCATTCTTGACTCTTTGTTCTTTTGTTAAAGACAATTTTCTAGCAGGCCCACAGTCACAGGACGCTGAAGTGGTTCAGTTGTCCAGTAACAGTGACTATAGGCACGGGTGTGCCAAGCTCTTCCACCATCTTTCCTAGGCCTCTTCCTCCTTTCCACTCTCATGCACTGAGACAAAGTAGCTTAGTTTGTGAGTAGATATGAGCAGATTTTCTGCACCAGTGTCAGGAATTCTGAAGTGCAGATTTGGAACAAGATACTCCCGTAGTGAAGGAAGGGAAGGAAATGAAGTCAGTAAAACAGAGGTTTGCATGTACTGTCCTAACATCTTGTTCTCTTTTGAGAAATGGTTCTCACTTTAGAAGTTTTGGTTTGTACCATAACCACTGCAATGTGGTGAAACAATCCTAGTACATGCAGTAACTTGTCAGAACCATGTTAGGAGCATTTTGGAGGCTGCAATGTTTGTGACATTAGCTCTGCCTGTGCAATACAGTCCTTTATAGGTAAGCAATATCCTGCAATTCCTGATTACAAGGGAGATATCTAAATACAGAAAAGCTAACTCCTGTGTGGACCCCAGCATTGAAGGTTTTGTAAACATTTTTCTTACCAAAAGCAAAAATCACTGAGAGAATCAAACTGATCCACAAGAAAATTTCCTGACTGCCTGTAAATATTGCCTGTAAATGCAACATTTAAGCCCTCAGGGACACCCCTTTCTGCCAGAGGCCTATTGTAAGGCTAAATAACATTATTTAAAATGGACACCCCACTATGTCAAGCCAAGTTGATCACTAGGAGCATTTTGTACAGCAGCTAAGCCTTGAAATGAATTATGTACTCCTCCGTCCTGCAAGTTACAATCTTCACTCAAAGTTTAATGAACACTTCTGGCTTTTACATTTTATCTGGTTATGTTGTTTGCCTTGTGGGAAGTGACAGGCCAGCTTAATAATAATTTTTTAATTAAGAAACATTGCTTTTGATGCTTTCTTAAATTTCTTTTTGACAAGTCTATATACAATATACAAAGCAGTAGGCTGTTATGACTTGGGGGTTTAGAGATCTGCAGAGTTTTACCTCATGACTTAGACTACAATTTAAGTCATCCAAATTTAGGCAAAGATTAATGTAACTAGTTCTGTTATTCATTCTACATTTTTGTATAACACAGCTGTCTTAAACATCTCTCATAGTATTTCCAAAATCAGATGAGATGGATTTAGCTGTATTCAACTCACTGTAAAGTAAATTAAAAATATGTTAAAAGGAAAAAAAAATGAACACCGGAGATCTTTCCTTTGTGTAGGAGACCACCAACAGGTGAAACAATCACTTCTAGATACTGTGCTTGAAAATTTTCCTCTTCCCATATACCAGCAAAGGAGAAACAAAAGACACACACAGAGTGTACTGTCTCCATCTTATAATGGCATAATATACCCTCAGTGTCTGAGAATTTATTCATTTACATGAGTTTTAGGAATTGGAAGGGCAGCTTTCTCAGGAGATGCAGATTTTTAATTTAAGTATAAAGCCAAAAATTAAGCTGTCATTTAGGAGGGAAACTGCAGAATATATATATGTATCGGAACTTAACTGATAGACAGAATTGAAAATTGGTTGTTGATTTGACCTCAGTCAGTGTAGTTATATTGTGTGGCCAGTTACTTGGGAAAAGCCTCAGTTCTAGTTGCATATGGCACAGCTGGAACAGGGAAGAAAATTGCTATTAACATCGGCAGTAACTCATTGATTATTTTTTGCTAAAAAAACATTTGACTTTTCCTGTCATTGCATAGCTAGATAATGTACAGAATCAGAGAATGTTGAAGTTGGAAAGGATCTCTGAAGGTCATTTGATCCACCCCCCCAGATCAAGCAGGGTCACATGCAGCCAGTTGCCCAGGACCGTGTTGTCCTGGTTTCACCTGGGATGGAGTTAACTGTCTTCTTAGTAGCTGGTGCAGTGCTGTGTTTTGGATGTGGTGTGAGAGCAATGTTGATAACTGCATTGATGGTTTTAGTTGTGGCTGGGTGATGTTTATACACATCAAGTCAAGGTTCTCAGGCCCGGCCAGCAAGAGGGCTGGGGGAGCACAGGAAGGTGGGAGGGGACACAGCCGGAACAGCTGGCCTGAACTCTCCAAAGGGATATTCCATACCATGGGATGCCCTGCTTGGTATATAAACTTGGGGGGTTAGCTGGGGCCTGAGGATTGTTTCTTGAGGACTGGCTGGGCATTGGTCAGTGGGTGGTGAGCAGCTGTACTGTGCATCACTTGTTTTCCTTTTTCCCTTTCCCTTTGGATTTTATCCTTTGCCCCACCTTTCCATTATAACTGTTACTGTTGTTATTATAATAATAATTATTGTTGTTGTTGTTTCCTTTTTATTCTCTTTAAATCATTAAATTGTCCTTATCTCAACCCTTGAGTTCTACATTCCTTTCTGATTCTCTTCCCCACGCCTCTGGATGGGGGGAGTGAGTGAGTGGCTGTGTGGGGCTTGGTTGCCAGCTGGTTAAACCATGACACATGTCCAGATGGCTTTTGAATATCTCCAAGGATGGTGACTCTTCAACCTGTTTGAGCTGTCTTAAATTTGGCTTTCTTAACTGCATCTGTGCATGCTTGGACAGAGAATCTATATTCTTTGGAGGTTACTCATTAAGCAACTGTATGCTTCCTTTCTGTCTGTGAGGTCTCGCAGGAGTTCCTTGTTCATTTGTGCAGGCCTCCTGGCATTTTTCCTGACTTTCTGCTCATCAGGATGGACTGCTTTAGAGTATGGAGAAGGAAAATTTCTTGGAACCTCTTCCCTGCAGGATCTTATCACATAAGACTCTACCAAGTAGATCTTTGAAGAAGCTAAAGTCTGCTTTCCTGAAGTCCAGTGTTGTGATCTCGCTTTCCATCCTACTTCCTCCTCTCAGGATTCTGAATTCCACCATCTCATCATCACTGTAGCCAAGGCTGCCTTTGACCTTGATAACTCCTTCTTGTTGGTGAATATGAGGTTGAGCAGAGCACCTCTCCTCACTGGCTCCTTTGTTGCTTGGTTCAGGAACTTGTCATTGGTGCTCTCCAGGAAACGTCCTTGACTGCTTGCTATGTTGTTCCCCTCGTAGATATCAGGGTGGTTGAAGCCCCCCATGAGGACCACAGCCTGGGAATGTGAAGCTGCTTCTAACACTGTCTTTACAAGGCCTGATCCCCTTGTTCTTTGTGGTCCAGTGACCTACAGCAGACGTGCATTACTACGTCACCCACATCAGTCCGCTCTTAAATCCTTACTTATGTCTCTTAATTGGCTTTTTATCCATCCCCAGGCAAAGCTCCATGAATTACAGCTGTTCTTTCACATAAAGGGCAACTCAACCTCCTTGTTTTCCTGGTCTAGTCTTCCTAAGAAACCTCTATCCCTCCATGGCAATGCTCCAGTCATCAATATATTTTACTTTAAAAAAGTCTGGCCAGTCATTTTTTTCTATGGCCTAGTGTGGGGCTAACAGATATATATTTCCTTTAAGAAGCTATTACCAGCAGAAAAACATTGTGCCTGGGCATGGGAGTCATGCCAAACAGCACCAGGGTCTAATTATGTATGCAGAAGGCAAGATAACTGACTCTGAAAAGTATTGTGAGCTTATTGCTAATCATATACAGTCCTAAGTATTTCCTGCTCATATGTTTAATTTCTCAGTTTCTTTTGCCAATCAACCTGTTGCTTCGCTCATCAACTTCAGCTTATTTATTATACTGGATAATAGAAGAATAAGACTGCTGTCTCAAATTTGATTTAAAGAAAATATTTCCATCTCTGCATAGTAGTTAGCATTCATGGTAAAGAAAACAGACAATACTGATTCATCTCCAAAATATGAAGATTCAATAAAAATCTGCTTCAGGTTTAAGAAACACAGACATTTGCATTTAGATTCATCATGGCTTTGGGAAAGAATAGGTGGAGAAGGAAAATAATTTTTCTTTCAATAATGCTCATTACATTAGTTCTAGTTAATCATACACTCAGAAAAGTCCAGAACTCAAAACTTTCCAGTGTTGAAACTGTGTCCTGTCCTGACTTCTACAGAATATTCAATTCAGATCATAAGTAATACTTCTTTTTTTAAAAAAATCTTATGTCTCTAAAAAGTAAAATTGACCAGAGGAACCTTTTTAGAATCCAAGGAATCAAAATCTCTTTCTTCAAGATGCTGAGTTCTGTCAGAACTTCAGGAGAGAAAAAGACTCCTCATAGCGCTAAGAAGTTTCATCCCACATTATTTTAATTTTATTTTTTATGTATATGGTTGAAAATATTTAAAATGAAATTTTCAAACTAATTTTATTTCTACAAGATGTAATTTCCCCCATACAGTTTGAAGGAAATTCTAAGTATACAACATCAAAATAAATTTTCCTTTTACAAAGATGTTCATATAACTGACTAGGTAAAATGTTAGGTATCATAAATAGTAAGGGAATTGTTCTGTGTGAATGCTACTATGGAATAGTAACTATTTGCCATTTTAAAATCAGATTTAAAGTGAGAAAAAGTATGAAATCCTCTATAATGTAAGTGAATTATTTAGGGGTTGCTGTATTTTCTCATTTCTGCTTAAAAAAAGAAAAGACAGAAACCAGCCTGCACTAATGCACACTGAAAGACAAGTCTGTCTGAAAGCCACAAATTACAATGACTTGTATTATTTCATACTCTGTGATACTGGTGTTTGAAGATCTTTGATTGTAGTTAGAATAAGATCACTTGCATGTGCCTCTGTCATAGGTAAAAACCAACAAGTGTAGCCAATATAGGTTACACATCTTCCTGCTACATTTATATTAAACTGTGAGCCCATTTATATTTGCTTACATGTTCAAGCACCATATGTAATGTTTAATTCTTTTTTTCTGTGTTCTTTTTCTTGCCTTTCTTATTTTAAGTTGTTGAAATTGTCTATTAATTCTGTAGGAAACTATAAATACCTCACTTTGTGTTTTATCAATATTCTTCAACAATGCTGTCCTAATTCTGAAAAATTGAAGATGTGGATACACATCTCCTTCTTTCTCTACGTGATGTGGAGTTTCTTTTTGATCCAGTTAGTGAAGCACAGTAGTAGTTCTGGAGGTCTCAAAAGGAGATACATGTATGTGAATTTATGATCTGATGAATGTTAGAAATTTCTGAAAGCAAATTATCACTCTGCAAATGATAGTGCATACTATAATATAAACTAGGTGTTTGGGACTTTGACAAGGTGCCTTAATATTTATGTGTACACAGGAGGGAGAAGGATTTAGGTTGCAGTGGCAGGTGCTGAGGTACTTCAAGAGTCTCAAAACAGTTGGAAGATGTTCTGAACCATATGTGCAGAAAAAGCACTTGCAGTGGTATAGCGACAAAAGTCAAGGAATACAGCTGCAGGGACAGGGGAAAACAGTGTCTGTTTTGTACTTGCCCTCAAACAATTTAAGAAAGCCTCCTGAAAGAGTTAAGATCATGGGTAAACTTTGTTTGAAAAATAAATAAAAAAGTTTTCTAAACTGGCTAACTAAACAATTTGACATCATTCAGTCACAAAACAGAACTAAGACTGCAAGCTTCTTCATCCAAAGATTTTGCCTCCATTTGTATTTGTTCATAGATACTGGTCACTGATCAATGAGATAAATGTTGGTACAATAGGATCACAAAGACCTGAAATAAGGCAACAATGTTTCAGGATAATCATGAGAGCCTTGAATGAGTCATGAGGACTTAAACTGAAATTGTTTTGGAATAAAGAAATAAGACAAATGTGATCCAACATAAGAGGCATTCAGTAGTTTTTAGATGGTGGCATCCAGTCTTAAGATTCAGGTACCAAACATCTGTCACTATCAGCTGCCACAGGGTGTTTAACACAGAGAACACAAACATGTTTTCCTTGCTGCAGTGATGCAGAGCTATCTGCACTGACTCTGTTTGAAAGTGACATAATTCACAAGTCACGTAAAGTAGGAGAAAATGTGTCCTAGATGAAACTTGGACAATAGTGGGTGTGTATTCTGTTAGCAAAGATGGAGGCATTTGTCAGCCTTCATTAATATTTGTCAGTGGCAGCACAGATTCTCCATTATCTGAAAATCACATTACGGAACTCAGCATTTTTAAAACTAGTCTCTTCAGGTTTATCTCTCATGGCATGACTTTTTTTCAGCCAAATATATGCTGCTTTATGTCATGATTTTTAGAATGTTTTCTTTAAGTTTGGGGAGAGGGAGTCATTTTCTTAGACTGCAAAAGTATACTTTTCATGGGGTTGACCTTAGAATCTCTTGGGAGCTGACACAGATGTGGTACATAATAGTCACTTACTACTGAGAGGGTAGAAGAGGGTATTTTACTGGGAGTGTTGATGTACTTCTGTGGTATTTACAGTGACTGCCTCATGGTCTCCAGATGGTATTTAAGATGTTTGTTATGACCCATAAAGTCCTAAATGGCCTATCAGGAATTAAATCTCTCCTCATGCTGTTCTGCCACAGCTGCTACCAACTGATATACGAGACATGGTGGTTGGCAGGACATTACCCATGAAAGCTTTTTCTCTCATCCTCAGTTCAAAGTAGCCTGAAATTGGTAGATTTCTGGGAAGTCTGCAACAGATGTGTAATATGGCTTTTTGGAGAGGAGTAGAGGCAGAGGCAGGAGGAAGCAGGCTTCTGCCTGAAAATTATGAAAGACATGGAAATTCACTTGAGATCTTAAGCGTAGTCAGTATCTGATTAATCATTTTAGACTGCCAAGTAACAACAAATAACATAATCATATCTCAACAATTGAACCTTGCTAGTTGGTAAGTGGAAAGCTACCACATGCTTCACTGTTCTTCCAGCGTATTGTCATATTTCTAGCCTTGCCTTAGATTAATGATTAGCAAAACATGGTAGCAAACAATGTATCAAGTCTACAGGGCATTAATAAAACAGATTTTATAATGAATTGTAAAGAATATTTTCATCAAAATTACATTTGTCAAAGGTATTAGTGTTTTCATGCAATGTTCTTGATCTTTTCTTATTTATGTACTTGTCTATAGAGACAGGACAACTTACAAAGTGAGGACTAGTCAATATTATGGAATAATAATTATTCCACTGTGCAGTTCACAGCTCTCAGAAGTGCAGCTCTCTGAAGTTAGGTTTCCTCACCTATCAGAGTACGGTTACCTAGAAGATTGTAACTGATTAAACCATATGTGGCTAAAGCTACTAAGGAAAAATTTGTTATTGGTATCTGGTTTTATAAGGCATATATTTCATGCCATCTGAAGAACTGGGGAAAATTTACAGTTTCCCTTCCCATGCTGAAACAAGTCCATAATAAAATCCACCCATGCAATGCAAGATGAGGAGGAAATGAGCTGGTTGCCTGGCAGTGTTAGGGGAACAGAAGCTGTCAGACATACTTCCATACCATACAGATTATATGAACAAAGCAAGTTTTGCAATGTTGCCTCAGAAATAGAAGACATCTTATTTCACAGTCCAATTAATTTAAAAAAAAAAAGAAAGAAAAAAGTGGATCACGAGAGAGCAGAATGCCAATAGATAATGGAATCATTCAGTAAGCCTAAGGCATTTGGTAACCCTGAAGCACTATACAGATATATACATATTCAAACACTGTATGACAAAAAGAAGTACAGACTACTGAGCAATTTTCCCCTCTCTTTCATGACAATAGATACCCCAAGAATGAGTTGGATGTGGATATTTCCTGTATTCATCTTGTCTGGCAAAATGGGATTTCTCCTGGACAAGTAGAAGGAAGAAAGCCCTATAACCAGTTTTCATAGAGGTAATAGATATGGCTTTATAGTGCAGCAGTGGATCAGTCTAAACAGAAATAATATTTGGGGTTTTGTGACTGTCATACTTTGTCTGTACCTAAGAGTATGGTTAGTCTCTGGGTAGGCTTAGTGAAAAGAGAGAGGTTGGTGGATTGCATTTTTTGGAAATTTCAGATTAACAATGGATGAATTCTGACATGTTAATAAAAATTTACCATAGCACTTTAAAAAAAAAATTGCTTGAATTGTATCATCTTTTCATGTATTAAGTTCAATACTACTTAAGTTGTCCTTGGAAAGCGGCTATTTCTGCATTATGTGTTAAATAAATAAACCTTGTTTATTGGTAATAAAAAGACCCCACAATATTTATTGTTTATTGGTAAATTAGTACTTTTTTTTTTTTTTTTATAAATGCTGTGTCACTACTTAATCATCAGTGATGTTGTATGTGTTCAAGACTAGTTTGCTTTCTAAAGATGAGAAGTTCAAAGTTAAGATGAAGAAGTGACTTTAAGATTGTTTTGCAACAAAATTGACACAATATCGTTTGAGGGCATTATATTCAAGGGTAGGCTAGTGCAATAGAACAAAGGTGTTATCTTGGAACCTTGTTGTTTACCTATTCTGAGATTGCCTCTTGTCTTTCAATAGGTATATTTAACACAATTTATAGCTTCTCAACTTTTTGTTGCATTTTGGCAACGGTCTGCTCTAGACCTGTAATATGTGAATTTTGATGGCCATACATTTTAGCCAAGTGAAAGAACATACTTCAAAGCCTCACAGAACAAAGCTAACACTCTCTTTTTCAGGTGAGCAGGGATTCAGTCTCCAGGAGAAATGCAGAGGCTGACAGGGAATAACCGGGTAGTGTTAATTATTGCCAGCATTAAAGTTGTCTTTGTAGTCCAGAACCTCTTACAGACACAGCCCTTTATGTCTTCCTTACATCACAGCATATGCACTTTACACTTGCAGACTGCAGACGTTGAACAGGCTGTTACTCCTACCACAGAGTAGGAGGTGCTCCTGGTTTTGCCTCACGGAGGGCACCAAGCACAGTTCCCGCGGGTTGCGGTTTCATCGCTAGGTGGGGGTATTGTTTGCACAACTTTGCCTTTTCCAGGCTACCAGAGGTGGGTTTTTTGGTAAGATACCACGACATGCTAATTACCAGTGGCAGGGGGCCAAGTCCCAGACAGCTAACTGCCTTTAAATCTAATGCAATTAAACCTATTTAAATAGTTTAGGATTGAATCTTTTGTTAGCCATGTGCATACTATCGGAACAAAAAATTTATTAGGTTAACAAGGACTTTATCTGGTAATGGTCCAGCTCCTGTTCTAGTCAATTTCTGCCCTGATCCCTACACCCGCCATCCCCCACCCCTGCTCCGCCAAGGTGCTATAATCTGTGAAATGCCCGTGAAATACCTGCAACTTCATGGTGGGTGACATCTTACAGAGCTGAGATTTGTTTCATTCTCAGAACTGTGAATCTTCCTTTACAATAAAGAGCTTTCTTTGCAATTTACAACCATTTCCATATTATTGTTCTCAGAATTGTTTTCACTCACTGCTCTATCTGCACAACACTTAGCAAACAAGCAAATTAAACAGAATACAATATTACTTGGGGCATGCCAGAATTTTTCAGAAAATTAGCCATTTCCTTTTGAAAACTTTTACTGCTTTTTCCCCAAGCTCATTCACTCTCATGCACAAGACAGCATATATGCAGCTGTAACACATTGGTAAATGTTTCAGTCCTTCACCTGTGCTCAGTGCACCATGGATGTGATTGCTTTCTATCTACAAAATTGAGAATGCAGAACCTACATAGCTCAAGCTATACTACTATATTCTGTCAGCTCTGCGGATCTTTAGCTCTGTCTTCAGTCTGTTGGCCAAAGCAGTAGCTAAAGTACATCTTTATACCTCAATATCTGACTCAGGATTAGAAAACAGTCTCTGTCATCCTTTAATGAAGATGCGAATGGTAAGCAAAAATTTCCTTGTAAGATAAATGGGGGCATTTGAAAGTATAATAATTCATGAATATCACTAGCCAAATACACTATAGAAGAATCTGGAAAATAGTTATGACTATGGAAGAAAAAGGGGAATTAATATACTAGTACAATCTAACATTTATTCATTCCCAATATTCTGAATATCTGCTGGGCCATTTTCAGAAGTTTTTGTAGAAGTGATTTTATAACATGTTTTCAAAACAAGGAAACTAGTGACTAGATCTCTTTTTATTACCAGAGAAAAACTATGAAGAATTTTTAAGAAGCTCTGCATCTCTTTAAATTTGGTGACTGTTACCTAATTTATACTTGTATCCATTTTCTTAAGGTTGTTTGCTATATTATGTTCACAAATTTTGGATGTCACTTTTCAGTTTAGAATGGCAATAATCCTAGATATTACTAGTGATGTTCACAAGCCCACTCAAGTCTGGTTCTGAAGAAACTGGAGTAAGAGATGAATACAATATAAAACTAAAACTATTGATTTTGAACTTTAAATTCACAGCTGGCATTTGAAGAATAAGTTAGAATAGCTTTTGATATATGTGATATTTCTTTGCAGAGACACATTGAACTTTTCCCTTATTGAAGAATATTGCTGTGCTATAAACCAGATGCTACTTCCATGTTTCTTTGCACCAATTCTCTTTAAAGCAGCAGGCACGATAAGTTAAATAATAATCATCATCATCACCATTGCCCTACAGTTCTCCTGTTTCTTTCTACTACAGTTAATTTCAAAACATTGAAAAGATTTCTGAATCACCCTTTGGAAATGTAGAGAGAACTGTACACCTAAAAATGCTTTTTAATCAAGTGATCATAGAATCATAGAACTGTTTGAGTTGAAAGGGACCTTCAAAGACCATCTAGTTCCAACCCCGCTGCCATGGGCAGGGACACCTTCCACTAGACCAGGTTGCTCAAAGCCACATCCAGCCTGGCCTTCAACACTCCCAGGGAAGGGGCATCCACAGCTTCTCTGGGCAACATTTTCCAGTGTCCCACCACCCTCACAGTAGAGAAGTTCTTCCTAATACCTAATCTAAATCTACCCTCTTCCATTTTAAAGCTGTTCTCCCTTGTCCTATCACTACGTGCCCCTGTAAGAAGTCCCTCTCCAGCTTTCTTGTGGGCCCCTTAAAAAGGTACTGAAAAGCTGTTCTAAGGTGTCCCCCGAGCCTTCCCTTCCCCAGGCTGAAAATCCCCAGCTTCTCAGCCTGTCTTCATAGGAGATGGTATGAAGAAATGATGGGATGAAGAAAGTGATTTGTCCTCCTCACTGACCTTTCATTTCATTCCATCTTTACCCATTTTGATAAAAATTTGTTCATAGTTGCATCAGGGACACTTAGCTGTCTTTCTAAGAACAGTTGTCTGCTGCCTTGTATAGACTCGAAAGAGAAACCAGGGTATCTCAGGAGTTGCAGTACTAAGCACCTTACAGCTTACTCTCCCTGGGAAAGTTATTGGTACCATCTGTCACAGGTGAATTAGTGTTGAAGTCATTGTTATGGGGTTAACTAAAAGGTTTTATTAATGATTAAACAATGATCATATGATATTTATTCAACAGTTGAATGATAATTGAATGGTGATTAAGTAAAAATGGAATGGTGTTTAAACAGTGACTTGACAACAACCAAGCAATAAATAGGCAGCAGTCAAATGCTCCACTACTTACTACACTTCTAATAGTTAAGTTGTAGCTGGTACATAAATGTCACTAGCATACAATATAGTCTTAGGCCTAATTTAAAATGTTGCTTACCTTGTTAGAGGTATCAGATGCCAGGTAAGCATCTGATCCCCTTTTCCAGCATTTGTAATCTGAGGCTTCTTCCACTTCTTTCTGTTATAGGCAGAATGTAATATGCACATAAGATGAAATGTACAATAGTTACACGGCAAAAATTTCTTAAAGTAATCCACAGTTTGTCAGACACCACGCCAGTTAATCACTAGATTTTTTTTTTTTTTTTCAAATTACAAGTCATATATTATTACAACTTTACCCATGTGGGGACTACCATTAATATAGGTTGTTGTGAGAAGGAACAGGCAGCATTCTGACCAAAACAGCAGAAGAACGTAAAAAAAAAAATTACCATTCAATAGGTAGGTACAGGCATCCATTCATGCTTTCTTCTAGGTGTAATCCTTACGTCAATGTTTTGTATATCTGTCTTTTGAAATTAATTGGATTTGAGAGCCCTATACACACCACATACAGGAAAGTTGATGCTTACCATATAGCAATATAGAGATTTATCATAACACCTATTTTTCACTACTTCTTTCTTAAGAAAATATGAAAAGGTGGACTTCAGCAGAAATACTTCCTAGCTCCTTAACAGAAGTGAATGGGGTTTTATTAGTGTGGACTTTTCCTACAGTCAGTACCCAGTTCATCGAATAGTCGAATAGTCGAAATTGATCTGAAAATTTCACTCGGCATTAAATGATGCATCTAATAATAATTTAATTAAGTTTATGCTTTTCTGGATGTGGTTTTTAGTGTCTGCCAAACACCAAATACCATTTCACAGAATATTATAACTAATATATGGTATGCTTAGTTATTTTTTTTATTATCTGATTAAATCCTTGTTGATTTGGCATGAAATATATTTGTTAAAATGTCTTTATTATGCAAGCAGTATTATAATTTACGTTAACATATATTAATGAGAATAAATCAATTAAACTTGTAAATAGGTCATTTGGCATAGTTATGTTACTCCACAGTTAAAGGTGAAACAAGTCTGGTTTCTATACAGTTGTGTTATCTGCAGTCTATATGAGTGCCCAGCAAGATCAAATGCTTTAAAAATTCTACCTCTCAGGTAGTTACTGACAGTTAAATAATAATAATAATAATAATAATTAAAAACATCTGTGTATCACTTCCTTGTATATTTAAAATAATAGTAACAAAACCCCCATAAGAACCTTGGAAAGACAAAACTGTAAGACTGCAGAGATATCACAAATTTTCTGACTATGGAGAACAGTGAAAAGCAGGTAATGATGAATTGCTATGTTTCTCCTTGTTGGTGCAGAATGATTGGTTTTATGGTATTCATGGAGAATAGTTGTTAAGTGGAGGTCACTTCTGAAATTAAAATCTATTAAGTCCTGCTATTGCAAAGACCAGATGAGGCAACTCTCTGTTGCAAATGTTTTGTTGCTTAAGGAATGTAAAGCAGCTAGGTATGAAAAAAAAAAAAAAAAAAGCTTTTTTTTCCCCTGTTTCTCATTCAGTTATATAAGAGAGAGAGAAAAGAGTTGCAGGATATGTTTGCAAATGTGTGAAAGAATTCTTTATAAAAATCTAGGTTTGAACATGGTGAGACTGGTCTCCATGAGTTAAAGTCTGCTGGAAGCATATGCTATGAGAGAGAAGTCTGTCTGGCACTTCAGACAAGTAAACTAACTTTTTCCTTGGTCATGACCTGAGTTTCACAGTGCATACTGGTGATTTCTTAAGACTGAATTCTGAATGTTTTCTGACAGCTTAGTTTTTCTAATCTCTTTTTAACTAATAGTCTTAAATGCAACTCAAACTTTCATTTTAACAGACAAATTTCCTCTGAAATCCTAGATTCAGTCCACAAGCAGAACAATGTTCTGTCTATACCTTTAAGTCAGAAAATAGTAATTGTTCTAATTTATGGAACAGCAAAGGACAATTTTAATTTGTTCGCCTTCCACTTTTTTTGAGGACAGCTTAAAATGGACACAGCATGGACAGCTTGCTCTCTATCAACAGAATTTCTGTCAAGTTGTAATATGACCAAGGTGTGCCACATAAAAAATTAGACTGAGAAGGTTTTTTCAATATCTTGAGGATAGATTGAAGCACAAGGAATTTCTCTTAAATACTGCATGAGATACTATATGATATCTCATTTGATATAATTCAAATAAAACTGAATACTCACTGGACATAGGAAGTAAAATCCTATAGAATAAAGTAAGTAATAGTATTTAATATTAAGCTATAATTTAAGCTACACATAGTATTAAGGTATTATAAAGAAAGTTATCAGAACATGTAATGTGAATGATGGAATTATAATATTCATACAATACATCTGTTTTCACAGGAAGAATATAAAGCTGACTGAAATATTCTGATGGAATAATATCGTTAGAAAAATGCATAATTTGATCTAAATCCAAATATTTTTCTGGGATCCATTCAATTTCAACCAGTCTTTAAAGTAATTAATTCAGTATCTGTGCTTTGTTGACACATTAACAGTTTATCTAAACTGAAATAAACCAAACACATTCATTCTCTATCAGTGCTTTTGTGTATTCATGATTTCCATTTCATAGACAAACTGCTGTAATTGGGAAGAAGAGATTTAATGTAATGATTTAAAGAAAAAAAGAGAAGAAATTATTAAAGATGGCGCTTTCCACGAAACAGGAGTTTTGCTTTTATCTGCAGATGAAGTCAGAGAAGGTAAAAATAGGAAGCTGAATTGAGGTCAAAGCAGACAACTTTCTTCGCTTATGGAGAGTTTCAGAGTAATAGAGCAGCCAGAATTATTCCAGTTTTGCAACTGGCATTTCCAAAGAATAAATGAAAGTAAGTAATTGGGTATTGCATACATTATGATCTTGTAGGACTGTATTTTATCGACCCAAGAACCCTTATAAAGGTGAAGGCATGCAACTGTATGTGTACATAGGCTTGTCTTTTCAAGCACATGAAGAATGTCCATGATTAACTTGAAGTCTGGATTTGTAGGTCTGCTGAGAGGACTGTAGAAATAAGAACATTTTCAATCTTCCTGATAATTTTCATCAGAATTTGGGCATTCTGCATTATTATAGCCTTCACCTATTTTCTCTAACAAATTGTTAGGTCGTTTGTCTCATGCACAAGCATTGAAGCCTGAAGTTATCATCATACAAGAAGCTATATTGGCTAAATAAGTCAACTAGCAGATATTAAGAGTTTTCCTCCAGGTAAGTCTGGACTCGAGGTGAAAACTATATTTTTTTATTGGGCTAGAAATTCCAATGAAACTTTTATAAATATTTGGCTTATTTCTCTTTATACATCTTACCTAACAGGCTGTCTTTGAACTTTTCATTTACCAAGCCTTACTTGCCTTTTATACATTAACTGGTACCATAGTATTCCCTGGATTTGACTGCTTGGTGAAATACTTCAAGTATTGACTCTTTCATTGGTACGCCAGTAAGAAGTAAGGGGAAGGAACATCAAGTAAGTAGAATTAAGTTATGGCTCTGTATTTCTTTGATACATGCTTTTCTTTGTGCAATTGAGGCAAATCCAGAAATTTTCAGATTTAGCATAAATGTTTATGCTTTCCAAAGACAGCATGTTGTTGCCTTACCTGAAAACATACTATAAATGAATCATGTTCATACAGGATGCAGTGTTGTAATGAGCTATGTTCTGGAGTGTACCTCACTGCATTTTCCATGCTTTCAAGCTAACTCTGTTGATAAGCGATGGCAGGTGGACTGAAAAGCCTGTAAAGGTAACCTTTATACATTTGTGTAAAAAATTAGTTGGACCAATTGACTCAACAGGCAGCATATTGGGAATTCAGTACATTGGCAAGAAGAGTGTAAAATACTCTTGTGCAAAGTACAGCGGAACTGCTTTATTTTGTTAATGTCGTTTCTTTATTGCATGTTCAAAGTTCACTGTAATAATGTGCTTTTCTAATAATATGAAGCCATATAAACTTGGAAGTCATTATGCAATCACAAACAGGCCAAAAATACCTTTGAATATAATTAGAATTAACCCAACCAGAGAAGTAAGTGTGATTATAAACACCTTACCTATCTGCATTTCTTGATTTTAGCTATTTGGTACTGTCTGAAGACAGCTTAGTGACTTCAGTATTTGGATTTAACAACAGAGGTCATGTAGAGGAAATGGAATCTCAAGTAGTTTTGATGCTGGCGCTACTGAAAAGCAATAGGAAGTGTTGCTAAGCTCTACAAAGTGTTTATTAGAAGAGGAAAGATAAATTTGATGAAGTTCTACATATTTGCTCATGAAATAATAGTGGAAATAGGTGGATATGCATTTATTACATAAAAAAAGTAAAAAAGATATAGTAAATTGTGCAATGCTAATGAGCATTTCTCAAGATAAATCTGAAAGATGTAGAAGCCAGGAGTGCAAGAAATAAATTCTTCTTTGACTAATGTAACAGCAAGATTAGATTTCTAACAAAAATTCCCTTTTAGTCCAAGGATAAAAATAATCAAAACTGATTTAAAACTGCATTAGAGAAGGAGTTAAAATCTGTTTGCTACATAAACATTGAGCAGGAAAATGAGCTGTTAGTGGCTTTGGCAACCCACTTCCACATTCCTACATTCAATTTCTTTGTTCCAGGAACACTTCATCTATCTACCCAAAAGTCTGACTATGTTGCAGATAACTTGAAAGATGGCCAGTTGTGAAGGCTGTTTTCTGTCAGGACCAGGTTAAGAAAATGTGAAATATTTTTGCATTGGCGTGTCAAATTAATCACACTGCTTATCTAGAGATAAACAGATAAATAGAAAAATAAATATTTATATAATAAATATGGATAAAATAAATCTGGTTCATTCTTTCATAACTAAGTAAGCATATATATGAAGCTTATAGATCCTCACATGTGTTTAAAGAGCTAGAATATTTTTCACTATCAATTACCAAAACTATCAAGTACTCTGATAAACATAGACGTGATTGTGTCTGCAGTACCCTCTTTACTGCACCATATGTCACTAATACAAATAGGGAATCTTGAGTCTGTTGACAATCAAATTAGATGGAGACTAACTAGGGACCAATTAATACCTATTAGTTTTGCTGGGTAACTCTCCAGTCAATAGCACTATAAATAATGCAGTAAAACAGCAGCTTATGTGTGCAAAAATCAAGAAGTATAATTAACCTTTTCTTATTAAAACCAGAACAGTTTATCTATACATGGACTGGAACAACATAAGGTGCAATAGGGTACAGAAACCTATCTTCTGAAGAAGTATTCAGTATGTCATTTCTTAATTTAGTTGTTAATTTCTGAGCAGGGTATAACTATGTAGGTTAACACAGTAATGTCTTGGTGGCTGTACAAATTGCTTCAACAGCTTTCTATCAGCCTAACTATTATTTGATTTTATTATAAGAATATGTTATTTTCTTCAATACTAGATGTAAAGTAGCACTAGCTAAAACCACAAACAGTCTATCTTAACCAAAAATACCTTGTCTTTATTACTTTTTCATCAATAAATGAAAACATCATAATGCTCTCAGTAGGAAAGTAGCTTCTGTATTTCAATTTGTAAACAATTTACTTCTAACGAACTGATTTCCTAGGCTTTATTTTTCTCAGCTTGTGCTTCAAAGGAGCTAAAACACTTTATTAGGGTTAACATCAAATCACAAGGTGAAGACAGAAAAAAACTTCCATGGAGTGGGAGAAGAAGGAATTATTCATATTCTTTATTAAAAAAACAAAACCCCAAACCAAAGAATTCTTAGTGCTCCAGCAATTCAGAAGTCCTTTTTTTCATCATCTGTTAAACCAGAAACCATTTGCATGAAGAAAGGGGTTCAGTGATGTAAAATACATGTAAGAGCTCTTTATGGAAACTCTTCCCCATGTAATACCTATACCGTGTCTGGAATTAAGGGCCTAATAAGGAAGACATCCCACTTATTTATAAAATTCTTTGAAGAAAATAATTGCCTTAGAAGAAATGTCCAACTAAACCAAGCACAAGCAAACAACCCTGGTATCACAAGTGTCATCTACTACCATGGGAATTACTTTCAGAAGGTGATCTGGAAGACTGAAGATTTGCTTGTTTCAGAGGAGACAAAATGGAAGAAGGGAGGCTAGTTTCATTTCCCTCACCGCAGATGAGAAAAGGCTTTTACGCAAATGAAAGGTGAAGGCTATTGTGAACCAAAGCACCCATGAATAGTTTCATAAATATGAGGCGACTGCTCCTACCAGCAGCTAGAAATGAAGCCCAAAGAAAGACTTTTCTGCTATGTTATTCAGAGGATCTAATTTTATTTTTCAAAAGTTACAGCTCTTTCTGAGTGGCTGTAGACAAATAGTTTTTTGTGAATTCCACAAGAGGAATTTGTTCAATTTGTTATCCTCGTTTTTGAATATTGTTCAGAACCCAAAGACTAGTCTTTATCCATGCATAGGGATTACCTAAATGAGGAGAGATTTGAGAAAGACCTGCTCAAAAATACACAATAATTGAGTAACTAGGACATTATATCGGGAGCTGGGGCATTTTCATTCAGGTTCCTTTAGGAGTAGCTGCAATTTTTATCACAGTGGTCCTTCAATCCTGGATGAAGGACAGGTATGGCATCACTGTCACCCTGACTGACAGACTATAGGCTGTCCAGATATTTCAGATGCATTTCAGGGGACCTGAGATTATTAAACTGGCTTTGCAGGGGTCTGGGGAAATGACACATTTAAATTTCTCGTAGGTCTTAGGCACAGAACCCTCCAGCACTGTCAGAAAGTACACTGTTATGGTGGCCAGATGGAAACATTCAGGTGAATGTCAGTGGGTGAAAACACAGATGTGTCGGAAAGTTCTTGCTTCAAAGAGACAAGAGCAGCACTATCTCAGTTTTGAGGGGACAGATTTGAAATATAGACCTTCAACTTTATTTGTGGATCTAGCTCAATTTTGTTTCTCTATATGTATCTGTAAATATCAGTATGTCTATCAGTATGCCATACCATATGATGTGCCATCTTTATGAAGAGGATGAATGAATTAATACTTGGAAGAATTTAGTAGGTCATGTGCCAAAGAGCGCATGTAGAAAGGCTTATATGTAGATTAAACATCAGCACATAAGCAGTTAGCAGGTTTGTTGTGCTGATGATTGGATTTGTGTTGGGTTGCAAAGTGATTCAGCTGCTTCCTTGAGATAAGGGCAGTGGGACCAGTGGAGGATCCCCACGTGGCAGCCATGGAGCAGGACCAGGCCAGAGGGTCAGTTGAAAGCAGCTCCAGCCCAGTGAATCAGGCATCTCCCCAGGGACGAGGATGGGCTGTGGCAAAGGTAGGAGTGCAAGCCAGTGAGTCAGGGTGAGGATCATGGACATCTTTTAATCATCCTGTTAGCTTCACAGAGCAGCCAAACACTTTCTGACAGTGGGTGATTTGGTGCATCAGTATTGGTCTTAGCACTGCCTGTACCAAACTTCCTACACTATGCAACTATAAACAGAGACTGAGGGACAGAATTCTGTAGGCCTGAAGAGAAAAGCTGCATCTTATCTTTGTGCTGAATTGTCTTATATCTCTAGAAAAAAAATGATCACTCTCAGGGTAGCTATTGCCATGTGTACTGTCAGTGAAAAGCTAATTATGTGTTAACTCATTTCTTCTGAACAGATATTCATATAAAATATCTTACTTAATGTACTTGTGTTGTTATAAAATGAATGGTTCAGTAGCTGAAGACACCTTATATTGAAAGATACATGTTGAGTCATCCAAGAAAGAAAAAAGGGAGTTTCACCTCTTACCAGATCAGTGGTCACCTACCGGTTAGGCAGACAGGCATACTCGAAAGGTTTTCTTGAAAGCTAAAATGCAGACTCACATTAATAACAAACTGAAGAACCAGGTCTGAACTTTGAAACCATACTGCAGTACTATAATCCATAAGCTTCCCAACACAGTTCTTTTCTCTGGTTGTCCAGTGGGGTGAATGGTCCTCTTCACATTTTCTACATTCTTGCAATTCAACAATTGCAGTGCTTACAACAGCACTTTGAATGTGTCTTGTTTATTAATCTAATACATTATTTTATTGATTTAGAAGTTTTGCTTGTTCATGTTGCTTGCTGGGGAAGTTTTAACAGATTAATCAACAAGGACTGATTTAGGCTAATGACTTTGCCTCCAGTGGCCAGAATATGAGGTTATTTATGAGATGAGACAGAAAAGAAAAAGTAATCAATTTGCCCTAAAAGAAATAAGAGACCAGATAACTACATGACAGAACTGGGCTGTGTTACTGAAATACAGTAAAAGCACAAAAGAAAATCAGAGTACTTAGTGTAGGAAGAAAATCACAGGAATTTCTAAAAGTGCAGCATATTTTCTTTTTGAGGTTTAGAGGGAATTTTGCTGAAGTGTTTACCAACTATACCAAATGCTTGAGGGGAAAAATGTAATATTGCAGGGAGCAAATCTAGGGATTATTACATTTATTTCAAAAAGAGAAAATACTTATGCACATACATGCATACAAGATGCAACTGAATCCCTGAATGGTGTTTTTCTTGGGAGAACATAAAGGGACACAGTAGTCCATGCTGACACTTCTGTGAGGATATGCGGCGATGAGTTACTGGAGGCATGACTTTGCCATGATACATTGATTGCTTAAATTCAAGTATGTAAAGGCTAACCATTTAAGGTATAATGGCAAGATGATAACTAATAATAAGAATACTTATATATTTCATGTTTATTTGTGTGGTCCTTGTTCTTTGGCCAAGTAGGGATGAACCTATTCTGGGTTTAAATTTATGAGGAAAAAAAAGATCCAATTTGTGTCATGATACTTCAGATAAGGGTGGTTGTTGGTTGTTTATGGTAATAATAGCTCAGGTAGCATCATTTTGAACTTGAGGAAATATTTGCTGGTACCAGAGTAGTTATATTCCATAACTGATACAACATTCCTATGACATCTGCCATAGAATCAATATGCAACAGGTTCCCAAAAGAAATGTGAGGTATTCAAAGGCCTGAGTAAATTCAGGGGAATGACTTTGCTTATCTGGTGGGAAAATTCAGAATCTTATCCAGAACCTAGAAAATTACTGAGGTCAGTGGTGACACAGGAGTAGGGTGGATCTTTGTCACATGCAGAACTTTAAGGGTAATGATAAAAAAGCTGTGGAATGCACAGTGCCATGAAGGGAAGGAAAAGAATATATCCCTTGAAATGTCAGTGAATGAATGTAGCCAGACTAAGTGGTGAGTTCTGAAAACTGTCACTTAAATAAACTAGTGGTAAAAAAGCACTCAGTAAAGGAATGTAACACAAGCAACACAAAATTCTATGTATGTCTACACAGGTGTGTACATATGCATGTATATTTGACATGGTGCACTTGCACTGCTGCTTGGAAAAGTTTGCGTTGGGTGTAACCTGTTGTTTTTGCAACAGATTCTGGTCTGCTCTAATCCTTAGAATTCATTCAGTTTTCTTTTTGTTTCCTGTCATGTGCATTTTTTATTGCCTTGCTCAACGTTCTTTTTCTGAATGAGAAACAAATAAAACTCATTCCTTAACTTTGTGGCAGCCCACTTGTACCCCTCACCAATCTATTCTCATGTCTTTTCACTCTTCAGGAACATTTGGTTTTAACCGTCAATCAGTTTTGTGCTCAAACAGCTTCCTTCTCACATCAGATCTGCTAACCTTGTAGATTAGTCTTTTGTGTGTTATACTGCATTGAAAGCTTTCTTGAAGTGTTGGTAAATTGTGTCCTCAGCTTTCACCTTGCTAACTCTTTGAATTAGCTCTTCAAAAGAATTATTACAAGACCTTTTGCTTTTCTGACTACATGCTGTGACTATCTTTAATCAAACTGTGCCTCACTAAATGTCCTTCGATCATATTCCTGGTTGGTTGTTCTAGTATTTTCTGCTAGAGTGAAGCCAGACTTATATTTCTCTAGTCCTAAGGTCTCTAGACCAGTTAATCTAGTCTTTAGGAAAGTGTTGTATTTTCCATGTTATTTAAAATGCATTTTATAAAAGGCAACGAAACATTGTGAGCACTAATAGCTTTTCCCCTGCATTCAGAACACCGGACTATAGAGACCTAAAAGAATATTTTCACATGGAGTGATACAAAGCTATGTAAACAGTCCCTGAATCACACAGAATCTCACAGGATCACAGAATGATAAAATCACTGAATGGTTGAGTTTGAAAGGGAGGTCATCTGGTCCAACCCTCATGCTTGAACAGGGACATGAGTTGCCCAAGGTGGTGAGTGTGTCTAAGGAAGGAGACTCCACCAACCTCCTGGGCAACCTGTGCCAGTGCTCCATCACCCTCACAGTGAAAAAGTGTTCCCTGATGTGCAGCTGGAACTTTGTGTATTCCAGTGTGTGCCCATTGCTTCTTGTCCTGTCACTGAGCACAGCTGAAAAGACCCTGGCTCTATCTTTTTTTCACCCCCCTTTCAAGTAAATACATCAAGGTAAATATATACATTAAAAACCCCTTGAAGCCTTCTCTTCTCCAGGCTGAACTGAGAGCTGAAAGTCCCAGCTTTCTTAGCCTTTCTTCATAGGAGAGATGCTGTGGTCCCTTCATCACCTTAGCAGCCCTTCACTGGACTGTCTCCAGTATGTCTACATTTCTTGTACTGAGGAGTGGTACAAGACACTGAACTGGACACTACTCCAGGTGTGGCCTCACCAGTACTGAGTAGATGGGAAGCATCACCTCCTGACCTGCTGGCAATAACTTTGCCCAACGCTGCCTAGTATACCATTCACTTTCTTTGCAGCAAGGGCACACTGTGGGTTTGTATTCAGCCTAGTGTCCACCAGGACTCCCAGATCACTTTCTGCAGAGCTGCTTTCCAGCTGGGTAAGCCCCCAGTATATATTGGTGCATGAGCTTGTTGTTCCCAAGACTTTGCACTGGAATTTCACAGGGTTCCTTCCAGCCCACTTCTCCAGCCTGTCAGAGTCTCTCTGGGTGGCAGAACAACCTTCTAGTGTATCAGCCACTCCTTTCATTTCAGTCTCATAAGCAAACTTGCTGAGCATACACTGCCCCATTGTCCAGCTCAGTGATGAAGATATTAAAGAGAAGTGGACTCAGTATTAGTCTAGTGGAGACACCACTAGTCACTGGCCTCCAACTGGAATCTGGGCTGCTGATCACCATCTTCTGCCCAGCTGTTCAGCCATTTTTCAGTCCACCTCACTGTCTACCCATCTGGCTCATACATAAGCAGCTTCTCTGTGAGTATCTTATGGGAGACAGTGCCATGGGCCTTAGTGGAATCCATGTTTTCTAAAAACATGAGGTATACACACTTCTATACCATCTGCCCTTCTGGTTCACTTGAAGATGTTTGTCTCCCAGATGAAAATCTCTCCTTTCTCAAAATCTGGGAAGTGTTACGCTACTGTTTTGAATAGTTTTCTATCACTTTCATTTTGGTTGTGTTGAACTCACCTCTGATATCGTGACCAGAATGGCATTATTCTAAATGAGATTCACTAATCCCTTATGTGGTATTAAATAGAATTTGGATGAAATTATTCTAATACCTGTATGTAGTCTAATGTTTCTATTCTTAATTACTCTGTACGATAATTCAGCATTTATAGTTTCCAGATCCTTCTTATCCTCTGTATTTGTACAGAAAGTCAGTTTATTTTGATGTACTTCCTTATGCACTGACTCTTCCTTTCCTTACCATACCTAGTGAATGTCCTACTGTAATTCCTATGATTGCTAATAATAGCTATATTTTGGTAGCTCCACAAGGCTTTGTTCATGGTCTGGATATTGTAAAAACACAACCTGTCCAAAGGAGCTTGTAACTGAAAAGCTTACCTTCCTAAAATAATCACAGTTGTATATGACCTGTATTCAAATAATTTTTTTGCTTAACAGTGACTTACTTGCAGTGAGAAGCCAAAAGGAGTCAACGCTTAGACTGAACTGCAGAACTGGGGGATTTAATGAATAAGAAATTTTGCACAAGTTTGACCTATTGCACAGTTTAAGGAATGTTAACATCAATGGTAATTCATATTATTCACATTTTTAAGAAAGTAGTTGTCGCACACACGCAGGCAGGCTATAATAGCAATTCTCATTACAGAATTCCAGTGCAGAAATGAGAAATGAGCAAGTCTCCATATAAAACTCAGACCTATCCTGTCAGGACTCATTTAATTGTATGAAGGCAGCAGCTGATATTTTTTAGAAATTAAGTTTTAAAGTTAAAGACATGTTTCTGTGCCATGTTTGCTGGATTAAATGAGGTATGACAAAATAGAAACAAAATATGGCCTTTACAAAGTAGTACCTTGCAAAAGGATACAAGGATGCATGATTCTGCTTTCAGGAACTAGCTCTGCTTTTCAGAATAACACAAGTTAATATTGAAAAAATGCAGCCAGTTTCTTATCAGCTGCAAACTGTGTTTTGAGCCATTAGTAATGAAGAATAACCAAATTTCAAGGTACATTTCAAGTTAAATGTTTCTCCCATTCTTTCTTAGAAATTAAATGTAAATAATTATATTTTTAAAAATTGTCTCTGTGTTTTCACCTAAGGCCTAAATTCCATTCTGAAAAATAAAACCAGCTGTGCCTCATCCCTCCCGTACTCTCCACTGGATGGTACTGCACTGAGCATGTTACTTTCTAGTTTTCTAAACTCTTCATTGTATGTTGATAACACCAGTTAGAGCTTGAGTGTGCCAAGCCAGATACAGAGCATGGAAAGAAAATCTAGCTTCTTGACCTACCACGTCCTTCTTTATACACACTGAAATACATACAAGCATCCTAAGTAGTATCATACTACTGGTGTCTTGAATTAACACGGTAAGAATATTTATTGAGATCTTACTGAAGAAATGAATGTGGTTTTACCGCAATCTGGGTAACCTAGAACAGCCTTGGATGAAACTGACAGTAGAAGTGATTTTTATATCAAGTAAACCTGATTTTAGTGATATGTGCATTCCTCAGACTTGTAAGTTTGGGGAATACTGTTCATAAATGAACTGAAAGGATAAAACAGTGTTTATTAAAATACTGAGCTTATATACAGTTAACTTTGCTCCAAAGAGTACTATCAAATATTCACCTGTAAAGAAAGATAGATTTAAATGGATAAAGTGGTAGCAGACCTTTAAGAACTGAATATCGACATCTTTCCTAAAGGCTTCAGTGCAAGATGATTAGTCCTCATCATCTTTCTGGACAGTGACCCTTCTGAAACATTTCAGTAGGAAACAGACACCAAATAACTTTAGACTTCACTCACACAGTTTAGATTAGGTTTTAAAGGTGGTGTTATCATTTCAGGGCAGTCTAAAATCCTACATTTTTCCTTATTAATTAAATCTGTCATATCCAATATTACCTGTAGTTCTCCTTTGGCAGGTTCTTCCTCTAACGTATATGAACATTGTTCCAAGAGAGGTGGCGTATTTTGGTGATATACTCCAGGGTAAAGGAGCAAGGAGGAACTGGATTTCTTTGCAGGCTCGGTATGAATGTCACATTTTCAGCCTACTCCATTAACAGAATAAACCCATTGTGGCATTGGAAGGAAAGAGTATTCAAGCACAATAATTATACTATCAGTATGCAATTGTTCTATGAAGTTATATTTTCTTTTCCCTTAATAAGTAGCTACTCATGTTGTAAAAATTTTTATAATTTTTGTCCTATTTTGATGTAGCCATTTACATGCCATAAAGACTACTTGTGTTATGCTTGTTCTATTATTTAAAGGCAATTCATCACACTGTAGCCCTCTGAAGCAAATTAATAAGCCCTATTTCTTAAAATTCTCTTGAGCTCTGGATTTTAGAAAGTTGCTTTTACTTTGATGCATGGTTTCATCCTTTTATATAAGATGCTGAATTGCACTTTTTAGGTCTCAGCTTCCATGGTTACAAAGGTTCATTAGACTTCTTATTCATTGTTCTTAAAATCAGTTGTTAGAGTTTCACTTCATCAGTTGCTGAAATTACTACAGTGCTTTAAACAAACTACCTGGTGGCAAAAGTAAAGCCTATACCATGAGGTTGTGCTAGACCTGTCTAGATATTGTAAGAAATTTCCTCATTGTTTTCCAAAAAGTAACATTCTTAGTGCCCAGAAACACATGCAATTATGCTACTTGTCAAACTGTGTTCTTTGTATAAAATTAATTCCTAAAGTAAAGATGTTTTACAACAAGAATTCTGTCCATGTTTAGATGAGACATAGAAAAATTAGTTTTAAAGGTATGTTTTTGTCTCACTAACAATTACAGGAATTTTATCTGCAAGGGATTCTTGAGATACAGGGTTAAGCTATGATCTTTAGGACCGTTGTGCTAAGGTGGAAAAAAACAGGAAGAATGATATTCATAAAAAAGGCATCATTTTAGACTTGCAAAAATGGGTGGTTATGTAGCTGTGTTGTATGAATGCTCTTGAAGTATCCACAGAGGTACACACCCACACACCCCCTACACAAACCCTGGGGGAAAGGAAATAGAGGGACAAAAGGCTAAACTCTTGACATACTTCTAGATCTTGACGACAGATTCTTTCTTGACTCCAAAGCTAGTATGTCAGCTTGCAAGCTATCTCCACATCCACACTCAAAAAGTGTTTAGCTAGTAACAATGTAACTAACTATTTAATGTGGCTGTGAAGGTCAAAGATACTCAATTTACATTCAAATGCAGTCTTCATATATGTTTGAAATATGGAATTAGGCAGGTGAGTATCTTCAGAGAATCTAGCTCTTTGGAAAAGAACAGATTAAGGCTATGTTTGCAATGCTGTGAACTGCCTACTAGAAGGGCTATCTCCAAGTGCCTATAAGGTCAGGAATTTAATAAACTGAGTGTTTTCCGTTCAGTATCTTTCCCAAAGCAGTAAATTAAAGATGAAACTACAACCAGGGTTCTAGCTACTTTTGTCCCCACTACATTCAAAGGAGTCAGCTGAGCATGCAACTCTGTGTTTTCGCTTTCCTCTACTTGAGAAGCTGAAGTTAGGGGGAGAGACCTGACTATGTCTAGAATCTGATTCTTTCCCAGAGTGATCAGCAGAAGTTTGTTATGCCCAGGACATAATTACAGCTTCACTTGTTTTCAGTCCACATATTGTGTGGGAATCACTTGAGACACAGCGTTGTAGAGGACCATTGCAATCTATTTTTATAATGATTTTCCTCATGTATATGGGTAATCTACTTTCATTTTCTACACTATAGTTTGTTTATTTGTCTCATCCACTTATGCTGTAGTTTCAGTCCTTATTTTTTCTCCCCATAATTTTTTTTTCTGTTACCTCACTCTGGACATCACACCCTTACACAGTTAAGTGCTTCAAAAAACATTTTAGACAATATATCTGGAAAAAGATTTTGTGATCTAGATCAAAGTAAATCTGTTCATTCTGGCTCCCTCCTCCCCATACTGCCTTCCCAAGTCTTATAGTAAGAGATAACTGATGCTGGGCAGCAGTGTAACTAATTTCCAGGACACTATACAAAATCCTGCCAGATTTAGGGTCTGAAAGAATACAGACTCCAAAGTGGTCCAGCTTTCCCAGAATTACCACAGAGACATTGGTAATGAAAGCTGTAGCACAGTTCTTTTATTGATTTTGGATGTACATCTGGATTACTGCTTTACTGTGCCATAGACATGAGTTCTCAAATCTATCTTCTAGAGGTTTTTGTTGTGCATTTGTGAGAGAAGATCTGTTAATTTACAGAGAGGTCACAACATATCAAGTCTCGCTCCCTTCTTTCTTTTAAGCCATTTAAATTAGCTGCAAGAAAAAACCTTCCTTTCCTGTCACCACTTTAGTATGAAGCACTTTTTTTACTTTTTGTTTCAGTATGACTTGAGGATTTTAATACTTTTTTTTTTTGGTTTCTTTTTTCCAACAAGTGCCTCATGGAAAACTGTACTTAGGATGACAAACCTGGAAAGAGGATTTTTCCTCTATATTTTCTATAATATTTTTTCTTTTTTTGACACGGTCGCTTTTTTTTGAGATTAAATTACATGAAAACTACAAAAGATAGGAACCACCATTTGTTTTTGAGAAGTTTAAAAAGATTTTTTTTTAAATCTATGGCAGGCCATTTTAAAAATATTTATTAACTGTGCACCAATTTTCTGAAGCTCTTGTAAACCATCAGAAAAAATCATTTGGTACATGAAGCAATGTCTAAAACTTTAATGAAGATGTGTATTATATACACAAACACAGGAGTCTAGTTATAAAACTCTATTTTAAATTCAGAAATATTTTGTTGTCTCTTTTGATCTGGGCCCAGCCCACTTATTTGAAAAAGAGACAAGAGAAGTCTGTGCAGGCAGATCCAAGAATGGAATCTAAAACAAGGTGATTTTTCTCCTCAGCGAGTTTTCATTGAAACCAATCGGATGCATACAAGGTTTTGGGACTTGAGATGCACCCATGAGTGCTGAGGAAGTGACTGATGTCACTGTGTGGTCAGTCTCAATTTTCAGTGAAAGGTCATGGCAGTTACAGGAAGGTTCCTGAGGATGGGAAGGAAACAATTGTCACGACTGTTTTCAAGAAAGGCAAGAAGAAGGATTGGGGGTAATACAGCACAGGAAGTCTTCCCTCGACCCCTGGGAATGTAACGGAGCAAATCTTCCTGGAAAACATTTCCAAGGAGATTGAGGACAAGCTGACTGAGAGAAGCCAGTATGGACTTATGAATGGGAAATCATACTTGATCAATTTGATTTGTCTTCTGTGATAAGGTGACTGGCTGTGTGGATGAGGGAAGAACAGTGAATGTCGTTTACCTTGATTCTATCATCTTTGATACTGTCTCCCATAATACTGTCACAGAGAAACTGATCGAGTATGGACTAGATAAATGGACAGTACAGTGGATCCAAAAGTGAAATGTGGCACGAAGTTTAACTGGAGAGTAGTGACTAGCGGTACACCTCAGTGATCACTGTTGAATGGGGTCCATACTGTTCAGTATCTCCTATATGACCTGAATGATGGGACAGTGTGTCATCAGCAATTCTGCAGGTGATAAAAAGCTGAGAAGGGTGACTGATACTCAATATGGTTGTGCTGGACCTGGATAGGCTGGTGAAACAGGAAAAGAGGTTCATGAAGTTCAATAATGGGAAACTCCAAGTTTTGCACCTGGAGAGGAACATCCTCAGGCACCAATGTATGCTGGGGGTCAGCTGGTCAGAGAGTAACTTTGCAAACAAAGATCCTGGAGCTCCTAGCATAGGTCAACAGGACCAGCAATGAGCCCTTGCAGCAAAGGTGGCCAAGAACATTCTGGGCTGCATTACACCCTACTTTAACAAGACTATTTTAAGAAAAGCCAGTGATGTATTCTGCACCTGGACTGGCTCTACATATGAACTGGGGTATGAGAGGCTAGAAAGCAGCTCTGTGGAAAGAGATCTAGTGATTTGGGGTGATGGTAAGTTGAATAGGAGTCAACAGTGTGCCCTGGGAGCCAAAAGACCCAACGGTGTCCTGGGGCACATCAAGCACAGCACAGCTGGCTGGTCAAGGGAGGTGATTGTCCCACTCTGCACTGCACTGGGTAGCCCCGCCTTGAGTACTGTGTATGGTTTTGGGTGCCTCAATATAAGAAGGATGTCAAACTAGTAGAGTGAGTCCAGAGGAGGGCAACTAAGATGGTGAAAGGTCTCAAGGGAAAGACTTGTGAGGTGTGGCTGAGGTCACTTGTTTGGTTCAGCCTGGAGAAGCCTGAGGGTGACCTCATCACAAGTTACAACTCAAGGTAGGCAGCAGAGGGAGAGCTGCTGATGTCTCTGGTTTTCAGTGGTAGGGCACAAGGAAATAGTATGAAGCTGTGTCAGGGGAAGTTCAGACTGAACATTAGGAAACATTTCTTCGCTGGGCGGGTGGTTGGTCACTGGCTCCCCAAGGAAGTGGTTATGGCACCAAGCCTGTCAGAGTTCATGCAGTGTCTGGATGACGCTCTTAGTCATATGGTTTATTTTAGGTAAATCTGTGAGCAGCAATGAGTTGGATTCGATGATCATCATGAGTCCCAAACTGAGATATTCTATGATCCTTGTTGAATCAACACACTGTTGAAGTGTGTTGCAAGCAGCTCAGAAGAGGTTATTCACTCCTATCCATGCAGCACTAGTGAGACACATCCACATTTTCTTTGCCTGATGGTTTATTTGGCTGCTAAGGAGAGCCTTCTGATCTTCTTGGGTGCCAGCACATGCCCCAGTTGATGGCCCAGCCCTGGCTTCTGCAGTTCCTGGGATGTTTTTTCAGTGTTGCTGGTGGAGTGTCCTCCTTCTGGGTGGTGAGAGGCCTCAGGGCTGCTGGCCCTCCTCTTGGGAGGTTGCTGTGGTCCCCCAGGGGAGCATTCCCTGCGCTGGCTGGAAGTGGAGGGAGCTGGTGCAGGTTCCTCTGACTCCTTCTGGGGCTCTTCTTGCTCCCCTGTGATAGCAGCAGGAGCAGAGCAGGGGCTACCGGAATCCCCACTAAGGGCAGGTGTGGAGGTGCTGGGGAGCTCATCCACATTGTGTCTGGCCGGGATGCCAGAGAAGGCTGGGCTGGTTGCAGGATACCCTCTTCGGGAGGCACTGCGGTTGAGGCCTGCAACCACAGGGTTGCCCTCCTGCCCCCCGGCAGCATGAGCATCCTCCAGGCCAAGCTGATGGTGAGCATCCCCACTGCACAGTCGTGCAATGGCATTGATAAGATTGTTCACAAATACCACCATGCGGTTATGCAGGAAGTTCCCCAGCAGCTGGACCAGGATACCTCCATCCTCCACTATGGCTCCTTGCAGATTGTTGTCCTGAAACATCAGCTTCAGCTCCTGGTGCAGCCAGGGCAGCAGGGGCTCGAGGAGGGCTGGGTTATCCCAGAAAAGGGTTTCCCAGGTGTCAGCCTGTCCAGCAGACCGTGGTGGGGATGCTGCAGGGCTATGGGCAGCGTGGTGGATGACAACTGATGATGCTGGAGGTGGTCTGATGACATACTCTTCAAACTCGATGGATGCCTGCACCAAGTGTAGGATGGAGCTCACCCTCCCTTTGCAGAGGGGGCACTCAGGTTTGTTCTCAGCCCACCGCAGGATGCAGGTGTAACAGAATTTGTGGAGGCATGGCATCATGTAGCTGGCCTCCTCCCAGCTGTCTAGGCATATGGGACAGCAGTCATCCAGCTCTGTAACCATGCTCTCCATCTGCTGTGGTGGGCTAGGCAGAGCTGGCAATGATGAGCCGCTCCCTCCCACTGGCTCTGCAGCAGCTAAAAAGGAAGAGAAGCTGTGTTCATTGACTGGTCAGAAATGGAGGAAATGTCCAGGTCCATCCAGAAGGAAACCAGCTCCCCAGAGTGAAGTTTCCCCATGCATCTCACCTCTGCTGCTGCAAGCACACCTCCTGGCTGTCCTGGCTGCCTGAAGATGTCAGGGTGGGGGAACACCTAGGATGAGGGCTCTGGGATGGTCACTGGGAGCTGCAGTCAACAACTCTCTGCACACACCAGCACCAGCCGTAAGCTGCATTCAGTGCTCCAAACCTCATGTATGTGCTCATCTGGAGTGAAGACACAAGCCAGCTGGGTGAGACTTGCTGCCCAGGTACAGGCAGTGATGGGCATGTGGTCACAATCCATCCCTGGGGGATGTTGCTCAAGGGCGTGGCAGCCCCTTCCCTGGGGACATCACAACAGGCCATCCTTGCCTACAGCGCTCAGCCTGGCAGTGCTGCGGCCAAGGCATATGTGTCTGGGGTTACCACAGCACCACTGCCCACTTCATCCCTGACCTCTTGTCCTGTGCTCACCATTGGTGTCTCATGTCAGTAGCCGAGGTTTTAGCTTCTTCTCAGGGCCCCATCAGGTTTCTGTGGCTATGGTACACATCTCCAGGCACATACAGCAAGAGGGCTCCTGTGATAACATCCCGTGTCTCCCTTGGAGGCTGCAGGAAAAAGTCCCATGGGCTCTCCCCCTACTCCAGTGCTGCTGGCTAGCCTTATATTTTGAAATAAGGGCCTTGTGCCTTTCTTGCCTGTGATTTTACAACATTTTCCAGATTTGTTGCTACTGTTAGCAGCAGAGGTTTTTAGCTGGAATAGCCTGAATAACCCAGGAAATGCTCACAAACTCTACATAGAGACCAATGAGGCAATTTGATCTAAACAATTCAGGGATATGTTTACTTGCTGTATTTCATAGCCCTTCTCCTTGCTCACAGAGGATTTTGGGGACCACATTGCCATTCAGGAGTGAAAATAATTCCTTTTATAAATGAACACATTATGCTACAGGGAGTCTGAAAGAAGAGCATGGCCTCTATGTATTTCTATTTCACCAGGTTATTTATTTTAGTCACTGTTGTGAAATTGCTTGGAGGAGGGAATTACAGATCTAATATTATAGCAACCCTTTAGGGAAAAATACAATTGCCACTTTCGAGCAGTTGGCATGCATAGAATCTATATGACCACATACAAAGTGCTATCCTAGAGGAGCAATGGAGGGTGGAGTGGAGTGGAAACACCATGGCCATGCTCTGCAGTACTCTGCAGTACTCTGCAGTACTGGGAACTTGATGGTACCATGCAGCCTATAAGCTGCATAGCAGCTGCAAAACATATGAGAAGATGTCTGTTGCTGGGCCAGAAACTGTGGTGAAGACCAAGCAAGAGGCTCATTATCTGTGAGAGACGGCCAGGAGCTAGGTTCCTTTAGCACTTCAAAGAAAATACAAGTTTCCTAAGAAGGACATGTTAACTGCTAAAAGAAAACAAACTGCTAAAGAGATAAAACTCAAGGATGCTATGGTAAAATTGTGGTAGTGTGAGATCACAACCTCCTACTCAAATGGTCCCCCTAAAGAGGATGAATCCCCCTCTCAGGGAGCATGAGCAGTAAATTTAAAATGAACTGTTTCTTTAAATGAAAGCGAGAGAATTTTACACTGATCATAAAAAAGGAATGCATGACTAGGGTCACTCAAGTTCCACCTGAGTTACTCACCTGAGTTACCTGAGGACTATAAAAAGTAAATGAGGGGAGAAGTGGGGAAGACACCACCAAGACGGACTCCTGGGACCAGCTGACAGGCTGAGCCTTTCTTCTCCCCCCCTGGGATGACTTGGATGAGACTTAAACTAAGTACTTCTTTGGGAGACTTAGAAATATCTCTAGAGATTTACTTTTTAATATTTGTAGCCAGGCTGTATTGTTGTAAGTTTTCCGCACATTTTAGACTTTATAGTATTTTACTTGCACGTGCCTTTTTGCAGACAGTGACTATCACTGGCAATCCAAGAACCTGTATATCTGTTGCTAATAAAACTGCACTGTTAAATAGCTGGTTGTCGCAGTTTCTCACGGAACACGAATACCTTAGAGTGTGGCTGTGCTATGCTAGTTCATGAGCATGACTGGACTGGCAGTGCAGACTGCTATCAGTGTACCCAAACCCATGATAGTTTAATATACATATTAAACATGACTGGACTGATAGTGGTAAATTGTACATCACCTAGAATTTAAACCTAGCTGTACCTTTCACCTCGGTGAGGAGAGTTGGAAGGCAGGGAGTGTGTGGGGGTGTTATTTCCTGCTAAATTACTCCATTCCCCTTTAATGCAACATAAAATTGGCGTAGTTGGCAGGATTGCAATGGATAAACTGCTGCAAATACGCGGTTGTGCCCCTTCCCAGGCTGGGAAGGAGTGGGCCCAAATATTTTGGAAGGACGAGGAGAAAGTGATCAAACGTATTGAAGAGTGTCAGGATTCACCGAAGCTCCAAGAGGGTAAAGGTAAAGGTGATTTGTGCTGTGTTAGCCGCCTGTCTATCCTGTGTACAAACAGAAGCTAAGGAAGACCCTGTTCCTAATATGGTCTCAGCTGTAGAGTATGCAGCTCTGAAATCAAAAAATGAAGTGCTAAAGTCATTATTACCTTTTCAGAAGGAGACACGAGAAAAATTAGAAACTCAGGTTAATAGACTCACAAGGGAAAATGTGAAATTAGGGGATCAAGTTGATGAGCTTTTTGGGGAAAAGAGAAATTTAGAATATCAAAATGCTAGACTCAGGGGTGAAACTCAGCAACTTAGGATGTTGTTGGAAAAAATGAATGAGCTTTTGGACAAAATGCAGTCCTCTGATCAAGTCCAGCAAATTTGTAAATTAATGTATTGCCCAAATTCGGGAACGCAGATTGAAGATTTTTGGAGTAATAGTGATAATGAAGACAGTGAAGTCGAAGGGACTGTAAAATCCCAAGTAATTCCCTCGTGACCTCTGATTAACACTGAAATTGCTATTGATGACAAAAATGAAAAATATATCACCACACGTACGACACTGTGGACACCAACAGAGTTGGAAAAGATAAAAGTACTCAAGGTGGCCAGGAGCATCAGCTGTTGAATATGTGTAGTGAGTCTCTGCTGGAGGCAGAGATAGAATTACGTTAAGTGAAGATGAAGCAGGAGATAATTGGGGACCTGGAGTGTTTTTAACCACTACGCCAGGAGAACACAATTACTCCCTAACGGCTCCAGCACCTATTGGGCAGGTGGTACGGATCTGCAGGAACAGGGAAGGCTGTTAGAGATTAAAGAGTTACTCTGACCTGTCTGCAGCAGTACGGAAAGCAGCTTGTCTGCAAGCCATGTACGACCAGAAAAAGTTTAGGAAATCCCGAATGTCAGCTCCTATTGACTTAGACTGTTTAGCCCCTCTGATCTGTGGCCTTCCTGATTGCCTTAGGCCCCTTGTGGTCAATACTCGGAACCATATACAGGAATTTCAGGATGCCCCTAGCCAGCTTCAAGGTCGGAGTCAGTGTGACAGTATACCCACCTGGAATGAATATGTACAGAAATTAGACAATTATGGGCACCAAATTGGCTGGGCTAGGCCAACCGGTGAAAAGCCCCCTGACCCTAACTGGAGGATCTACCAGGTCCACATTAAAAACTCCAAATCTGATTGAATAAATATTAAAACTCCTAAATCTGATGGAAGGTTTAGATCTGACAGAGAGTGAAATGAATTATGGTGTAAAGCTCTGGTCTTGGGGATACCTGAATGACTCCTGCATGGTATCTTTAAGGAAGACCTTCATGCGCTGGTCCAATCCTTAACTAGGAAAAATACTTCAGCTGGGGTAAGACATCCAACCAAAGAACCTCCCGATCATGATAGTGTTGTGCCTTCTGCACCAGAATCTAACTTGATTGATCTGTCAGAGCCTCAGCAAAAAACCTCCTATCCCCGGGGAGGGCAATGAGCCACCCTACCCAGTGGATACAACCAATGTATTGTCTCTATGGAAAATACTTTGAACCTTTTCTTAGTATTCCAACTGGACCCAGAAAAATTTTTGTGGACTTTTTAATGGACACTAGAGCCCAAACATCAGCAGTTACTAATGAAACAGCCAGGGCATTGAACATACAACCTGGCCACAGCAAAGTGAAATATACAGGAATAGAAGGCATAGTTAAAGAAAGCTCAGTGGCAAAAATTAATTTATGGCTACCTGGAGAAAAACAAATGACCTGTTCTGAAGTATTGGTTTGGTCAGTTGATACTAATATCCTGGTATTTGATCTGTTATACGGTTGGCGTTGGGAAATGCCTGATGGTGCTCTGTGGAGTTTTGCTGCTCCAGGGATAGGAGATGAGGAAGATGATGGGGTCCTCCACATAACTTCTGAAAGGATGTGGGAGAGAAATGGAACAGTGAAATCCATTTACCTGTTGCAGTCATCCATACCTCTCCCTCAGTCTCCAGTAACCAATGTAAAACAATACCCCTTGCCAGCAGCAGCAGACTCAGGGATTGAAAGGGTGGTGGCAGACTTGGAAAAGAGAGGTATCATCACTCAAGCCAACTCTCCATACAATTCTCCAGTTTGGCCTGTCAGGAAGCCTAACAGACAATAGCGCCTGACTATCGATTACAGAAAATTAATTGTAACACTTCTCCTTTAACTGCAGCAGTGCCCAGTATTGCTGAACTGGTAACACAGATACAAAGAGCATCCCATACTTGGATGGCTGCTTTAGATGTTAAAGGTATGTTTTTCATGATTCTGCTCCTTGACCAGGATAAAATCCAGTTTGCTTTTACCTGGAAAGGGACTCAGTATGTTTACAACAGATTTCCACAAGGATGCAAACACTCCCCAACTATTGCTTACAATGCTCTGGCTAAAGTTTTAGCAAAGATCCTCATACCACTGAGTATCACAGTGTATCAATCTATTGATGATGTTCCAGTAGGGGGAGATGACAAAGAAAGGGTGAAAGAAACAATGGAAAACAGGAACACACTCACTGAACTGGGACTGGAAGTTCCAGAATCAAAGTGCCAAGGACCATCACAGGAAATTGAATTCCTTGGAGTCTGGTGTATCAGAGGAGCTGCTTCTCTTCCTCCAAATACTCCGGAAAAAATAGAGCATAGACAGAATCCCACTAGCATGACAGAGTTACAGGAGATCTTGGGAACTTTGTGCTATTGGTGTAAACATATTCCTAGTTTTTCTCTTATTGCTTGCCCCTTATATAATTTGTTAAAAAAGGGGAAATCACGGAAATGGACTGAACAGCATACAAATGCACTGGAGTTATTAGTAAAGGAACTGGGAGTATTCCAGCAGCTTGGTCCTATCCATCCAACTGATCCTATCCATGTAGAATGGGGGTTCGGTAAGCACGGCTCCCACTGCAACCTGTGGCAGAAGGGGCCAGAGGGGCTGGAAAGACCACTGGAATTTAGCTCTTATTCTTTCAGTGATACTGAAAGGAGGTATTAGGATCTTAAGAAAGGTTTGTTATCTCTGGTGCGAGCAGTGAAACAAGTAGAACAACTAAGGAGAGGACAGAATGTGGTTGTCCAATGACCTTTTTGTCTCTTAGATGTAGTCCGCAAGGGTACAACCCCACCTGCAGGTATTGCTCAGAAACCTACAGTTCGTAAATGGTATGCTTATCTGGAAGACATTAATGAAATCATGCCAATTACTGAAGGTAACATTAAGATATCTAAGCTACAAAAAGACATAGATGGTACATTGTTGTTACAACCAACACTGAGCAAACCTTCCCCAATTCAGGAAGCATCTTTACTAAAAGAAGACAGTAACCTCAAGGGAGTATGGTTTACCGATGCATCATCTTATAAAAAGGATAATGAATGGCATTATAAAGCTGCGGCATTGGAAATAGACACAGGGGAAAAGTTAAGTGAAACAGGTAAGGGAAGTGCACAAGTAGGAGAGTTCAGAACGGTGTTACTAGCTGCACAACACGGGGTAACTTATATTTATACAGATTCATATGCTGTTTTTAAAGGAGCTACTGAATGGATAGGTCACTGAGCAGCCAACAACTGGCAGGTGAACAGAGTCCCAGTTTGGCAAACCGACAGCTGGAAGCAATTGTTAGAAATAGAAGAACAAAGGGCATTGCACATTGGCTGGGTTAAAGGACATGATCGATCAGGTTCAATGACTTCTCAGTTTAATCAACAGATAGACAGTCTAACACGTCTGCAGAAGATTGATATAATAAATGATGATCCAGAATGGGAGCACTTGCTCGAATGTCATCACATGTCAAGCGAGGCCACACAGGATGAGCTGACTTATATTGGGAAAGTATTGCCTGATGAAGGACTATATCAGTCAAACTATGTAAGCAGGTAGTGACTGACTGTTCACAATGTCAGCTGCAACTTGACAGGGACCATCCAAGCAAAACACCCCCTTTACACATTCGGGGCAAGAAGACATTGTGGCACACCTGGCAGGTTGATTATACTGGTCCACTGTGGCCATCAGGTGGAGAGAAATTTGTCCTAGTAGGAGTGGAAGTAATTTCTGGCCTCACTATGACAACTGAATTTACATCTTCAACTGGAGAAAACACATTGAAGGGACTTAAGGAGTGGTTCAGTACACTTTCCCTTCCAGAGGAAATTTAGAGTGACAATGGGATACATTTTACAGCTACTGTAGTACAGGAATGGGCCAAGGAAGAAGGGATCCAGTGGGTATTCCACACCCCATACTATCCTCAGGCCAATGGCATTGTTGAACAAACTAATGGTTTGGTAAAAAGATTTGCTAAGGCTTATGAATCTGGGTGGCATCTGCAACTGTCTAATGCCATCTATCAAATAAATGACAGATGGAGTGGAGATGGTAGCCCAAAAATTAAAGCCTTTTCCGTATTTGCTAACACAAATGTCCCAAAGGTCCGCACCAAACCTGGGGAATACCCTACTGCGTTTTATGTTGGACAACCCATATCAGTGAAAATGCCTCAAATTGGAATAGTACCAATGGTACTAGTCACCCCTTAAAACCGCTATGCCTGGGAAGCTAGAGATTGTTCTGGGAAAATACATTGAATCAGCACTCGTTGCATTTTACCCTCATGTTAATCAATCCAGCCGGTTGCACCGAGCATTTCCTATCTTTTGTCTTACAGTAACTCCTGAATGAGCAACATGGAGACATGAACTGCACATGGACAGAAGGATTAGCCTATGACAAACTTGAATGTGTACAAGGAGTATTGTCTCTGATTTTAGCTGTAATATTGTTACCACTGTGTATGATTATCTGGAAACCTGAATTTTGAAAATGACATAGATTTGTGTTATTTTCTTTACCTTGACAACACAGTTCTCCTTGATTTACAATCAAGAGGATGCAGATTGGCCCTGGTCTCAAACTCATATAAAATATACAGGCCGCATGGGATCAAATGCTAACAAGGATTTAAACTTATTAATGGTGGTTATGCATGGGATGGAAGTGTATTTGGAAAATGAGCAGAACTGGGATAGCATAGATAAACTTCCACGGTTGTTGGGGAAGGTGGGACAAGAAATAAAGGTAGGGTGGAGGGTAATGAATGGATCTACTTACTGAGTAACTCAAATCTCAGTAACCAAACTAAAAATTAAGAAGAGTTAGAAAAAAACCTGTGTTACGGAAAAACTGGACTGCTGGTGCAATTTTACCTTGGTCTAACCAGTCTTTGTGGTCTGCCTCTGGGCACAAAACAGCATGGGTCTGTCCTTTAAATTCAAGATTGACACAATGACATCTCCATCTACTAAGAAATACGCAGAACCTAAGACTCAGCAGATTTTTGGGGATGTATCCAAACACCTGTAAGTCTATTTCCTTATGTATTTAATATTGGCCCTTATGCTATCAAAAATACATGGCAAGAAAAAATATTGCTTAACCCAACATACCCTCTCAAATGAGTGGAACTATCAATGCAGATTAATATTTCTGCCATCAAACCCACCTGCTTACCATTTCTGGGTACATCCTATGCAGGATGGTACGCATGGTTACATGAACAAACCCTTGCCTCCCCACAACGACTGAAGAGAGATGTGACTGGTATTTTAGGAATAAGATTGGGAGTTTTAAATGGTATGTATGGTGAAGTACTTGCCAACAAACTAGTCACAACCACTGGTGTTTTAAATAGATTGAAACGCCCTCTAAGATCCTCCCTGTTGGCCTTGGGAAATCACCAATGGCTTTTATCAAATATGTTACCTCAATGGGAAGAAACGAATGAAAAGGACCATCAGCTAATTGCAAATGCACTTGATCTGGTGCAAAACAATATTTCTATAGCGCTCAGCTGTATCCAAGCCCAGCTTTGGGTGTAATCAACATCTGCTACAATTGTAAGGGAAGGTGAAGAGGGCACCATGCCCACCAAAATTCGAAAAGTAACATGGGACAATGCAATTGAATTTGGGAAGAAATTTCAGTCCTGGTGGTATCTAGACAATTTCACTTATGATCCCATTGAGACTAACGCCACTGCTTTTGTTTTAACAATATGTAATGCGATCATTGCACTTTGATTGAATCACAATGGAATGATACTATATTCAATTGAGCACAGAGTGGGGGTGAAAAAGAATGGTAACAAACGACAAACTGTTGATGTTGATGCATGTATGAGGACAACAAGGATTTATTTGTGAAAGCAATACCATTAAAGCACAAGACATTTGTCTTGACACTAAACAAAATGTTTGCCATTTTGAGATACTTCTTGATGATGCCCCCAACACTGTGCTTTTATATATTGGGAAAGGGTGTGTTCGCATGAGATCTCCTTGTAGTTTTGTATTCATAGATGATATAGCTATAGATATTAATAATTACTTGAACCTTTGTGTTTGTAGGATATGATTTCAATTATTTAGCTCCTGTTACATCTCACCAGTTACTGCAAACTAGCTATACGCTGATTGATGATTTATTGCCTATCCCTATTGGAATGAACATCACATTGGTAAAAAAATTGCTACAACATGATGATTTGAAGTGACTGCTGAAAGAGGCCCAAGAAAACGGACAAAAGATTTTGATTATTGTCCATCATGATGGCGAAGAAATACATCAATTACTGGAAAGAGTTAAGAAAGATGGAGGACATGAATGGTGGGATACTCTTTTCAGATACTCACCCACAACTACAGGATGCTTTAACAAAATGTTGCATCCTGTTGTTGTTTTATTAATGCTCACCATGTTGTGCTATGCTTTTACATTTGCATTGTATGTTATACGTTGGTTTATGATGAAAACATTAACTCACCCGCTAGTTCCCCAAGATTTGCTTGTACTTGACATTCCAGATTAGTCCCAAATGTAGTGAAGCTTGAGTGACCATAGTCACAGGGTGGATAATGTTGTGAAATTGCTTGGAGGGGAGAATTACAGATCTAATATTTTAACAGCCCTTTAGGGAAAAATACAATTGCCACTGTCAAACGGTTGGCATGCACAGAATTTACATCACCACAGTTCCCTAAAACCATACAAACTGCTATCCTAGAGGAGTAGTGGAGGGTGGAGCACAGTGGATACACCACGGCCAGGCTCTGCTGTACTGTACTGACTGTACTGGCCTGTGACCAGTACAGGCAAATGAGAGCTTGCTTAGCAACAAGCATCCTCTCAACAGTTAATCACTATTTCTACAGCAGTAAAGAGAAAAGGAAGCAGAGAACTAGGGAAAGAAAAGTAAACATGTATGTGTGTATATATCCTCACATTGCACAGCTTTCTAGTGTGCCAGGTGTGGATACTTGCAAGGCAGGATTTTGTTTCACTGATCTGCATTTTATAATGTCAGGGAAAAAAATCAGAGAAAAAGCTTCAGACAGCTTTTACAACTTGCAGCAGCAGCAGAATTCTTTTGCGACTTTACCTTTGATACTGAAAGTTAAAACTCTGGTTCTGATTTTTACTTGGTTGCATGATCAAACATTTAGTGGACAGATGTGCCTAGACATGGAGGTGTGGAGCAGAGTTTGTAATTTCATGGCAACTGTATTGGAGTTGTAAAATTAAGTGCAGCTTTCACCTCTATTTTTAAAAATAAGGCTCTAATTGTTCTGCGGTTCAAATTTTAAGTGTGTTTGTTTTGTTTTGCTTCCCCCCCCCCCCCCCCCCCCCCCCCCCTATATCTTTTATTGTTTTGGGGTGGGTTTTTCTCCTTCATTAAGTAAATGGAAGTTCAAACTATTTTTCCCCTTTTGGTATAATTACAAGTACTGGAGTGAGGCTTTTTTCTGCTGTTAGGGATACTAGATAAGTGGTGGCTTACATGTCTGGAAAAAAGATCTGCTCTGAGATATTTCTCTATTTCTCTCATACACACAGTTTGGTATTATTAGGGTTCAGGTTTGCCATTTGCAGCTTTCAGCTTTCTGCTGCTAAGTTCTTCAAATACATTTCAGCCAAACCCGACTAAGAAGTATTCTAGAACAAAAGTAATACAATAAAAAAAAAAACCAGAAGAAAAAAGGTATGGTTTATGATCAGGTATTTAAGAAATAGGAATAAAAAAATTCTTAAAGGAGAAAAAGAACCCCAAAATTAAGAAAAACCCCGAAAATGAAGAAAATTTCTAAGTTTATTAATCCAGTACTTCTTTGAATCTCTTCAAATTGGTCCAGCTGACAGTTCCCTTGCTGCCTCTTCTGGTTTGTGTCTTGCTATTTTAACTTTTTATGCTTTGGATGTTGTGTTCTTCAGTTCATGCCTGGATTGCATGAAAACTCTTTATCACCACAACATTCTTAAATTAAGTGATTAATGTAAATAAATGGCATGAAGTAGAGCTTTTTATGTATTCTAATTTTGTGTGTTTCTATGCACATACATACACACATATGTGCAATTTAGTTTTACGTTCAGATTTTGAAAGACTTTTGAGCTGTAAGAGACCTTTTTTAGACATGAGATCTGTGAAAGCCCTAAGAATGTGGACTTTCTCTTGTTAGGTCTGTCAGGACATATTGTACACCTATCCTCACAGTAACTTGTAGCTTTGTGTCACATACTGACTTATGTAACAGTTCACCAAGTTGGCTTTCTGTAATGAAAAAAAGTTTGTTATTGTTTAAAAGTTTAATTTCAAGGAAGGTGTCCCCCTGTCTCTGTGATTCTTTCTTTACACCTGAAGGAATTGATGAATTTTATCTTTCCATCTTACTTATGTTTTCCTTACATCTGCTTTGCGACAATGGTTTGAAAAATGGGATGAAGTAATGAAGTTAGTTTGTTTATTTCAGGATTTCTGTATTATTTTCTATTCCTTTTTGTTAATAAAACTCTAGAATATAATTGTTATAACTTGTACAAAATTATATTAGTTTTAGAATATAATTACGTAGTACCAGTCAAGAAGCAAGAGTCTTGACAAATTACTATTTTCCCATTCTGTTTCTCAAACAAAAGATAACTAAATTGAAATAGTTCAGCTTTAATGTGCTTGTATCTTAGGATTCATTTTCCTGGAATAGTTAATCTGTTTCTGGTGTTGCTAAATATATGATTTTATGTAAGTCTTATATTTTTTGTATTAAAGCCCTAATTTCAATTATTCAAATAGATGACAATTGAAACTTTATTTAAATTAAGAGACCAGATATTTATCATATTTTTAAGTAAGTAAATTCTAAGTCTTACAAACTTTTGAGGTCAGGGCATTAGCTCACAGATTTTTAGTGTTGGGCTGGTAGTAATAGTACCCTGAACATTTTCTGTAATTTATTTCACTTCAGCTTAGAAAACTAATTTCTGTGGAAGATAATTAGTCCTTTCCTTGCCTGCGGAAAATAATCTTTAAATTTAACTGTATTTATAGTCTTATTTAGGTAACATAATTAAGTAAATATTTATTAAGATATTATAACTTACTCAAAAGTTTTACCTTTATGCACTGTAGTCTTCTAGTTGTCTTTTGAAGTCATGTATGTGTTGACCCTGGATCTTACTAGAGCTCTCCAGAGAGATTCCTAGCTCATTTTCCTTGACTATGCTACATAGAAACCATCAGTTTGTATTAATAGTTCAAACTCTTCCTCTTCTGTAGAGTACTTTGCATTCTTTAATATCTGTTGCAATACGATGCTTTACAAGCTACTTTTAAATCCTTATAGTGCTCCTTATAAAACTTCCTGAGATTAATCAGTCAAAACTATTTAATGCCATTGTCAGGTTTTGCTGTCTTGTCTCTTTAATTCCCGCTATTAAATACTGTCTTTTGCTGTGGCTACTCTCCTAAGCATAATGAGAACCAATATTGTGCAGCACTTTCTGGGCAGTATCTGGAGAAACCACCAAATTTTTTTTGAAAGTATGCAAGGATGTTGACCAGGGTGATAATCAAACATGGATAGATAAATAAAATGAGAAAGGTCTTGTGTGGAGATGTGACTTAACAGTCCTGAATGCATTATTTAGTAAATGTCCAGTAACATTTATTTATAAAAATGCATTTTAATCTTCAGAAGCAACCAATTTTTGTTGGTACTACACAGCTGTATCCTGCCTGAATTTTCTAGCTCATTCACAGCTGTGGGTTACCTCAGTCAGTCCTATAAACCTGCCCAGGGCTTCAACAACATGGCTGGCGAAAAGTGTTTTCCTCCTAATAGTTGTAAGTGTTGCTCAAAAGTCTGTTACTGGTACCTGTTTGGACTATGATTAATAGTGTCAAGATGACAGTGAACTCAAAGGAAACGTGTCAGTATTTATCACAGAAAAATGTCACCAGAGATAAAACATCCAATCAGCTGAGGCAGATTTTAATTTTATGTAGCTGTTGCCATCTATCTCTGAGAGACTGAAACCAAACCCACTGTATTTTCATTGGTTTTAAAAGTGCGAAATCTTCCAGGACCAAAACCTTAATACACTTTGGCCTATGAGGAGCAGCTGAGGGAACTCAGATTGTTTAGTTTGGAGAAAAGAAGGCTCGAGAAGACCTCAGCATACTCTACCCGAAAGGAGGTTATAGCAAGCTGGATTCTGGTCTCTTCACCCAAGTAACAAGCCATAGGACAACAGGAAATGGCCTCAAGTTGCACCAGAGGAGGTTTAGATTGGACATCAGGAAATATTGATTCACCAAAAGGGTTGTCAATCACTGGAGCGGGCTGCTCAGGGAAATTGTTGAGTTACCACGCTTGGAGGTATTTAGGAGATATGTAGGTGCGGCACTTTAGGACATGGTTTCATGGTGGACTTGGCAGTGCTAGGTTAACAGCTGGACTTGATCATCTTAAAGGTCTTTCCAATCTAAACGATTCTGTGATTCTATGACTTTAGGATTTTCTTTTGTTTTAAAATTTATCCATCTGGAGAGTAAACAACCATCAAAAGAAATGGCAGGATACTTTCTAAAAGGGAGACAACCATTTTTGAACCTCAATATAATTCTAAAACGTGATCACACAGAGGTAATGTAGGCCTCTGGAGTAACAGATTCAGCAAGGGCATATGTGAAAGTGTGCAGACACACTCTGGGTTGGAAAAATGATTGCTCATCTGGATTATTTTCATGAACACAGTTAAGGAATGATGTGGTGACATTTCATGCTCTTGTTCACAGTGGATAGGCCTATGAGACACTCTACCTCTGGGAGCATTATCCAGTTTATCAGATAGATTAAATCCCCAAAATAGAGAGCTAGCACTCCCAGTCCCTGATCTGGCATTGTTCAGACTGGTAGTGAGCTGTCTGGCATAACACTGTAAGCCAGGAATGAGGGCTAGTTTGTTAGCACTGGAGCTTGGAGGGTTTAGTCTGAAGTCTCAGAGGTACTTAGATTCTCATCAGTGTAATGGATGTTCTGGAAAGTTAGTCAGTGTTTCTTCAGTGAAACTGCAGAAACACTCATCCTCAGCTGCTGACCAGACAAATTGTGAGAAGACCCAAGGAGTTCAGGGTACTAGAAGCTGAGGACCTCCTGACAGCTTACACGGACAGGGACTTCAGCAGCTGGGCAGGTGAGCTGCCATAACAATTGTAACAATGGAGAATCAAATCCTCTCCACAAAACGTTTGTACACTGACAAAGCAGCAGTTCTCTGCAGTACGGTGTTCATACCCGAAGCTGTTGACATTAGTGTCCTACAGTTACCAGTTGACAGGATGAAATAACAGAACATGAGATGACTGCTAGGTTGGACATACCTTTCTTAGAGTAATTGGCCTTGTTTTAGGTATGGTATACTGCTTGTCTTTATGAGAACTATGTCCCTAAAGAGTTCACAGTGCAGCAAATTTAGAGATTCTTAACCAGCTCAGTGACATGAGGCTGATAAACAGACAAACCAGAATTAAAAGTTGTGTGATTGTATGCAACAGATTACAGCCTAAACTTCATTTTTCGGTCGTTTGGATATACATTGTTATTATTCAATACTGACAAGTCATTCTTTTTCTTTTTTTAACAGAAGATACAGCAAGGTTAGATTTATCCTACTTAAACTGAAATTTGAATCCTGTAATACTTTCGAAGAAAATGGGATTCTAATTATACATTTCCAGGAGTAAAGCTGCCTTCTATTATCTTCTCTCCTGGGAGTTTTAAGGCCTTTCTTATATAGCTCTTTACTATCAGGCCTTCAGAGAGAATAAATAACAGTGATGACATTAATATAATAGAAAGAAGAAAAGTAATTATCAATAGTACTATGACATGTGGGAAAGCATGCCTCACCACTGCATTTTTCCTCTTCTGATTTATGAAGATCAGCCCTTTTGAAGAATGTCAGTGTAGACATTAGAGATCTATTTAGCTTTCAGGTAGCTGTGTACTTCCTCCCAAAACTCGTTTATACTTAGTTGATATCATTAAGTCCAAATGCTAGTCATAACTTTCTTAATCCTGTTAATACAATTTTGCTCATTTCATGTTTTTTGATATTATAATAAGCAATTTTAACTTTCTAACTAAAAGTAAAGTTTCTTTGCAGAAAAAAAGCTTTTCCACCTGTTCATACAAATGTATTAAAAACATTGAAATTTTATATCAATATACATTTTTTTTAATTTAAAGTTGCACAAAAAAAATTAACCCAGTCCTTACCTGGTTAACACTTTCAAATTAATTCCATAGGTATTAGTGTGTTGCTATTTAGTATGCAGAGAGCTCATGCTTCCTAAAAACCCCCAACTTTCCATCTTTGTGCTTCAACTGAAAAGCTGTTTGAGGACTGGAGATGGTGGCTAGGTAGGGCTAGCCATGTATTCACATTATGACTGAAATTTTCATCAGATGCTTCTCTGTAGGGCAAATATATCTTCTTTTACCTAACCAATCTGTGTTTCAGGTGTCTGTGGAGCTATTGCATTGTGTGATTCTATTTTTAAAAGAATCTCATTTTCTTAAAACATCACCAGATACCTGGAGGGGGTTTCATCTCCCTTGGCATATTGTGAAGTTAATCATAGTTTGGTTACCAAAGTGTTTTCTGAGGTGAACTTGTTGATATTTATACTTGACTCTATGCAGTTACGTGTTTCTGTGGTGCCCGGATGAACTTGTTTTGAGTCTAGTTCATGTACACTTGCAATTCTAGCTACACATTAAATGGTAGCAAAGACCTACAGTTACAATGTGTTTGCCAGGAATAAAAGTGCTTCCTTCACACCAATGAACTACCCTACTGGCAGTGCAAAAAAGGGGAAATACCCTCATCTATGTTCAGAAGCATAAGGAGTTTGCATGTGTATCTTTTGAATCTGGTCATCTTAATCATGTAATTTCTTTAGACTTACCTAAGTTTCTAATTGTATTCTTTATCTTTAGCTGTCAAGAGTTGTCATCTTCATAGCAGAGTTCTTCTTAAGTGCTTATTGAAATTACTTTTCTTTCTGTCCTCTTAAACATGTAAAATATGTGAAAACTCCGTTCTGTCAGTTTTACTCATAACCCTGGCTCTGACTTATGCTAATATCTCCTAAAGTTAGCTTTTAACGTGGGTCAATAGCCTTGACTTTCCATTTGATGCTTTCTGCTCTACTTGAAGAAAACAAATCTTAGAGATGAACTCGTGTTTTTAAGTGCTAGTGTGGCTGCCTTAAGTTCTAAGACTGATCAATTTTGTACTTTTATCTCTGTGATCTCTCTGGAAGCAGCTATTCCCAGAGTGACCTGTCTTGACTTCTGTATGCTTATGAGATCTGTAAAGTCTTTGTTCTGTCTCTATTTAGTTCTTTCTCAGTATGATTGATGCTACCTCTTAAAGAGAACTTCTTATGGTGATAGTCACCCCTGACTTTTTTCCTGTTAATTTAGTCTCCAGATACCGTTCCTTTCTGTCAGTGCAGCTTATTGCTTTGGACCAATTCCTTTTACTCTTCCATTGTTTGATTAGCCAGTGCAAGCAGTCTAATCCAAGCTTTTCATGTGTTAGAGACTTTCACACCAGAGTTCATTTTGACAAACACTGAATTGAACAAATCAATCTGCACACAAGTTTAGCTTTATATAACAAACTTAGCACCCAGCTCTTGTTGTGGCTAGACAAGTCTATTCACAGTGTTGTCTACTTTAACATGCTTTTGCAGTTTTCAGTTTTACTTTTCCCCAGCTACCATGGATTCATGTCTTGTCATCAAAGTCTACCACTACTCCCTCCCAGAAGCACAAAATGGCAGATATGGGCTGGTGATGTAAGTCATTACCAAAGTGATTACAGTTCTATTGTGGGACCCAGAAGAGGGAGAAACACTATTACTGCTATTTATCATTCACTGTGTGCTGGGCCTGTATAATCACACTGAGAAGAGATATGCAAAGCATACAATATGTAGGAAAAAGAATGGCTGGACATCTTTCTACAGTAGAAAATTTTCTTTTTGTGAGTTTGTCAGTGTAAAAGCCTGGTCTGAAGGATTTTCTTATGTTACTCTCCAGCACTGATTTTTTTTTTTTTTTTTTTTACAGCTTCTGGGTGTTTCTGTGATATGAACAGTCAAGGTTCCAGTTCCTGTGTTACAGGTAATGTTCCTTCCTTTTGGATGCAAGTGTTATAGCATCCATTCTGACCTTACCAGTTTGTCAGGCACCTTGATATCTCTCCCATCCACAACAGTCAGGTTTGTTAAAATTAACTTAAAATCTTCTATACAGCCTTTTTCATTCTTTCTGCACTCTTAATGAGTTGGGGTTTTTCCTCATACAAATTCTGTTAAGCTCATTTTTTCTTGCTGTGTTTTAATCCCTACGGACTTCTCTTCAAATTTGTGTAGTACAGCTCAGCTCTTTCCTGCATTTCCTTCCTATGTTTATTCTCAGATCTGTTCCTCAAAAAGTCTTCTCCCTGAACACAATGTTGGAACACAAAAGTAACCTGGTACTGCCTTCAACCCTGGCTAAAGAGGGAATAGTAGAGGAACACAAGAAACATTAGTGATGCCCTTCACAAAAATACTCTCTCAACCTGTTGTAGGGAATTTCTAGACAGAGTTGCCTTTTGTAGGTAAGAAACCATGATAATTTTCCATTTCATGGATTTTTTTAGTCTCCCCTTAAATTCACATGTCAGTTTAGTGTCCACAACACCTTATGGCAAGCAATGTCACAGGTTAATTATAAATTGAGCAAGCAATCTCCTTTTGCCTTTGTATTTTCACTGGATCATTCTCTGTTGGTTCCCTGTAAAAGACAATCTTTCAGAAACCCTCTGCCTCACTAGAATTCAACTATTGTAATAACTATATATTTAAAGCAACATTGACTGAGTGGAAAAAAAAATAGACATGCCCTATCACAAATCCAGAGACAAAAGCAGGGTTTTCCATCCAGCGATTCACAGTTGAAACACAGCTTAGGAATCTGGAGTTGTAGCAGCTATAGAGAAGGCCAAAGGAGACTTGCTTTTTTTTGTACTCTCTGAACCTCTCCATATCACTTCATTATTGGGGCAATAATGAACTTATAGCCCAGGGATGGAGTCTGGAAGACCATAATTATATTTTTTACTCTTATACTTCTGCTGGGTTGACTACAGACTTCTTAGACTTTAGGCTTTCTTCTTTTTCTGCCAAGTCATGTAATGCTTGTGTTTCTTATAAGTTCAAGGGAAAAAGCTAAATGTTTTGAAGAACTGTTGAACAGTTATAAATGTGATGATTTCACAAGAGAAGATAAAAATCTATAGAGTGAAATGAGATCCTGAGTTTACAAATTACTAGAATTTTATTAACAAAAAAACCCAAACCTCTTAGATCTTCTGTGACCAGAAGTCATTGTTGATGCATCCCCTAGTAAAGAGAGGACTTGCCACCTTCCTGCACTGTAAACCTGTCATTAGACATCGGACTTACTTTTGTTTAACTCAGTGTTTGAGGAGCTTTTTTGGACAATTTCCTGGGAATAGGAGATACATAAATGTATATACAAATAATTTAAACACTGTATATATATGTAAATAATTTAAACACTACATATAAACAGTTTATAAAACTAATGTGTGAACACAAATATGCTTGTCTTTGGGGAATAGGGGGGTGTGAGTATATACAGATCCAAACACACAAGAATGATATATCTAGCAGGTTCCATTTTAAAATTATAAAACACAATGTGGTACAAAGTCTGTCACTTGTCCTTTTGATATCATCTGCTGGATTTAACTGCAGTACAATTCTAGGAAAGACAAATATTACCTTTTATAAAAAGAGAAAAGAAAAAATATTTCTTTTTTTGTCTCTCTTCATAGTACCTTCATGAGTCTTCTCAAGACGTCAGTGCTTCAAAACTACAAAAGCTTAAAGTTTAAGTCGAAAAAAGTTAACATTGAAAAAGACAAGCCTAGTGTGTGGAGTCACACAGCTCTGTAACTTCTGTGGAAAAAACATCACTCTGTGTGTGTATTTTTAAAGTAGATATGCAAAAATGCATCACGTGTGGACTCTGCATTAGGCAGTAGAATATTATACACCTACAGGTCTATGTTATCTGTATTGCATCACGTAGGACTAAAGTAGACCTTTTATCACTAGTGAGCACATTTGATGAAGTTGTGAAGTGATGGCCAGTAATGTATCAGCATTTGTTAATAACTGCCAAAACACATTTTATCATTTATACAGCAAATCTGAATGACTAATGTTTATACAGTTGTATTTCTCTCTTGCTATGACCTTTTCAGAGTTATCAATAACTTTTTAGACTAGTTTTGTCCAACTAATTCATTTGGCAGTGCAGAAGTAAAGGTTCACATGCCTGACATTTGAAAAGCTATAAGGAATTTTATATAAGCAGATAACCTAGTGTTATGCTCCAGCAGCCAAATAATATTAAATAAAAACATTCATTTCATATAACAGACTTTGTGATAACAGTGATCTACAATAAATCAGTGAAGAGTTGGATGGTGTGTGCTTATTTCATTCCTATGCACTTTGGATAAAACAACTGATGATGTATGAAAATGGAGAACTCACGGGTACTTTAGATTGTAAGAATACCTGCCTCTTTACATGCTACCGTGGAGAGCAAAAATAAGGAAAACCTTAGAAAGGGTGTGTACTTTTGACAGTTCCTACAGGAATGCTACAGCATATATTTAATTTTTTTTTTTTTTAATTTTTTTTTTTTTTTTTTTATGTTCTGTTCGAAACATCGGTGTCCTTCCTGTGAGTGATGTGGATGATATATTGGGCTTAAAACCTCCTTTCCTCCTACCTATGGCTTATCACAATGCCCGACTGTATTTTGCCTAGGAACGCTATGGAACTTGATTGCTAGCCGTGAAATCAACCAGTACAGCCATCGTTGTTCAGCTTTCATTTCCTCCTCTTTTGCTCACTACCTTGTCTACTGAGTCTCCTGTTTTCCCAGCAGTCCATTCATACTGCAATGTGTCTAGGTAATTTTTCCCTTCTCCAGATTTCTATGAGTTCTCCAAGATGCATTGAATTTTCAGAACAGGTCTAACAATGAGAAACTTGTTTATTTCTTCTCTTGCTTCCATTTACAATGTCCCCTCGTATTGTAAGACATGCCAAGTCTGTTTTGTAACACATGCTGATTCTATGTTAATTTCATTTTTTAAAAACCTCTAATTTGCCAATTTTCTTGCCATTTTCTCCACTAGGAAAAAACTTGCTTCCATTATTATCAAACTAAGTTAGTAATCTTCCTAATCTTAGACCCTGATTTCTATCTCCAACTTTGAAGCCCAGGGAAGACTATTCATATCTATTTTTAAAAGTGGGAATAAAAGAGTCAGTTCTGTTAAAAACAACAACAACAAAAACTAGTGTATCACTTTTAACAGAATAATTTCTAACGAGAGTGCTTAATGAAGAGACTCTTCAAATAAGTCTGAAAAAAAAAACCAAACCAGAAGAAAGCTGACAATTTCATACTGACTGGTTTGACACTGGACTTAAATAAATTCATAACACATTCCTCCTTTCTTGCATTATACAGTCAAGAGTGTCTCTTGAGTTCATTTTGGTCTCCACAAATGCATAGATACACAGATGTAACATGCACAAGTTGATAAATAAATATTATATTGGAATAGTAAAATATTGGAATAATAAAAAAAAAAAAAACAAACAAGGAAAGTGCAGCTCACAGATAAAGGGGACAGAGTTTAATTCCTTATATTCTAATGTTTGTATGTATCTCCTATCTATATAAACAGAATGGAGTGGTTGAAGATAATCTCATTTGGATTTTTTCTTAGAATCCCTCCAGCTGAAGAAGTGCTATATATTAAAATGACAGATGTAACAGAAGTATTGTTCTAATCTGTTCATTTTAGCAGAGACTATAACAGAATAAGAGCTCCCTCTGTATTGTCTAAACACATTGGTTCTCAGAGGCTTAGTTTTTTATTTGAACTCACATTATGAGCACAATGAAGCAGACTGAATGCTATTGCTGTTATATATTAGCAACATTTCGTTTTATAGTAAAAGACATGTAGCAGAGAGTTATAATTACGTGCTCAGTGGAGGAGCCAATAGGTACCACAGTAGTTAAAATCAGACAAGGCAATTTAAACCATTGTGGGAGTCTTCAGTAGGCAGTAGATGTCATTATCACATGTGACTTCCTCGTCACATTTTTTGGAGGGTTGTGTTTCTGTAGAGTTTGTATCTCTGAGCTTGGAGTTTTAGTTGTAATTTTTGATTCACTGTCTTATAGCTTGTTTTTGTGATCAATGCTGCAGAGAGTACCACCCTGACAGTTCATCTTCAGATACTTGGTGAAACAGAATTTTTACATTTTCCTCTTATCTAGTCCAGACTTATCTGGACTAGTCTGAATCTTTTACTTGGAACCAAAAAGAATCAGTCAATAATATGTGTCTGGTTTAAAAGGACAAAACTGCTGGGTGGCTCATTATCAACTACTTCTTGTGGTATATCAAGTCATTTTGCGGATGAGGGGGTAGTGTGATAACTTTTATCTTTTTATCCAGCTTTTCAATATCAGTTAATTTACTCTACGCACAATCCATTAGTGACTTTGTCATTTAATCCCTGCTGACAGAAGTTGAATTGGCATTTTACAGAGTGGAAGACTCTGGACCTTCATTTATTATCTGTCACTTCTCAGACTAGTCAGTGTGCAAAGCACCGGTTAAAACCTTCAGAAATACAGCCTTCATATAAAAAGCTTGTTAATACCACAAATACAAAGAGGCAGCTGGCAGGATTTAATTACATTACTCTTATCTTGTAGCCCTCATTTTCACTCTATTCTGGCTATAATATTGGCAGCTTTGTATTAACTAGTACAAAAATGTTAAGGAAGTTATCTCTTACAAAATGTCCGACTTTAAACTTATATGTCCTAATTATTACACTGCTCATTTTGTAGTTCCTTGCCTGTTACGGAGGAAGGATAGTGTGAAATGGCTGGTGCTCTGCTTGCAAAGCTTCATGTATTGTAAAACAGGAAGGAAATATCACACAGCTTTACTCCTACCTGCTTTCCTTATGTTGGGTATATGAATAGCTTTAAAAAAAGGTTAGCATAAGATACAGTACAGAACATGGGCTTCTGCTGGGAAGAACATCACTTCAGAAGTAGGAGGTATGTCTTAATTTGGATCTGTCTGTATAGTGACTGCAAGCTTGCTAATGTATTAAATGCATTAAAGCAACAGCATTAAATGCAAGATTCAGCCCCTGAAGAAGGAATCATGAGTGTGAGTAAAAAAATCTATGTGGAGAGGTTCTTTGACAATAGCTGATTTCCAGGTGGATCGGTAATGTAAAGTGCTATGAGGACCCTTCATCATAGGAGAAAAAAGAACTTGCTGTTAACAATTTAACACAAATTCAACAAATGTTTAGCACAAACAAAAATGTGTTTGAAAATCACACTTTAATTTAATTTATCCAGGAATGCTTTACCATACACTGATAGACATATGCATAGGCTCACTACCAAGAAACTTTAGGTTACAGCTTGCAAGCAGTGCAGCAGAAGGTACTGGTGATTGCTGGTGATTCCCTCCACAGTCTTAAGAAGTGTTTCTAATTAGTCGCTGTTTATACTACTGTAGGATCAGATATTCTCATGGCAGCTACTAAAATATTTAGTTTTTCATACTTTTTAAAAGTTGATCATATTTTTATAGTTACCCAAGTTCCACAGTTATGATACTGTGAAGAGGATATACAGTTACATGTCTAGTAAACCTTTTGGTACACAATCTTAACCGTAACCACCTTTACTTGTTTTTGAAGTACAGAAATATTTCCATCTCTTATCGCTTCTTTCCTTGCCTTGGGAGCTGAAAGATTCAAGCTTATAACAAAAGCATATGTTACTCTAGAACTCATGCCTACTCTAGAATGCTGATTGAATGTTTTAGGGGAAATTTTAAATTTTAGTTTAATTTTATTTTTTTTTATTTAATGCCTTTGCAAAACTTGAATTCTTTGGCCAACAGCTGGTGGGGCTTTTTTTGTGTTTTTTTTCAATTATCGTTGCTCAAAGGAATGTTATTCACCTATGGTATGCATCTTTCTTAACTTCGATGCAGGAAAGGCTGCACAGAAAAGAAATGTGTTCCCATTTAATGTGTATGACATGCTTACTACTTGTGGTTTTAAGTTAACAGATTAATTCTGTTACATTTTATTATGTTCTTTTTGAAAATACTAAAAATGTTGTAATACCACCTTTTTCATATCACCTGACAAAATCGCTAGAACTGTATTCTTACAGTAATTGCTCATCACAACTTAGGTATGAAGTTTCATTTTCGCAGCTGAAGACAATTATGGTACAAGACTGACACTCAGAATCAGAAAAACTATGGTTCATGCATTTTATTTGAGACTTTTGGAGTTCTGCATGTTCCTTTGTATGGGTACACTGTTAAAGCAAAAAAAAAAACAAAACCATAAAGAGATGGTTCAATAAGTTGTGCTTTACTGTTTAAGAATATATAGTATGATATTTGAATGGGCTTTATAGTACTTGTGCACTAAGTGTAGATGTGCTTCTGCCTGTGTTCCATGTCTTTGTTGCCCTCAGATAAAAAGAATTTTCCTTTCTTAATATCAAGGGCAAGAATTTTCTGTTGCCTATGTCATCTATATATTGAGAGCACCAAAATAAAACTCTTGCTATACTTCAAATTTTAATGGGTGAAAGACAATAATATATATTTTATGCTGCTAAATCAGGAGAATGGCAGTTCAAACAGCAGTGAATACTGAAAGTGCATTTTTTTCTGCAATTTGAATTGACTTTTCAGTGATTTTTTTCTTATATATATATATATATTTATCTCATATTACTATTGTCTTATATGTCTGTAAATATAGCCTATGTTTACTTACTGGTTTTATCTCCATGTTGATCTTCTAATAAAGCCTTCATAGTTCTAGCAGCTTATGAGCTCTCATTTATATAATATGAAAAAGATGCTTTACCCCTACAAGAAAAGCTCAGCTTCATCTCTTGAGTGGCAGCACTGAGAGAATCAGGATGACTGATCTTCAGAATTCCTGTTGTCTGAGATTTTTTTTTTTAATTCAGCTATGGTTGCTAAAGAAAACCATGGGTAACAAATAGACTAGGAAACAACTAAATGTTTTCATAAACAGCCTTTTATCTGAGAGCTCATGTCACTTTCCAAACTCCTAATTCTTCATTTTACAGATGAGTAAACCTATTTATCTGCAGATTAAATAACTTGTTTGAGCTGAAACTAGTTACAGAATTACAAAGCTAGGAAAAAAAACACTTTTATTCTTGGCAACTCTAACTTCTAGGGCTGTCTTATCAGATGATGTAGATTGATCCTGCAACAGAAAGGAAGCTTCAGAAAATCTAAAACTTGCAACATAAATCTACCTAATGCTCTGCATGTATTTAATGTATGAAACTGCTGCTTTACAGTAAACTGGAGACTGCAATTATGGCCAGACTGTTGGCTGAGAGATAAAAAGAAAGAGAAATGGGAAAAAAAGAAAAGAAAAAAGAAAATATTATAAGTAGTGTTAGACCCTTAAAAAAAAAAAAAAAAATCTGGGTTTTCAATATCCCAACAATTGTGATTCCTGGAACCTATGACCATCTTTTTACAGTGTTATTCTGCTTGTACAACAGAAGATGAAATAACTTTATATGCTACTTTGGGATTTTATATTCAGCTATCTTTAGCCACTGTACTTGATTTTCTAGATTACTGTCTACCTTGGTATAGTCTTGCAATGTAACACTTATTTTCTCTGTAAAATTTTCTAAGGAAAGAAAATGGAACAGAAAAGGCCTTTATAGCAAATGAAATGTACAAATAATAACAAAAGCTGACAGCACCTTTTGATACCATGTATGTTTTTTTATAACAAATAACATTCCCCAGATATTGTATATCTCTTAAATTTACAAGTGTCTTTTTAAGATTTCCCTTTCAATCCCATTCTCTTTCTTAACATTACAATAATTTAAACTTTAAAACTTAAATGTAAAATTCCTCAATATAGTATCTAGTTGATGAGAAAAGACGGCTCTGGAATTTATTTTGTTCGTAAACCCTGATAGTTTGAAGAGAATGTAAAAACCTTTTTCTCATAACAAATAAATCAGTTTAACAGTTTTATTGAAGATTAAATAAGTAACATGAGTAATAAAGATTCAATAAATAAGTTTTGAAGGTTTTGATATTTCACGATGTAAATTAATGTGGCTATATACATTATGTATATGATATGCCTTCCAATGGCCTTTCTGTCGTACTCTTCTAAACTGGATTAAAATATTTTCCTATTTCTTTTATTACAGGCAACCATTGAGAAGGTTAGAAACTAGGATCTACATGACAATAAATACATCAAAATATATCATGGTCTTGAAGTTAGTGTCACCAAAATTGGGAATGAGAAAATTGCTTAACACCTAAGTAGCATCAAGAACCTGGCATTCCTTTATTGCAACACTAGATGCATGGGGGATCATTCCACCTAAAATGCATACCATATGTTTCATTCAGACAAGATCATACAGATCAAACATATTTTTACGCATTATATTTCTTGGAAAAATCATACATATTCATTTAATAGGAAATACTATATTAATTAAGCATCACATATGCTCTTCACAGGTATTTTAGAAAATTTCTGGGGGTCTCAAACAGTAGTCGACCCTCTAGTTACAGCTGAACAAGAAACGAACCTCAGTTACCTTTCCCTATATGGACTCGTCTTGACCACAGTTCAACTTCTTTTGGCAAGCTTGGTTTCAGATCCAGCTTTGCAAGATTTTTTGGTTTAGATCCTTCTTGGAATTATTGATTAACCTTCCCTTAATTACATAATGTTGCACAACTACTGTTTGATGATAACTGTCCATTCTACTGACATGAACAGTACACGGTGACAATAGGTGCTTATATGGATTTTATTTTCACCACTGTTCTTTTGCCATTTATACTCAAATTATCAAATAAGAACAGTGCACATTCTTTTGTGATGTTTCAATGATCAAGTTACTATAAAATTGAAATCTACATTAGGTTGTATAAAAATATAATGAGTTATGTGAGAAAACATCACATTAAATTATAAGATTAGTTTGTATTACAAGAGAGTTTTCAAATCACTGGTGATTTGGTGTCAAGCAGTTCATTAATAATTTACAACCCAGAGGTTAATAAAAAGCTTAGACTAAAGGGCAAATTACAATGCAGCACTTGAAATTTAGGCTCCTTCCTCAGTAAGCTCTGCATACTTTTTTTGTTAGAAATGTCTATAAATGCATGTCATTATTTGGAATCCTTGCCTAATTAAACTTGTATATTACTTTGGACTAGAATTACTTTTCCCTGTTTGAAAGCAAAGTCTAAATTATGAAAATGCTTGATTGCTTACTGTTGAAGGATAGCTGCTAGGCAAATGAGCCAGATTAGAGAGACTTTCTGTGTTTGGGCATCTCTTTCGTTATGTGGATTGGACAGAGCAGGATCTTGAACCTGACTGTTCAAAGGGTTCATGTCAGCAGTTGGATCTGTCCCCAGCCCTGTATGGATGAGACAGTCAGCTGATGATAGAACCATTACCTGAGGATTTGTTAGAGTATTTCCAGAAACATCTTTCACTGAAGACTGTTTTCCTAGATTCACTAACGTCAGCTTGAGGTGATGCACACCCTAAGAGCTTTCCACGGACAATGATTCATTCTGTTGAAGAAGTCTTTTTCTAGCATATTGTGTTTTAAACTGACCTGTTAATAAGTTACCTGTCTTGGATGTTGCTTTTCTCACATTTACAATCAGAGCACTAGTCACTGTATAAATGTGAAAAGGGGAGTTATTACTAAGTTCAGCCTCTGGATTTGAGTTCAGAAACTTTTAAATTTAAGGATATATATATCAGGTCCTTTTCATCTTTATTCTAATGTTTTAGCCAGTTCATGGTGGAGTTCACCAACATGAGAATAATCTTGTATAATCAAAGACACCAGATGACAAAATGCACTGGTATTACTGAAAGGATATTGATCTACTGTTTGAAAAAAGATGAATACAGGTAGACTATTCCAAATTAGCTGCTACGTAACTGATCTCTGCCCTATGCCTGATGGATGTTTCTATTATTGAGACATTGAAGGTTTTTACCTGCTGTTCTTGTCCCTAATTATGAACACTGGTTTATTATCAATTTAGCATTTTGCAGAGAGGTTTGAGTGCCCAGTTCTCATCTCATGTCATCTACAGTACTTTTAGATTGGTATCTGAATTAGGTAAACCATGTAGGAGCACAGTCATTTTGATCCTTGATTCCTAAGAGTGCTCCACACCAGCACCTTTTGATTTAGAGGTGGATTCTTACTTGTAGTAGAAGAGTACCCAGGCAGATAGTTTTCAATGAATAAACAATTAGTTTTACCATCAAGGCTACCTGGTCTCCAAGCAGACTATCTACATCATTTAACTATTCCAACTTTTTTCTCCCTGTTACCTACCTTTTTGTAGTGTTAAATGGCTGCTTAGACACCTTCTTTGAAAGTCTCTTTGAAAGACTGTAGGTCTGGGCCTTTCTGCCTAAGCATATGGGCTTCCTGGATTGTCTTCACTATCTCCTGCTGGCACTGTGCAACATTAATCTGCCTCCAGTAAGGGAATCTGCTCTCCACTGACTCAGGAATTTGGTTTCTCCAGTAGCCAAAATGGCACTTAAAGCTTGCCAGAAAAAACTCTCAAACACATCATGAATGTGAGGTTCTCAAACATGAACTTGCAGTTTCTTGATTCATCACTCACAAGAAACAGAAGTTAGCCAGATCTCTTGGGCTGGGTCTATGCTGATAGTCTTCTAATGTTAGAGATGCATCTATACCACCTAGTACTTAGATTGTAGCCTCCTCTGGATCCCATATAGTGCCTGTAGTCTGAAGACATAAATGTGTGTGCATGTTTTTCAAGTTAGGATATCTAAAATGTGTTCTGATTCAGAACCCCATTGCAATGGGGTTTACACATTCTGAAACAACAGGTATTCCATTTTCTAATGGTATTCTAGTCTGGATATGACAGGAAAGTGCATTATTGATTCTGAGGACTGGAAAGCTCACTCTAGTGTTGTAGTGGTAGCAATGGCACAGTCAGGTTCATACTCCCACTACAAGCAGTCCCCATGTTCCTGAGACCATGTCTGGATATTGCCCCAGTGAATACTATCAGTCAAAGACAAAAACAGTGTGAGGGAACATGGAATGCTATAGGGATGATCAGTGCTGCAGTGTAAGAGAGATGTCTCCCTGGCTTTATTCTGTCTAGATGTACAGGCATGCCTTTAAAGATCAGTGTGTGAGTGGGGAGATCAGGACATGGCATAGATAAAACGTAGGCTAAGTATTTGGTAATAAAATTGGAAACAAAGAAACAGAACTGAAAGAAAACAAAAAGCACTATTAAGTACTATCATTAGTAAAATCAGCCAAAAATTTAGCTCTGCAAAAGTCAGGAGATTTCAGTGTGGATTCACTGTCTCAGTTATTTTGTAAATTTGGCTGCTTGGTTCCTAGTTATTGAGTAATAAATGAATAGAAACGAATGAAAGTAACCCCAAAACCTATTTTATTTTCCTTCTGTTATTCTCTGTGTTACTATCATTGTATATTGGTTCCATGTACGGTAAAGATGGGAGTGAAGTATTGTTGGGCTTGTCCAGACACAAAATACAGCAGAAAATCTCTTTGAAATACAGGTTTTATAACACCAAATTGCTGTTCTGCTTACACTTCCATTGTGTTCTTTAGTCTGCTCTTTCTTTCTTAGACAACTCTCTGGCTTTTTCTGCTCGCCTTGTTTAGTTTATTGTGATATGCCATATAACATCTGGAACAATGGTAGTACAAACATCTTACTAGCCTCACAATTTTGAGGTCCTCTGGCATTTTACAGACACCAAATTTGACACAGCAGTACAAAAGAAAACTGTTAGGATGACTCAATAAGCTTACGCCTCTTCCTTTTGGGGATTATTGCATTATCTTTGAGTGCAGACCCTTTAGGCTTCAACGCTAAAAAAATTTGACTGTCAAAACAGTTTGGTGAGTCAGATTTTTTTTGTTTGGGCATAGTTTTTCCAGTTTCAACTACAGACAAAAGCTGCATTATGTATACCCAGTGGTTTTGCTAGTCAAAATCAGTAATACTCAGGTCTAATCTTCTTACAGGAAATCTGAAGTAATCATATGTGGATAATACTTTAAATACAATGGAGCTATTTTAAGCACAAGGATCAGGTAATACTAGTATTATATTAATGTGAGATGATGAAGTAGAAACAGATTTTAAAAACCTCTCCTTTATATATTTTTAATCTGTCTTTACCCCTCCAAAGCTGACTGATCTTAACCCAGCTCAAACTCATTAAGCCTGTATTAACTGTCTATTCCAAGGCCATATTTATAGTTCATGGCCAGAATTTTCACCTTGACTGGTAAAACTGACTTCATTTTTTTTCAAAATAGAATAATGAAACAGTTACAACACCTTCTTATCCATTACAGCCACTGTAAACTCTGTTCATAAAGGGTTTCCTTTATGCCCAGTATGAGAAGAAAAAAAGCAAACTAAAACATTTAGTGATAAGATTCAGATTTGCCATAAAAGTGGGTCTGGGAGGTTAATATAACATGTTCATAGTTATTGATCTCTGGTGGGATTTTTTTGTATTAAAAAAGAGTATTATTGAGACTTTGAAAACAGTCTGGATCCATGTGGCTAAGAATTCCATGTTTACAGAACTTTCAGCTTAGGTTTTTGTACTGATGCACTGGTCGGTGTAAGCTCCCCTCATGCACACACTGTGGTTGCAAGCCTCTTTTGAGACCATTATAATCAGTCAAGTAAGAGTCAGGTTTATAAGCACACTGAGATGGAAGACTTTTAGCTCAAGCTATAACCCAGTCAGAAGCACACTTGTTTGATGCGTAATGGAGAAAGTGTCATTGTTTATGTGCACATATATATACAGTAGTTTAAATAGCATCACTTGGGTGCTTAACTTACTGAAAAAGTAAACATGTACTTAACATTTCCTACAGTAAAAAGGATGTCCTGTATAATCTATCCTAAAGATTGACTTTGCAAGACACAGAGACAGGTGCTTGATGTGCAGTCACTTTTTTATAGATGTCTCTTTAACGTTTGTCCTCTTTTGATGACAGATTAGCTTTTTGGATGTTGTTCCCTTTTTCCATCTTCCCTTCCATCTGCCCAGTGCTATTTAGTCTGAGTGTGTAGTGAAACTAGGCAAAGGTTTTGGTACTAGTTACCTCTCCAACATTTGAGATGACTAAAGTTTGCTTCTACTGTGTTCAGTTTGATTCTAAATATGATCTGACATCCTGAACAAGAGATACTGTTAGAACTGTACTACAGGAAATAAGCAGAAAGTATGGAAGTAATTCTATGATTAGTACATTATCAATTTTAATTAACTGATGGGAACATCTAAGTTTTCTCATTGCTGGAGGCTAAAACTGTATGTGTCTCTCTAAGCAAAGTATTTATTTCTGTTTAACAATGTACTTCATACTTCATAGCCATGGAGAACTTTAGTTCTGCCTGCAATGCACTAGTGGTCCATGAGACCTGTGGGACACAAATGGCATGCTGAATTCCCTGAATACTGTTTCAGTAATGCTACACAGCAATTTTGTGTCTGATCTCCCAGGCAGTAGATGTTTTTTTCCTGGAGATTAATTTAAAATTGGTACCTTTCTACTTTTGGCACTTCATAAATACCCAGAAAGATATTCTCATTGCTGCGAAAAGATCACAATTTAATGTCAGGCAGAGCTGAAGAAGGCTATAAACAACAGGAGGACTGGGCTGGGAGTGTGTGTGCGTGTGTGTAATTTTGTGTTCAATCCCATAGTCATTTAGCTATGTTACTTATTCCAAAGTTTATGTTTATCAAAAATTGTCAAGCAGACATTGAAGGATTTTTAGAAACAATATTTTTAGAATCAGGATCATTAGTTTGTGCATTTCTATGAGATTTTACATGAGTGAAAACTGATAGATGTTCTAGTCATAGGTGTTACGGTTTGAATAAAGGTCATATACATCTTTCCCATGTTCTTAGGAAGTCTTGGATAGCATATACTTGCTACTATTTTACTTCTGTGACACAGGAGTTCTCAGACATGAGAATAATCCATCAACTTGGAGAAAAGAACAAATGAATAAACTACTCTCCCCAACTCCTGGACAGGTTGTTTTGCTTGAGGATTGTACTTACCTTCCTGTTTACCCAAGCCTGTACAGTGCCAGGAGTCTGGTTTATTTCTATCTAACCCCTAGCATCTCCTTATGCCCTATAAAGAATGAATGAATATTATTGAAAAGTTACACTTTTCTAGAAAAAAAAACCAACATCCAGACAACTATTTCTTTAACCAAAATAAAATGCAAAAGACTCTTGTACTAAGCTCTGGAATATATCCCTGTTTTGTCTCAAATAAATACGTCTCATGTAATCATCTTCCTTCAAACAGGCTAAGGAAAAGATGAAAAATTTGGTTGCTACACAGAAACCCAAAATGGTAAACAAAGGCATCATCTTCTTGATATCCTCTGGAGATATTAGATCTCTCCCACAGTGTTTTGGTACTGAAAATGTCTGGGTGGTTCTGCAGGCTGTCTTTGATAGTGGAAAAATTATTTGGAAAGGTGCTCAACACTTCTACTATTGGAACATCAAATCTAAACAACTACTGATTCATTCAAAGATTAGACAATCACTCCAAAAAGAGAAAATAATTTTGTCTTCCCAAGTGTCATAGCTATTCTGGTGTTCTTTCCCCTTCCAACAACACTGAATAATCTCCAGGGCTTTGTTAATGGTCTAGCCAGAATAATTTAGATATCTGACACACAGGACAAGTCTTTCAAGTGTTTGTAAAAAGTCTAAAATTACGTGTTAGGCTTTTTATTTTTTTTTTTTCTCTTGCAAAGTAAAGGAAAAGGAAAGGGTACATTTTAGTTCTTTTTCGTTTGCCAGTCTTATACATTACGTTAGCTTGTTAGCATTATGCTAGTTGCTTTTCCCAATAAGAATACATATGAAAAAAGTCCAACAGGACTGCTTGGATATTCTGTGCTCAGCATGTCTCTTTTAGAAGAGACCTTGAACAGAACCAACATATCTGATATACCTTTGTGTAAAAGCATCAATGCAGATAAACCATGGAAATAATAAACAAAAAGCTAAACAGTAATACTAAGTAAAAAATGATAATTTAATCTGCAATTTATCTATTATTTTTCTGTGTATTATCTACTCACAATTGAATAGATGAATGATCCTAACTTTCCTTTTTAATTTTCTCTTTTTTTTACTTGAGAATCAGTTATTGCTTAGGTTTCTATGCCATTAAATAGTATCCATATAATTTCATGTAAATATACAACAGAATAGCATAAAGCAACTAGTGTCACATTAAGCTTAAAGTAAAAAAAAGTCTGATCCACTTAGAAATAGTGTGTTGATCAATTCAAGTTGCTGTAAGAAGCCAAATGTATAGACACATCTATTTTCTCTGCTGCTATCCAGCAGGCAAATGTGCATTTCATACAGGTTTCCCAGCAAATACATTTTATCTCTGCACTAAATTTTAAAAGTATACTTTGGGTAAACACATCACTTTTATTGATAGTACCATTTTATGTCTCGGTTTGGATGTGATAGAACCTTGCTTTCATAAAGGAGTCATGATTTAGAGCATTTTGTTGCATTTATTTTAATGACTTTTTTTAAAATGCTGCAACGTTCTGTATTCATAAATATTTTGCATGGATTTATGTAGATTAGCACTAGTAGAGGTGAAATAAATATGCTTTATTTATTTATTCTTCATACATCACACTGTAAAATTGTTGAAGGCAATATAGTTCTGTGTTTTGCTCAGGAGAGCAGCTTAGACATCCACATCTGTAAATTGACTTATCTGGCATTGTTAATAGATATAGTCCTATAACAGTAAAACTCATGGTGCAAAAATGATAGCATTTACAGTCATAATACTGTGATGAAAAATTAGAAATTATTGTTTTCTACTTCAGTTTGTTCTTCAAAGTGATTTTCTTGGTGTTAAAATTTTGTAACATTTCTATTTTATCTGTTTTTAGTAACATTTCTACACAATGCTGTAACAAAACCAAATACGACTACGGTATTTAAAAAGACCTTTGATATATATGTTATTCCAGAGAAAGCTTTTGGGCAGTTGTGGGTTTTTTTGTTTGTTTGTTTGGGTTTTTTAAATAAAACTTTCAGGACATAAGCAAAAAGAATTTTCAAATATTATGGGTTTGGTCTGTACATACCATAGGGAATACTATCTTAATCAATATTCCAGTTTTCACGTTAAGACTAGAAAGATTGTCTCATTAGCCCTTCTAATTGGATGGCAATCAGAATATTTTGCTAACTTATTTTCTGGCCAGGATTTTTCCAAACTGTACTCAGTTACGCATATTGTGCAGCATTTTGTGATATCATCAATTATATTATCTTTTAATGTATTAACCTTTATTTTCTGCCATCTTTAAAATGTTGAATACCTCTAAAGAGAGCATTTGCAAAGTTCATGCAGTCATTTGTTCCCACAGATATTAATGGCAGTTGTTTTGGTTAAAATCCCACTCAGTTTTCTGAAATACTAGGATTAAGTTCTTTTCATTAGGTGAGCAAAGCACCCTCACTAACACCTGTATTCCTGTTGTTCTGGACACTCACTGGCCACATGCCAGATAAGCCCCAGAGTTAACTGTGATATTTACAAGGCCTTTCACTTCTCATTCTGTGTCTTCAAAAATCCATGTTCATTATAATTCTTTCCATTATTGGGTTTTATTTGATTACTGTGACTCTCTGCTTCCAAGTCTAACACAGTCTCAGACCCAGAATACTAAAAGAACATTGCTGCTGAAAATCAAACATTGCTAGTGACTAACAACAGATGGAAACTGCTCAACATTATTACCTCCAAGCATTTACAAACAGAATTCCTTCTTCGCTCTCAGGATTAGCGAAAGCAAACTCTGAGTTACATTATAATTTTACTTAAATTTGTGGTCCTACCTTAGTGTTCTTGTGATTTTCTGTTTCTCTATTGTGCTGTATATTATGGATTATCTATCCATTTACTGTACTCAACATCTTGAACTCTTCAATTCAATGATGGGTTCACGCACTTAGCAGACTGCTTCACTGATCCACAGGCAAGTGTCTCCTCACCTGGGAATTCAGCACAGTGGATAAGAACTGATGTGAGAGAAGCTAGAGTTCTGCTGAGGACCTGACTTCTGAGGTCCTAAAACAAAGTGATCAGCTGTCATTGTGCACAAGCTTTCAAACACAGCTTTATTTGTGGGTGGTTGTATTTGTTGGAATGATCTTAGTACAATTCAAAAGTCATTAAAGTGTTTTTGCCACACCTGAGCCCCAGGGCCTGTTGCTGCCCTGGAGAGACTAGGTAGCCTACAGCAACAGATTGAGGACTGGAAAGAGGGTGAGGAGAGGTTTCACAGAGGCAAGGGTTGTTTTCCCAAAGTGATTGGTTTTTTTTCTTTCAGTGCTAGAATTGGTGATTGATAAATCTGTTAATTAATAATTTGCATTGATTAAAATTCCCCCAAAATCAGTAAACAGTCTTTTGTCCATGACAGCCGTATGAGCGTGTGTTTTGTTATTTGTCCAAGAATTTTTGAGCATTCTTCTTCATTGTTTTTTATTTTACAGTTAATCATTGATAACAATAATTGATTGTGAATTTAACACATCGCTAGATGTTATAAACACGCCAAGGACTGTGGAAGCACAGAGCACAGTCAAATACAAGCACATCAATGGAAGGGAAATGCGAAAGGTACAAGCAATGTACTTGCCATATGGACTGTTTCAACAGCTGATACACCTATTGATTGAAAGTTCAATCAGTCAACATTAGGCCTGTAACAATATAGTTTTAAAATGTTATTATTTTCATTTTTCTGTCTGTGCTAGATGGAACGGAAAAAGCAGTCCTAATACAAAACTCATGCAAAACTGTTAACAGAAAAAAAAAAAAAAAAAGATAAAAAAAAGGTGCAAGCAGAAGTAACAGCTCTCTTCAGCTGAAATAAAAGATTGTCCTGAGCGATGTGAGGAGCCTGCTGCAGGGCCAAGAGGTCAGATCTCCTGATTCTAGTCCAGTGGAATGTAACAATTGTTTATCCTATTTACAAGTTTCTCATGTCTGATCATGGACTGAAAAGTGAGCGTTGCATTTGTCGTTTGAGACCCAGGTGTTAAGAATTCATAAGTTGTACATGAGTGTAGTATTCTAACCCATGCAGTGCTGACGTGCTGAATGGTAGAGCTCTTCCAGCCACAAGAGTAAGAAAATAAGAACTAAAAATAATGCAGAATGCAGTTTTCATTTCATGCCACAAACTGGCTGGAGGTGATCCAACACAGGGATCCTGTAATCAAAGTTCAAAGTGTTGTCCTGTGAGGGTGCTGCCAGCTTGGTCATCCCACAGGGTGCGATGCTACACCGTGAAACTTGCTGCCCGACGAAAGAGGGAGGGGAAAATAAAAAATAGACAGCTGGGAGCTGGCTGACACTAACAAACATCACAGAAACGGCTCAGGGAGGTCAGCTGAGAGCAGCCTTCACCGACAGTGACCCGCCGTCCTGCTCCAGGCACCGGCCTGAGCCCCTCGCCTGCCTCGCTCGCGCCGGGGACCCCCAGCAGCCGGCGTGGGGACACGCGCCGCTCCTGCCCCACGGCCGCGGGTTAAAGCCCCCGCCGGCTCCAGCCACGGGCACCGGATCACGGAGCCCTTCAGGCTGCAGAAGACCTTGAAGACCAAGTCCAGCTGCCAACCTGCCAAGGCCACCCCTCAGCGTCCCGAAGCGCCACACGTGCGCTCTTAAAACCTCCAGGTGTGGTGACGCGGCCCCTTCCCTGGGCAGCCTGGTCCGGGGCTTGACAACCCTTCAGCAAGGCAGTATTTCCTCATCCGACCCAAACCTCCCGTGGGCAACTTGTCCTGTCACTTGTACACCCCCCACCCCCCCAGCCCCGCTGCAGGTGCTCGCAGCGGGTGACTGGGCGCCCCGGCCTGTTCCAGCACCCGCCAGGGCCAGGGCTGCCCACGGCCCGGGCTGAGCCCAGCAGCCGGCACCCGCTGCCCCGGCGCCAGGCCCGCCGCTGGCACGGAGGCCTCGCAGCGCCACACGCACGGGACAGAAAGGTGAAGCAGAGAGGTGGCTGAGAAAAGATTTAATGGGGCGTTAGGAGAGACTGCGGCCATGGGGTGCAGGGCTCAGCCAGACAAGCGTACTGACCTGCCACAACTTACACACGACCAGCCCCTTTTCTGTCTGTTCCTCTGTTCTTCCTCCCCTGCACATTGCCTGTCAGTTTGCACATTCCCACCCACTCCCCGTCACCATCCTGGACCCTCAGGTGTGCATCCTCATCAGTTCAAAGTACCCTTGGCCTGCAGTTTCTTGATAGTCCATCAATTGCTGCAATTATTTTTTTTCCAGTTTTTTTCCCGTTATTTTCATTAACACTAATTGGTCAAGTTTTATGTTTCTGAGCCTTTCTCTCTCTCCCTTTCCTTAAGGTTCTTAGTCAGATAATTGTACTTAAAAATAAACATTCCTAAGCAATTAGTGTGGCTGATCAAGTTTGTTCTTATCACTGCCTCGCTTATCTCTTGTCTGACAGGCTTGGGCCTCCTGGTGTTCTTGTTTATGGCTTCCTCCCTCTCTTAATATCCCCTTTTTACATTGAAAAGGTCCTTGACCACATGCCCTTGAAAGAGCACACACACTTTCCTTCCAGATATCCTTACATGAACCACTGCAATCGTTAGTGCTCTGCATCACATGCCAGATACTGACAGCAGGAGTCCTTAAAACTGAATTATAGATTTTTTTAAGACACTAATAATTTTAAGGATACTAATTAATGTTACATTTTTTCCAATGTGCTGAAAATCTTCCATAAAAGATTTCAGAAGTCCTAGGCTCTCAGCTTAGTCAAGCAGAAAATTTTGAATATATGATCTTAGGGACATTTTCAAAGTCAAGCAAGCAGTGAAATTTGAAATTGAACTCTTCATTTACACTTGCACTTTTTATTATAGACGTATTTGACCAAAATGGAGAATAAATATCGGAAAGCATAAATTTAATCTACTGCATTATCTTCAGTCAAAGTTTTAATATTCCATCTAAACTTTCACTATCTGTGGCTTTCAGGGTTCCATCTCATTTTCCATTTGAATTTCTGGTGTTTATAATACTACTACTGGCTAACAATTCTGTTGCTGAACGGTTAGCTTCCAGTGTTGTGTACATTGGCTTACTCTGACAGCACTCCACTTGTTAGAAAGGCACTTTAATCATATAGGATGTACTAGATGTATGTCGTGGTGTTGCTGCTTTTGTTAATAAATAGGCATCCATTCAGGATGCTTTTACAACTAGCAAATAATGCAGTCCATAATAGTAGGCCTAGTATTGTTCTTTAACAAGATTTACTCCATTTTTATCAGTTCTCTGTGTGAATATCTGTTCTGACTTGTGTTTACTTTTGTAAATAGTTGTGCCATTTGAAGTTATTCTTGTCTCATAGCTCCTGATTTCCCTATATCAACTGGATGTTAGCATGGCCCATGTTACCAGACTTTAACCACTTTGGAATACACCTGCTATATCAACTAATCAGCTGTTTAATCTAACTTAACATGGCCAACTTTGCACTGAACCAGATGAGTGATGATTGCATAGTACTTCTTGATGGTTCTCTTTACAGCTGAGTCCTGCTTACAGCTGATTCCATAGTGAATATTTGAGAATAGCCCAAGATATTTGCTAACTCTTTGATTTTGTATTTGTTTTTAGCTAGGGTCCTAGAATTGCTTGCAGATAGGAAAATGTTTGAGTAGACAGAGTTCTGACTTGGAAACCAATCTCATTTCTTATTAAATTAATATGAATAATTAAAGCATTTTCAAAGCACTTAAATGGCCACTCTTGTCCTCTAATCCAAGCTTGCTACTTGAAAATTGTTACCTAAAAGTTTAATCTTGTTAACCAGGTGAGAAGATCATCAAAGATGAAGATCCAGCTAGTGGAACAAACTTCTATCATGTTTATAAGCACAAAAAGAAATGAGGTTTGAGTGTGAGATGAAGTGTTTTTGATGAAGAAAACACCATGAAAAAATACAGAGAATGAAGAAAGGTAGAACTAAATTAATTTTTTTAATTAACCAGGAACACACACCAGAAAAACAACTTTCTAAGGAGAAAACCCAGGGAATTTTAGCTCATTTGAAACTTCAGAAGAAACAGAGGAGTCAGATGAATGGGTGTAATACTGTAGATCATTTCTTTAAAGAATGCCATGGGCCATAAAAATAAAGGACTGCAATGTGGAAGGAAGTCTAGTAAAAATAAAGTAGGGCTAAAGATTGTATAGCAGAAATATTTAAGGGAAGAATTGCTCAAAGCTCTGAGAGATCTCATTTATGTGTGTTTTTGTTTCAGAGAGCCTTTAGAAAAGATTTTCTATTATATATCTGTAAAACCTAAACAGCTCCCCTACTCCCAGTACTTGATAGCTGACTTTAAGAAGCACATAAGAAAGTAAATAATCATGTATACTTTCACATGTGATTAGAACTGGATGTGCTGTCTGGAGGTTCATGTTCACTCAGAGGTTGGATAAAAGAGACCTTCTTCCTCTGAGTTAATTCTGAGAAGCATGCAAGACCTAGAATAAAACTTTTGTAGCTGTCTTATGCAAATCATAATTAAAAGCTTCTGGAATTAAAAGCTTCTGAAGGTGCAGGGCAATACTAAGTCTGGTTCAAAGTTACACTTCACAGTTTGCAAAAAACAGATAGTAACAATGAGGAAAATGGCTAGTATATCTGACAGTGGCTGTTCCTGGGTGTTTGTTATTCCAAAGAGCTTACAATAAACTGAGATGAAGAGAGAACTAGGATCAGCAGAGCTTGTCTTTCAGAAGTATTACACTTCATGTAACCAAGAAAATTTTAATATTTGAAAGTATACAGTTAGGTATTGCTATTCTACGGCTAAAGAGTCAGCAATGTAATTTGGGGAAACAGCTCCTAGACTCTCTTAATCTAAAAGTCAAATGCACTGCTGGCTGACCTAGAGCCTACTTAAGCAGGAAGAATTGTTTGAGAAGAAGCAATCAGCCATCCAGATGGAACCTACCTTGGAAGATAGCTGTGCAGAAAAAGGAAATCCATATTTTAAGTGGATCAAGTCTACACAATATTGAACAAAGTTTTACACAAAAAGTGTTTGCAATTCTTTGGACTTTTCCATTTAAAAGCAAGGATCACACTGCTTCAGAATGTGGAATTGGGCAAATAAAATACCTGACATGTCCATAATCATCCTCATTAGTACATACAAGAGTCTTATAAGAGCTAAATACCATTCTGAAAATTCCTAATGTATTTGCTTTATTCAGTTTTCCTTCCAAGTACATTTCTATAATCCTGCTTAGGTACATCCAGAATTATAGCCTTTAGTGTTAACTTCCAGGTAGATGTGTGAGACGTCCAACCATGTTCTGCCCTGTAATGCTCTTGACAGCACAAGTCTTTGCCATTGACTATGCTGTTCTTCATACTTGCCTTCTTTTTGCTTGAGCTGAGGCCCTGGGCTAAAACATAGGGGAAAGTGAATTCAGTATAACTTCTGGAAAGGAAAGCTGATGCTTTAATTTCAGCCCTTTGAGAGAGATTATGATGATACTTTGACATTAAGAGGGGAAGAGAGTATTGCAAAGATAAATGTCTTTATATAAATCTTTGATGCATCCCAGTATTAAAATACTACTAGTAATATTTCACTGTTATCTAGTCACAGATTGGAGAGGAAAGTTGTCCTATTTTAGCCATCTAGTAGCTGAGTGTCTGGTCCAAGACTCATTTGGGTTCTTTCCAAAGCTGGTGAAGGAACAGAATGTAATTTTCAGAAAAGAGTTTATTCTCTTTTTTTAAACAACAGTCTTTGGCATCGCTAAGGATGACTCATCCACCTTCACTGCTGTGGAGGTTTTAAAGGCTAATTTAAGATTGGACAGACGATTTAAGGATGATTAAATTAAATCACTTGAAGTCATATCTATGATTTAAAAGATGTCTAAACAGATAATAAGCAAAAGGCCTAATAAGAAGGCCAAAATAGGTAGTGAAAATAACAGTATATGTCTATGAGAGAATGTCATAACATAACAATACTGAGTTGCACATTGAAAATTTTGAGTCTAGAAGAAGTAAAAAAACCTTACTGATGTATAAGAAAAACAATACTCCTTCATTCACTAAAAGAAATCAAAAGCCAACATATTTTCAATAAAGGAGAAATAGTATTTCCTTGTTAAGTTGAAATTGATCTAATGAACACTTAATTGTGGAATATTATATTGACAAATCCCATTGTAAATGCAGGCAACTAAGAGGAGTAACTTCTGCTCTATTCAGTAAGGGCAAAAGGGGTTTATATATTAATACTTCAAGGTATAAAATGTTATTAGATAAATTTTTTTGTTCATATTATACCATTGTAGTTATGAATGTAAGTAAGACTTTATGCCTTCCTGTGGAAGCAAACATGATAGTTTAAGAGCAGATCATTATTCTTCACAGTATTATGGTAGTTTTTATGGTCTGGCTACATTAAAGATTGTTTAAAATATTTACAGAAAATATTTGATGAAGAATGTAAAATGCTTACTCAGGTCATGACTTTGTGGAACTTCTCCCAACACATATGAAAACATCTGTTTTTCTGTCTGTATGTTTGTAAAATCACATACAGGTTCATTAAAATTACTTCAAGTGCCTGTGTTTAGGAATCTGTTGCTTAAATGAGTGGTACCATTTAAAAAAATTCCTGTAACCCTGCAATTCTTATGAAAGTTAGAGGAAAGTGAAATGGAAAAGTTCTTCCTAGCCTTATGAACATATCCATATATGTATTTAGGTTCATTAGGTTAGTAATTTAAAATAAAGAGTGGTAGTATTTAGAATAAAGACAATTTTGACCAAGTATTTTTGTATGGTTGTTTGCCTTCTGGGCCACGTGACACTGCTGCAGAGCATCATCTGTGGTTTCTTCTGGTAGCTGCTTTAAAAAACCCTAGAGTTCAAGTTAAGAATGATGATCAAAAATCATAACATCATTCTCACCCAAAAAAACAGAGCGGCATTATTGCACATCCCATCCCAAGGTATTAGGATCCAAGGTAATCCACCCACTCCTTATGAATACAGTACAGATTAGGTTAACTCAGATTGGATCAATTTAAGCGTGCCCTAAAGGGTGTGAGGGCTTTAAGAAGTTACTAGTCCTGCCATCCAATAAGATAAATGAGACTTGGGGGATTTTGATCAGGTTCTGCTGAGAAGCAGGCTGGAAGAATTCACTAAGATGCACAATACCTAGCAGTAGGTTTCATAACACTGAACAATGCAGAAAAGGTGAATTATTCTAGTGTATTTCAGCTTTACCCAGTGTTCTACCAGGAAGATATGTGCTTTTCGAATTATTTTTACTATAGTGAAGCTGCTATGTAAGCACGTTAACAGTGGATCTTATTGTTGTGAGGGGTTCTGGGATTTTTTTCTTAGGGGGGTGGTAGGGGAGGAGGAGGATGACTGTAGAAGAATGACACAATAATTTCTTAAAAAGGAGCTGAGTATCAGATTATTATTCCAGCTCTAAATTCTGTTTAGAAGGAAAAAGCAGTGCCCAGATAGAAATTACCCGTGGCTTTGAGGTGCATACGTAATGACTATAGGACAGGACTACAGTCTTCTATGTGAATGCTAGTTCTCATGTGGCCATTCCACCATTGCTACTGCAGCAGCTTCCCAGAAAAGGTTAGCTAAGGTAAGCACTTCGTGCTGTGGTGGTGGTTTTTGTTTGGATGGTTTTTGTTTGTTGTTGGTTTTTTTGGTTGGTTTGTTTGTTTGTTTGTTTGTTTTGGTTTTTTTTTTTTTTCAGGGAGATGACAGGTTGTCATATACAGCAATTATGATAGTAGCAGATACTGAAGAATAAGCAAAGTTTATTCCAAGGAGTTGAATTACTATCAGCCAGTTCCATTCCTATCCTCATTTTGGCACTGTGAAAAGAAGTGTCCTGCCACTATGTTGATCTTCTAGAAATCAGAGACATCCTATGTTCTTTCAGTATTGGGATCTGGCAAATACCGGCAGAATTAATGCTTTATGAAAGTTGCAAACTTAAAATAAAAGCAAATCTGTTCCCTTAAACTTCGTATTATTTTTTACTATAAAATCAATGAGATGATTACTTTTTTTGCTAGAAGACTAACAAAATAATTCATATTGCACATTTAAACTTTACTATATAGTCATTATAATTTTATTACTGCAAAACACTTTATAGATAAAGATTCTCCATGTAAAGGTAAAAAGTAGAGGGATTAAGGCATACCGTGACCAGAAAATGTTCATCTCTAGGTGAGAACAAAGATGAGGTGTTAGAAAAATAATGCAAACTTTCTGTTACCTACATGTCTTTTTAAATCCAGTAACAAAGGAGTTACTCCAATTGAATCAAGACTTGAGTATATCCACTAGAAGATGTCTATCCCTGTTTGTTAGGTAGGGTAAAACAGAAAGTTTTGTATTATGTATGTGTGTTTCCTTTCAAGCACAAAGATGATCCAAGACGTTTTTTGAAAATGTTGCTTTTAAACAATGATGACTTGCAGTAAGCAAATCAATATCTTTTCCTTGGGAAGACGAATTACTAGCTTAGAAAAAACAAGCTCGGCTTTTCACTTTTCTTCTTCAATATCTGTGAAAATGTACTTCAAAATGAACAGCAACCCCTTGTGTCTCCACTGAAATACACTCCATGCTTGTTGCCTGCAAGACAGCATTGTTAGAAATATTACGTAGAATACTATTGTTGCCCTTCACCCAAAGAAAATGCTAGGAAGCCTTTAATCAACATTCATACGTGAAGATAAGACCTTTAAACTGGGATCTTTGGCTTGCTAGTTGTTTTGTTTATCACATTAAGGGATAGTCTGCCATCAGCATGAGCCACAGCATTGCATGGGAAGAATTTGCCTATATATGGTATTGTTTGTACAGCTTTGAAAGTTTAAGAGAAAGAGTCTCAATATTATGCCTAAGTTTCATCTAGTGGCATTTAGCAGGTAGGTTTCTGTCAAACTACCTTTCTACAGCTGTCTCTTACTAAACACAACTTTGTGATATCTAGTTAGAAAAAAAATAAAAATCATGATAATTTCATTTTTAATGATAATTTCTGCTCATCCTACATTTTGTTCATTTCATTGTAAAGTATTATTTTTCTGTGTGTGAATGTTTACATTCTCATGAAAAAGTAAATTTTAAGGCTCAAGCATAGCTCTGACTTTGTCTTAGCAGAAGGGTCCTCCCAGATTTGATGGGCCTTTTGAATGAATGTAATTTAAGAATGTATTATGGTATTCTTTTGAGTTCAGCTTACTAAAAAAGGAGATATAAACTTCCTCAGATGGACATGGAAAACATGCTTTTTATGCTTCAGTGCCCTCAATAGCTATTTTAAAAAAGGATTTACTGTTCAGGAAGACCTGGTTTAGGAAAACCTGCTTTCTAGAATGTAAGAAGTTAATGGGAAACAATATTTTAGTTAAGCAAATATCATTGCTCACATTGGTTTTGCACTTGCCAATTTTAATTCAAGTTAAGATGCCCCTATGATGTGCCTCCTAAGTTAACACATTTGACTTATATGTGAAGCAACAACCCCACAACATAAATTTGTTATCAGCATGATTTTTCTTAGTATTACAAATATTTGAGATGTAACTTGTATTGGTTTATCTTCTTTTATATGCTCCTTTTATCTAAGCTGACAATCATAATCTTTGCTAATTATGTGGAATTCTTTTTTTATGATGATCCTATGGTTATTTCAAGATTTTCATTTTTCTGACCATTGTTTGCCAGCATCTTATTATGACAGGAAATTCATGCCTAGCCAAATTAATCAACATTCAAACAGCTCATAAATCAAGAGCTATAAAACATTTGGATCTGTGACATAATTCTTTGATTCATTTTACAGTTAAGACTATTCTCTTTTTTTTTTTTTTTCTTCTCTTTCCCTTGGGTATTCGTATCCTAGACCATAAGATAGTACAAAAATGTTCATGTTCCTATTATAAAGATGTTTTGCTTTTAAATATTCTCAACAGACTGGATAGATTTCATATATAGCATTCTGCCTGTGAACTTTTAGTTTCAAAGCCTGTGAATTGTTAATTTGGTTTTACTATAGAAGGTCATGATAAAGACTTTTCAGGCTAGGACTCAGGACTAAAATGCTGGTTTTACCTTTATGCCCTTAAGCTTAGCATCATACTTGTGTTTCAAGTCCCACAAGGCCCAATGAGATTTTTTTCTAAAATCCCTGTGGTGGTTTAAACCCAGCCAGCAACTAGGCACTACACAGCTGCTTGCTTACCCCCACCCAACCCCTTACCCCGGTGGGATTGGGGAAAGAATCAGAAGGGTAAAAATAAGAAAATTGGTGTGTTGAGATAAGAACAGTTTAATGACTGAGAAATACTAATACTAACAATATTAAAAGGAAAACAACAAGAGAGAGAAATAAAACCCAAGAAAAACAAGTAATGCAAATAAAAAACCTATTGCTCACCACTATCAAACCAATACCCAGCCTGGTCCAGACCAGCAGCCCCCCAGCCAGTTTTCCCCTAGTTTATATAGCTTTCCTCTAGTTTATATGCTAAACATGACATAATATGATATGGAATATCTCTTTAGCCAGTTTAGGTCAGCTGTCCTGGCTGTACCCCCTCCCAGCTTCTTGTGCACCCCCAACCTTCTTGCTGTCAGGGCAGCATGAGAAGCTGCAAAGTCCTTGACCTAGTGTAAGCACTGCTCTGCAACAACTAAAAACATCAGTGTTACCAAAATTATTCTCATCCTAAATGCAAAATATAGTACTATACCAGCTACTATGAAGAAAACCAACCAAAACCAGGACAATCCCAAATCCTTGAGACACCTCCTTAAGTAATAATGTAAGCTTTTATTCTATAAAGTAGGGTTTATAGACATTTTTATTGCAAAGACAAACTGAAACCCACAAAATTAATACTTCCAAGTGAATCACTCAATTTTTTAATCAGACTGTATATTTACATCATAGATAAAGCACTTCAATACTTAAAATTTTTACTCCCAAGCTTGAAAATTGTAGCTTCTTTGGACAAATCATACAACAAAATGGTTTAGCTTCCTTGTAAATCCATGAATTTTACTTAAGTTAGAGTAGATTTGCCTTCCACAAGGCCTTTCTCTCAAGCATCAATACACCTTGTGTCCTCTAGGCACGTCAAAGAATATATTCTGATCTAATCTAATAATTTTTCTTCTATATGGTGTTTCCATTAATATTTTTTGTTTCTTTCTTTGTGATTTCTGATTTTCTGCAGTGTATTCCCTTGCCATGTTTTATTTATTGATACTGAAGTTTTAATGGAAATTCCCCAATATCCTTTAACTTAGAAATTACATTTGGCCAAATTCTTCTCCAAGTTTATTCCACAGTGACTTTATTGCCTGCCCTAGTAAATAATTAAACACAAGATACTTGTTTTTTTCCTTTTTCTTAGGTTATTCACTGCACTACTTTTTAAATTTATGTAGAACAGAAAATAGTTGAGAATTGTGATATAGGTAAGAGAAATTTTGAACCATAGTCTCAAAGCAACAGTTCAGTAAAAACTTTAGCCTACAGATGTTTGTATTATCCTTTCTTTTGACTTAAACTTGCATTGCATACCCTGTGTGTTGGGGCTTGTAATAGCTCTTCCCAAAAAGAACATCAAGGATTTATCCAAAAAAACATTTTCATATTCAAACTTCAAATGCCAGTTTTCCAGGTGGTATTTTTGTTTTGTTTTGTGTTTTCTAAAGAAGCACTAGATTATTCGCTGGATTAATGAAATCATTAGCCCTGAAGTAGATAATAACAACACAACGACACATCACTCAGCGTTCACTAGGAAGTGTATGAACCGCAGTATTCAAACAAAAAAACAAACCAAAATCAGTCTAAATCTCAGTGGAAGATTTAGTAAACCTGATAAGTTCTGTTCATGTTTATCAAATTCTCTGCTTCTGAATAAATTCCATAAGATTATGAAGCATGATGAGCTGAGAGCTATGATAAGCTCTCATCCTATGGTAAGGATTGAAGAGCTCTTTAAAGAGCATCCGATGTCTGGGTGACATTGTACTGTGTGTCTGCCATAGGCTGCTTGACCAGGAAGAACAAGGGATTGAGACCTACTACAGACAGCTAGAAGTAGTTTCATGTTCGCAGGCCCTGGTCCTCAATGGAAGCTTCAACCACTACAATACCTTCTGAAGTGACAGCACAGCATGGCATAAGCCACCCAGGATCTTTCTGAGGTGCATCAATGACAACTTCCCAGCTCGAGTGATACAGAAGTTATGAGAAGTGCTCTGCCATACCTCATACCGACAGGGAGGGGTTCACTGGGGATGTGAAGGTAAAAGGTAGTGTTATCTGCAGGGACCATGAGATGGTGGAGTTCAGGACCCTGAGGGCAGAAAGGAGGGTGAAAAGCAAGCTCAAAATCCTGGACTTCAGGAGGATAGACTTTGGCCTCTTCAAGAGCTGCTTGGAGGAATCCTATGGGATAAGGCCATAGACAGAAGATGGGCCTAAGACATCTGGTTAATATTCAAGGATTACCTCCTCCAAGCTCAAGAAAGCTCCATCCCAATGAGTAAGAAGTCAGGCAAAATTGCCAGGAGACCTGTGTGGATGACAAAGGAGTCCTGGGAAAACTCGGACTGAGAAAGGAAACATACAGCAGGTGCGTAATCTGGAAGGAATTCAGAAACATTGGCTGAGCATACAGAGGCACAGTTATGGAAGCCAAAATCCAGCTTGAATTGAATCTGATGAGGAAAGTGAAGGCAATAAGAAGGGCTTCTGTAAGTACACAGATGGCAAAAGGAAAGCCAGGGCAAATGTGGGCACACTGCTGAAAGATGCAGGAGATCCTGTGACACAGGATATGGAAAAAGCTGAAGTACTTAATGCCTTCTTTGCTTCAGTCTTTACAAAAAAGACCAGGCTTTGGGCATCTCAGGTCCCAGAGAAAGGAAGGAGAGAAAGGCTGAAGCAAGGCAGACGTACCCTTGGTAGAAGAGGATCAAATCAGGGAACATTTAGGCAAATTGGATGTACATAAACAAGTCCATGGCCCCTGATGGGTTGCACCCCATGAACAGCTGATGGTACTGCAAGGCCATCACTCTTAATAATCTTTGAATGACTATAGTGACTGAGAGAGGTGCCCAAGGACAGCAGTAAAGCAAATGTCACTCCTGTCTTCAAAAACAGCAGTAAGGAGGACCCAGGGAATTACAGGCCAATTAGACTTATTTTGAATCCCGGGAAGGTGATAGAGCAGCTAATCCTGGAAACCATTTCTAGGCACATGAAGGACATGAAAGTCATCAGGACTAGTCAACATAGCTTCACCTAAGGGGAAGCCATGCTTGACCAACCTGATAAACTTTTATGTTGAAATGACTGGCGTGGTAGACAAAGTCAGACCAGTGGTTATTGTCTACCTGAACTTCAGTAAGGCCTATGGTTCTGTATCCTGTAAGATCTTCATGGAGAAGCTGTTGACATATAGGCTAGATGAGCAGGCAATGAAGTAGACTGAAAACTGGCTGAACAGCTGGGCAATGTAGCCCAAAGTCTAGTTAGAGGCTAGTGACCAGCAGTGTACCCCAGGGGTTGGTACTGGGTCCAATCCTGTTTAAAATCTTCATGAATGATCTCGATGAGGTAGAGTGCACCCTCAGCAAGTGTGCTGATGACACCAAACTGGGAGTAGCGGATAATATGCCAGAGGGTCATGCTGCCATTCAGAGGGACCTGGATAGGCTGGAGAAGTGGGCCAAAAAATCTCATTAAGTTCAACGAGGCGAAGTGCAAAGCTCTGTGCATGGGGAGGAATAATCCCAGGCACCAGTATATACTTTGACCCCACCCAGCTGGGAAGCAGCTTTGCAGATCAGGACCTGGGGTCATCCTGGTGGACACCCGGATGAACATGAGCCTACGATGTGCCCTTGACACAAAGAAGGCTGATGGTATCCTGGGTTGCAATAACAGCATTGCCAGAAGGTCATCAGGGGTGATCCTTCCCCTCAGCACTGGTGAGGCCATACCTGGAGTGCTGTGTCCAGTTCTGGGCTCCTCAGTACAAAATACATGGTGTATTGGGGCTGGCTGAGCTCCATAGCAGCCCTGTGCTTGTATGAGCAGCTAGAAAGGTGGTGGTAACACACCAGTGGTTTGGTTACTGCCGAGCAGCGTTCACACAGCACCAAGGTTGCCTCTCCAACCTTCCCTGTCGCCCCTCACCAGTAGGCTGGGGGTGGGCAAGATCTTGAGATGAGATACAGCCAGGACAGCTAACCCAAAGTGACCAACAGGATATTCCATACCGTATGATGTCTGCTTAGATGAAAAAGCTAAGAGAAAGGAAGAGGAAGATGTGGGGCATTCATTATTTATGATGCTTGTACATACGTAAGTTTGTATGCTACACATACTGAAGCCCTGCTTCCCATGAACTGGCCAAACATCTCCTGCTGATGGGAAGTAGAGAAAAATATGTTTTGTTTTTCTTTACTTCCGTGCATGCATGACTTTCACTATTGCTTCATTAAACTGCCTTTATCTTGACCCACAAGGGGTTTTTTTCCATCTTATTTTCTTCCCTACCCTGTTCTGCGAAGGGGAGTAATAAGGTGGCTTGGTGGGCACCTGGCATGAAGCCAAGGTCAATCTACCACACATGGACATATTGGAGAGAGTCCAGTGAAGGGCTTCTAAGATGGCGAAGGGACTGGAGCATCTCTCCCATGCAGAAAAGCTGAGAGAGCTGTGACTGTTCATCCTGGAGAAGAGAAAGTTCAAGGAAGAAATTATTCATGTGCACAAATACCTGAAGGGAGGGTGTAAAGAAGACAGAGCCACACTTTTTGCAGTGGTGCCCAGTGACAGTACCAGAAGTAATGGGTACAAACTGAAACATAGGAGGTTCTGTTTGAACATCAAGAAACTCTTCTTTCATTGCAAGGCTGATGGAGCACCAAGCACAGGTTGCTTAAGGGGTTGGACAGTTTGAACATGGTCTCACAGAAAAAAATTTTACACAGGTGTCTAAAATTAGGTAAACTGAAATAATAAAACAAGTGTTTACAGAATCCCATAGACTTTAGGAGGGGGATTTTAACAGTAACTTTTTTACTGTTAAAATTGTAAAATTTTCTTCTCCTCTTTATTTTATTGCATTGTTGGTTTTGTATTTCTGTGTAAGTTAGTATAGCCAAACTATATGTTGTTGTGTTATGTTAAAGTGGAGATTATATAGTCTGCTTATATTCCAGCCCATCACAGTAAAATTTAAACGGAATTATTTTTTTGCTTTTAAGCCAATAATTTACCTGGAATGGTGAAATTAATAATGTGCATGGATATTTCCATTGAAGGGAAACTTCTCTGCAGAAGTATTTTTAGTTTTAAAGCAGCATTTATTTAAATTACACATTCTAAAATTTATTTATTTAACATCTTATAATAATTTCTTTTCTTTTTACTTTTGTATTTTTTTGTTTGCTTCCTGGCTTAAGTTTAATTCTGAATTTGTCAGTTTGTGCAAGGTTTTTGCTTTGATATGACGTGGGTGTTCTCTTTCACAGCTATTGTACTGCATTTATAATACTGCTACATAATTCAACTTAGAGCTTGACTTGGAGAATTTCTTGTAGTGGAGAAAGTACATTAATAGATAAAGCTTTTTTGGAATTATTAAAACAGTTTTAGCAGTCATCAACCTCTCAACTGTTTCCTCATCTTCTTCTGTCTTTAAGAAGAATTTGGCACAAGTCTAGGATATTTACTTTACCAAGATTTCTGTTTCAGAAATCTTTGTCTTTAGATATTCAGATCCAGTTGTTTCTAACTCTAAATCTAAAATCTGTCTAGATATTTAGAGCTAGTTGTTTTGATTAAATGGCATTGGTTTATTTTCTTTGGCCATTATGCAGATCCAAAATATATTCCACCCCCACTCCCCATTTTTCCTTGGATTTCCACAAGATTGCTTTTGATTACCAAAAGAAATGTGAGGGCTTCTCATAGTGGGTGCAAAGGAAGGGAAAACAAGGATATACAGTTCTGCAGGTGAGGAACGTTGGGAAAAGTTGGGATGTACAGTGCATTAGACCTTGGCACTTAAATTCTGTTATCGCTATGATTTGAAGTTTCCTTAGAAATTTGTTTTGATCCTTGCACAGCGTCATCCCAAAGCAGCTCAGTGGAATACCAGACTGGACTTACTTTTGCTTGAGGAATTACAGTCTGGAAAAAAGGTGATTTAACTGTCCTCAGGTGTCCTGGTCCAGGACAGACATCTTTGGCTGGTACAGAGAGATGAAGCTACAAACTCAGGAGTTTCCCTACAAAATTGGTCCCTCCAGAAGTGACCACTTCATGCTATGCCAGGTCTTCTTCAAAAATCTTGCCAGGTAGTCCAGTCCCTGCACAGATAGATACAGTACCAAAATCAAGGTCTCCATTGCTCTGGTTTTTCACTCAGACATAAGGGATCTGAAGTGTTTCAATTAGAAGAGTTTGAAATGCTGTAGATGATTCTGCAAAAGGGAGCCCTCATAAGATATTCAATGCAACATAAATTCATACGATTTAAAAATTCTATGAAATGAGCAAGACAAATCTATATCATCTAAGCTATATTATTTTTAGTTCATGCCACATGGAGATATGTCATTCTTCACAAACTAAATGACAGCATATGAATAATTCCTCACTATGGATGAGCGTTGAGAGCCAAAAACAATTATTTGACTCATCAGCACCCAGCAGTTTCAAATGGAGACACTGGTAAAATGTCAGCTGGTACTCGAAAAAGTTTTATAAGAAAACATATATTCAGAGAAAAATGCATGTATGATTTTTACTCTGCTTTTGTGATGATCCTGTCAAGTCTCATCTTCCGGCTTTACCTAATTTTATTATTTTAATAAATATTCTAGAGAGATGAGCATTAACATTCTTTTCTCAGCTATAAGGCTTCCGTTATATCTCAAGCAACTGGCCCAAAAAAAGTGCAAAAGAATGAGAATTTGTAAGCTCATCATGCTTAAGTTTTGTTCAACATCAATATGTTTTTTTCAGAAAGTCAGAAAAATTTGCATTTATAGATTTGGTTTTTAACATAGAAAAAAACAACACATTTTAGCTGTCATGATGGTACCAGTACCAATGCTAAATTTCTTTAATGGTATCTTACTTCGCAGAAAGGTTGCATTAAGGAATGGAAAACACCTACACTAGGGCAATCACAGATAAATTTCAGAAATTTCAGTTTACCAAAACCTCAGTGCAGCCATAGGTGGGGTGGATTTTCTTCTCATCTTCTGCACAGAAGTCAAGATTCACAAAAGTCCTAATCTAATTCATAAAGGCGGTAGTGCCAATTTTCTCCTAATGATCTGTTGGGTTCTAAGAGATGAAGAGAGGCAGCCTTATGGGAGCTGGATTTTCTGTATACCTAATACATGGTGTGAAATTAAGGGACAACCATTATTTGAAAGCAGAAGTCAGCAGAGAACAACATTTGTGAAATATGAGGGACACATAACAGGCAAATTATTTAGTGAGGGTCAGCACCTGAAATTCGTTTTGGTCTTTGGGAAGAGATGAGCAAAATGATCAATAAGGACATTAGGACACAAACCAGACAACAAGTAGGAACACAGAAGACGCACTAAGAAAGAATGAACACAAATAACCAAGAACAGTGGCAAGGGGAAGACACTAACTTTGACAAAAACTAAAGATGAAAAATAAAAAGATATGAAGGGAAGGATTTTTCTTCAGACATAAAATAAATAAAAAAAAATAAAACAGTTAAAACACATAAAGCAAAAATAATTTGGGGCAGGAAAGAGGTGAGATGAGTGAAATTCAAAGCTAAAATTTTACCAAATTAATTTTAGAGGGGGAAAAAAAGATAAAAAGTTTAATTACTCTATTAGAAAGATACCTCCTTCCAACATAGTCTGAGAAATATTGTATATTTTGATGTTTAAATTCAACATCTCATCTGCTGCATCAGTCAACAATGGCCAGTAAGGCTGCTGAGATCAGATACTATTGCCATTAGTTCAGCTTTGCTCAGAGCAGGAATTTGTTCTGAAGCACCTATCTATTCTTGTGCCACCAGATGACATTCTGTATGTTGGCAAATGCTATTTGAAAAGGTGAAAAACAATGAGTAACGTTTCAGATATATATTTTTTACAGCAAGATTTGGGCAAAGATGAAAATACCAACAGATCTTGTTACAAAGGCATGCAGAAAAATCTGAAGAGAATTAGGCAGACACCATGTCTTATTTGTAAAGATGTATGAAAAACTGCATTTCTGTTTCCTGATGCATGTTTTTCATTATTAGCAGGTAAGAGAGGAGAGACTGAATGGAGAGTGTGTCCAGAGCTGTGGTATAGTGATGAACAATAAGACCTTGAAGCCACACATAAGGTATGTTTGTGAAGATGTATGGAGGGAAAAAATAACAAATGTTAAGCATGGGTTTCTCTTTCAAGGGAGATGAAGAAAAGTGATGAGTATTGACCAAGAAAGTATGCTAGTAATAAACATGCTGAAGATCCCAAACTTTGGGATAAACCCTACAGCCTCACTCATACAGTGTCCCCTTAGAAGTCTGTTTCTTGCCAGAGAAGTATCAGTATTAACGTTCTACTCTGGTTATGTTCACCTACAGTAATGATCTAGAGGAAGGCAAAGATGAAGAAGACTGCCTGATGAGAAATGAAAGCCACACAAAATTGTTTTATATATTTAAGTTCAATATCATTGCAATTTTTCTTTCCTCTTTCAAAAGGGCTGATTATTCTTTATGATGATTCAAGCTGTAGTCATACCATGTAAATCATCTAAGGTGATAAATCATTTCATGTCAGCTGGCGGCCCAGTCCTAGCAGTTGTTTAATAAGAGATTAGGAGTGGTAGGTAAGTCAGAGGACAAGGTTAATCTTTGACAACAGTTGTCCACAGAACATTCAAAGAAGATAAAAAAGGTCTGTTCCCTTTACTGCTTTTATTGGAATGAAATTTGTGGTTAACCCTGCACTTCATCCTCTGACCTTGAGTTTAGAACTGCATCTGCTTTCCTTTACTTCTCTGAGCATTATTACTTATTCCTCAAGCAGCTGATTAAAACCTGATTATTCTTTAAAAATATGATGGACCAAACAATTTTAACAAATAAGGAAGGATCAATCTTAATCAATATGCAAAAGCAGGTAAAGGAGAGGGGTTACCTTTTTCAAAAGAATTAGTAGAATGACATAGTTGGTTTAATCCCTAGACCACCGAAAAGGTTCTGGTTAACAGCACTAATGAAATGCTAAAGCAGGTGAAAATCCCAGTCCTTAACCTAAGAAACTGGCTAGTGTTGGCTTCCCAGTTAAACATTACTTTCTTTAAGAAAGTCAGGTAACGATTTCTCTCCAGCAGAATGTCACTTTCAAAACAATTATCCCCCACAATTAGACTGTAAATCTACAATACAGCAGTTTATTCTAGAGATCTATCTATCTATCGATCTATCTATTCATATATATACATACAGCAGTTTCTTTTTGTGAGCCAAAAAGCCATTGCAATATTTCTTTTCCCCTGGACACACTAGCTGAAATCTTGACTATTACGAGCCAGTATACAATCTCTCCAGAGGTCGTCTCTTGTTGTCTCTTTTCCCTTACCTTTCTCAGGAGATACTGGGTTTTTCCACTGTGAAGGATTTTGTTCTGAGCATGGCATAGTTATGTCTTATACTACGTCCATTATAGAAGTTGTTTCCTCTTTTGTGGAAGGAAAAGATACCAAATGTCTCAAATCAAGAGATATTTTATCTTTTCTTTTTTTTTTTTTTTAATTACTTATATTCAACTTTTAATCTGCACTGCTAGAAGGCTCTAAATTGTTAAAATTATTGAAATAATTGCTGATTCTTCATAGGTATGAAACAGAACTTAATGAATAATTTATAGTATCTAAGACCAGAAGGCAGTAATATATCCTTTAGTCTGACATTTTCAGTAACATCTAACATGGGATTTCATATATACATCTGTCTATTAAACAATGTAATAGAAGCTATGTTGTGCATAGAATATCTGACATGATAAATCTTTATTTTTGATAAATTATAACATTGTTGACCCTCTCTAAATGCTGCTTAGTTCTCTGGTATTGAAAGGGAAAATCAAAACCAGTATGAAGATACTGACATAAGGGATACAATATAGCTGAACATTTCCACATCTGAAATAGATGCAGCACACTTTATCCAAAAGTTTCATAACACCTTGCACAGATTCAAGTTCTAATGGCTCATGAACACACTTTCCAGTGATGTTTTTGATATTTTTGTAAATTATGGCAAGTAATATAAGGTTCTAGAGCTTGAAATGCTACAGCAAATATATCAGTGTAACCACATAACTACTGATGCTGGTTAAGGTATTTGAAAAGTGTTGTGTAAACCAGTACTAAGACAAGTGGTTTAGTTGTATCAAAATAGTATAAATGCTGTTTCATTATATTGCCTAGAAAGAACAACCTTTACTTTTTCTACCCTTGTCTCCACTTTGCTTACTAATACCCAGCCAAAACACCATTTCCTTAATTTTTCCTAAATGTTATCTGACATTTTCTGTAAACGCAGATTCAGTCCTCTAGCTTGATATTCAGCAGTAATGCTTTCCAGGAGAAGTTTCAAAGTCATTCAACTGTCACCTCTCTGTTTTGGAACTTACTGGGCTGTGAAAGTAAATGTAGTTCAAAAAGAAGGTTTTGTGGAGTATATTTTATTTCTTTTTCCATTATACATATTCTGATGGATAACACCGATTAAATGTGTTGAGTACTCTTTTATTGTACAGTGTTCCAAGGAAAGATTAGAAAATAAGGTAACTGAAGACTTGTACACACACTACAGTAATTAAGTTCACTGGTAGTAAATAATGATGCTTCCTACTATAGTGGGAGCTGCAGTATATACAGGAATTCAATCAGTATTATTTGCTGCAATTTTCACCAAACAAGAGTAAAATTGTATTATCATAATATTAGTATAGCAAAGATGCAGAGTACATAGAGCAGGGATGATAACTAAAGTAAATTTATTAGATAGCCAATTGATTAATTGAAAGAACTGACAAGATGCTTTAAACCATGTGTTTTACAGCTTCCAAATCCTTGGGAAAGACTGGCAAAATTAGGTCATTTTCATCAATATGAATGAGTTAGCTGTTACTTTGAAAGCGCATACTGACCACAACCATTGTGTGCCAGCAGCATCTGCACTGCAAAAGAAACACAGCAGGGGTATATCATCTGCCAGCTATAATAACCCTCATCCTCATGCCTTACCAAAGTTCAAGGTCTAAAATGTGAAAGTACACAGATTTGAATATGTATCACACCTTTCCCTTTCTCCTTCTTTCACAGGAATGTTTTACAACACTCAGAGACCCACTACAGACATGAATGAAAAAAGGCCCCGTTATTTCCTCTAAATAGTCACCAGAAGTATAAGGATGGTCACAAAGTGCTGAAAAATGGACTGGATCAAGTGCCGAGAGCCACAGTTTCCCTGGGTATGTCTCAGGTTCTTATCTGTGTTTCACTTCCTATTTGGTCAGTGATATGCTTCTGATATAAAGCATAGTTCAGTGCAGAGCTTAAATTACACATCAGAGGAAAAAATTTGCAATGTCTCAGACCCCTGGGAAAGTTGGACCCCCATTGTTGGAAAAACATACATTTGCCAAGCCAAATATTCAAACATGATTTTAACCAAGTTGGGGTGTTTTGGGGTTTTTTTTTTGTTTTTTTTTTTTTTTTTGTTTGGTTGGGGTTTTTTTTGGTTGTTGTTTTTTTGGGGTTTTTTTATCAGACATCTTTCTCAGAGTTAGGTATATCAAACCACCTGGCACAAACTCAACCACCCAGTGCTTTAGGCCATTACAAGGAGAACTAGTCCCTATACTTCTCTCCACTGAGATACCTCACTGACCTCTCACCTGGCCAAAGCTCACTCTGTTTTCTCCAGCTACTAGGAGAAGTTTTTTGCAGAAAAGCCAGAGATTAATTTCTGCCAATGAGGAAGAAAGCATAACACATAAAATGAGAATGCTATCTAAAATAAATTTACTAGGTAACTCCCATGAACATTAACTGCCCCAGTCCCTGCTCTTTACTAAAGCAATTACAAGGTGCCTCGTTGTGTGAGAAGGAGCGGATCCTCCCTGCCACTCCCACCCACAATATCACTCGCTAGGGAGGATGGGAAAGGGAAAGGAATTTGATAAATCCCCCCCTCCCAATATGCAAAGTTGTGGGCTGGATCCAAAGAAATTGTCTGCACTCATACTTGGGGATTATGCTGAAGTATTGAAATAATTATCAGCTTTTCTGACACTGTTACTCCCTCTGCAACACAACAGTTTCTGCTTCTCCCTTGAAAGGGTAAAAGCATTGTAGATGCTGCAAGGTGTTAAATTTTAGTCTTCATTTCAGCTCTTGCCTTTTTAGCTGTCCTTTAAGAACAGATACTCACACATCACAGAATGAAATAAGAATTCTCTCAGTCACTAAAACTCACCATGCCTCTTCTCTAAATCATTTCAAGTGACAGCAGTTTTTCTCCTAGCTACAGTGGGGACAGAAGGAGCAAGAAGCTTTTGGTCATCCTTCTTTGACCACACTTGCAGCCTCAGTATTGGGGTAGAAGAAAATAGATCTTTTTGGAAAGTAGGGACATGGGTGTGGGTGGGGTAAAGCTGGGGAGGGAGGTGTGATTTACAGAGAGAGAATGAATGAGGGGAAGGGACTGTGTTTGGGGAAGCTCAAAGGAATTAAAACTTCCAGGAAACTGAGGCAAAACCCACTTGTGTGGCAGGCTTTGACAGTGTAAATGTGCACAGGCTAAGCAAGGTGACAGGGAAGCAGCTTATTAAATCACAAGAACTTGGAAAGAGGAGACCTCAGGGAAGAGAAAAACGGGCCCTGCATCTACAGCAGTGAAGCTTGTGACAACAGCTTCATGGTGTGTGGATAAAAAAAGCAGCAGGTGTTCTGTCAAAGGTGGAACTGTAGCAAGAGTTAGGTGGAGGGAAAGTGAGATTTTGTTGTGGTAAGCATCTCATATTTAAAACCATTGGTCTCATACGTGACTTAAATTAGCATGAGAAAAGACAGTGTCTTTCATAGTGACGTTTCCTGCACTGTGTCACATTTTCTACTGCCAGCTCATGACTTTATGAGACCATCTGATAAGACTTCACTGCTCATCTGATAAGACTTCACTGCTAATCATGTGAGAATGTAACTATATGGCAATGTGTTGAAATATGGTGAAACATATCAAATTTCTAAGGAAGCTATGTAAGAAGGAAGTCTGAATGATCTTACTTGATCTGGCAATCAGGGAAAGGAATTATTTGTGTATGTGAAGGGAGGGTGACCAGAAAGGAAATTATGGTATGGTTTTCAATGTTGCAGTCAAAAAGAGGATGGGTTTGATCAGATATGTATCCTGAAGTGAACAAGTAAGAATATAAAAGGAATGAATAGGAGTGAGCGGGAAGAGGCTAGTGATTCATGTAAAACAGAAGTGTGAAAAAATGGCAAAGGGAAAGAAAAAAACAGTGAAAAAATAGACTGAACTGAAGGCTGTGAGAATGGGGATGTTTTATTACTTATGTTAGAAGACTAAAAATTCTTTCAGAATAGGTCCACTGTAGCTGGAGAAGTAAAGTGTAGGAACAAACAACCAATTGCTTATTTTGCTGGGATCTTCCAGAGGTCAATGATCCTTGTTTTAGAAAAGGATATACATTTTTTTCTGATGCAAATGTAACTGGTTCTGATATCAAGCCATTAGTTCTTCTTAAGAATACATCATCAAGCATCTGAGATTTTCCATCTTTGAAACACTACAGATTATTATAATTTTTGTATCTTTCATTCACTTAATATTATTTGTAAGGTTATTATATTAAACTCTTAAAGATTTTTGCTATAAGGCTTTCCCCAAAGCTCAAATAATTTCTGTACCTCTTTTCTACAACCTTTGCAATTTTCCAAGATTTTTTTGAAGGAATGAACACCAGAACTGACACTTTTCCAGTATACTTTTCATCATGTTGATATACAGAGGTAAAACCTGCTCTGTTTATACAGCTGGAGAATGCTTCAGCCAACCTCACTGCAGCATAACACTGACCCATAAATCTTTTCAGAATTGTTGCTTCCCTGGATTTATTCCTTCAGCAACTTTTATGGCCTACCTCCCTTGTCCACAGGTGTGGGATTAATTTTGCCTATCAATGGCAAGCTAATTACTGTTATCCAGTCTTGATAAAGTTCGAAGTTTACTGCAATTTAAACCACTGGTGAAGGCACCCTGTACAATTTCATGAGAGACAGAGAAGGAAAGTCCCTGGAAAGGAACTCATTTTACCCATCTGAATCATGTAATATAGGATGGATTAAGCTTAAATACTGAAAAATCTTGTCGTCAGCTGAATATATACAGCCTGTTTATATATGAGATACTAACTAATAAAGCAGAATACCAACATAATAATTTTAAAAGCTGAGCTGGTAACATTTTCTGGTTATTCAGTTACTGGAAATCATTAGACACAATCATTCAAATTTTGAAATTTCTTAGAATAACCTCACAGGAGAATATAACAGTCATTAAGACTACAGAGAGACTAAGGACCTTACACTAAAGGAGTTGGATTCTTAGCATTTTGCCCCTGCCAAATCTCACTTAAAAATGAAGCAACCTGTTCTGAGACGTGCATCTGCAAGATATTGTGCTTTAATTTCAAAGGGAGAAGTTACAGATTATGAGGGTGACTGTAAAATACTAAAAAGAAAGCTTTTGCTGTATTCAATCAAAGATGCAATCCATTATGTACTATAGATGGATCCATATACCAGTCATATGATATCAACCCAACAGAAGCACTTGCAATCAAGAACAGTCACTCAGATCCTAGAAGCTTCAAAGAACATGTATAGTTTAAAGTAGGAAATCTGTTAGTGTATAACAATGAATTAATGGGGGGTGTGTGTGTGTTAAAGTTTTTATGAATCTGAAGATGGTGTTTTTCAATCCCGTACTTCCAAACTAAAATTAGGCAGCTTTAATTTGTCAGATATTCTCGCTTACACTACGGCTGTAAAAGAAATAATGAATAGCCAAATGATCAAGAACATTGATTGGACAGTGGCAGAATATATATCTTTATCAATTTTCACTCTCTCCTCCAATGTGTTTTTCAAGACACAGTTACAATCAATATATCGACTTTGTTAAGCTACTCATACAGAGCTTTTATTAGTGACGTCTTGTATGTTGTTTTGGAGTTTTCTGATCATAGTCAAAATAGATATATCCTCATGTTGATCTTAGTTATTTCTGACTATTCATTCATGAGGCCTTTAAAAAGCTTTCTTTCTCTAGTACTCTGTTTTTACAAACTAGTTTGTGTAAATATAAATATTTTGTAATCCTTACATTTATGCATTACAGTTTATATTTCTAATATTCTTTTTAGTAAAATATTGAATTTTCCATATTAAAAAAGTCTGTTAGATAAATCAAACATCCTATTTGTTGATCTTTAGTAAAATATATTGCATTTTAATGATCAGGAAAGGAACATTCACCATTTATTCCAAACAACTACATATTAATGCCCGAGAGCAAGTCTTAGTGGTTTTATTATAGTCCATTTTGTCTTATGTGTTATATGCTTTTTTAATCTTCCCAATTTATTTAGCGATGGTAATGAGACTGTAATGCCCACTTAATTACTTGACTCCAGTTACCAGTCTAATTAATCAAATATCTGTAATGCCCCCTCGTCTACATATACCCTTTTTGAAAAGTCTCACGTTGCAAAGTAACTTGTGGAAGGGAATTACCATGACATCAGTTCTGTATATATAGAGTGAAGATGCAAAGCAAACCCTTTGCTGATCTCCTTGAAGAAGGGCAGACTTCTGTGGGGAGAGCAGTTGGACCTAGAGATGTAGAGATAGATACTAAATCATGGAAGAACATATGTAACTTAATCTTGACACTTACTACCTTTTAGAAAGCTTGTAATAATACTAAACTGTTCTGTTATAGCGTTGTTTGCATGTTTCATAATCCTTAAATTATATGTCACACTAATACTATGGGTTATCAGCTTGGACGCATTTGAAACAGCAGCCAAAATGATTACATTTAATCATTCATAATTTTTGCCAGAGCAAGAAAAATAGAACATGGCCACGTATGCATGCTTTATACCCCCAGGAGTGCTGTCATCTCTGTCCTGCCTGCACACCTACTCCTGTTGCAGCTGGTATGCCTGCATTGCTGAGATAGCTGGTGCTAGACCCTTCCTGAATCCTGCTTATACTGGGGTGACATCAAATGGCATCATTGAATCAAGATATTCCCAGTGACACCTGTCTTCTGTTTGTTCTCTTCCAAGATTATTTCTAAGAAAATTGAAATGTGACAAACTTCCAATAGCCCAGACATTCTGAAATTATCCCCCCAGCTCACCTGATGGATTTTACAAATTTTACAAAGTTGTGGATTTCCTGCTGGAAATGAGTGTGGTTTTGTTATTGTGAGCTGGTGATGAGGCAAGCGTCAGACATAAGTGTTTTGAATATGTGGTATTAGTTAATAAAAATGATTAAATCATTCTTTTGCCACTATCTGAAATCATAGGATCTTAGAAGGACTGATAAGAGTTCCTACAAAATAAGTCGGCCTATTGCCACAACAAGTTCTTCACTGTATCTATACTCAGACGTGTTCTGGTAATGATTGCTCTTTTTCCCCCCTCTGACTCCCAGAATAACCATAAACAACCTTTTTAAAATGACCCAAGTACACCTCTTTCCTGAAACACTGAGATGGAGCTCTCACTCCTCCAGCATCTGGTCCCAATTCTGAATACTCCTCTGATGATCTGAGACGTTACAGAGAGATGGTATTTTAAACTATCAGCAAAATAACTTATGCTTGTCTAACAAGCATGAAAGCCATTAAAAAACTTTCTAGAAATAATTAAAGCTCGGTTATTGCACATTAGTTTGACCTTGTTTTTAGATTTTCTATACTAGCATGACAAAGGAATAAGTTAATGTGTGGTTGTTAAGAGTTCTAATATTTGTATACATATGTGTATTAATTCAGCATACATGGAAATGTTGTTTGATCTCGTGTGGACCAATTAATGAAAAGATGAGACTAATATAAGGGAAAAAATATAAACTCTTCCCTTACACAGTCTCAAAGAGGGGATTTGATACAAGAATTGTTAACTTTGAAGAAGAAAAATAGAAAGGAAAAAAAAGAAATATGTAAATATCTACAGTGAAAAACAAGAAAGAATTTGAAAAAATAGTGGATGTTAGTTAATCCTTACGAACAGTTAACAGTACATGGCCTTGGGAGAACAAACAGACACCATAAATATGTCAAGCAGGGCACAAAAAGTTAAACTTAAGGAGAATTAAATGGTTAATGAAACCAAACAGAAAATTACTTGAACTATGTGTGAGCTATCCTAATTAGCATACTAAAAGATCCACTTTCTAACAAAGCCCCCTGCTAACAAAGTCCCCTCCCCACAGAACATGTGCAGTGAAATAAAATAATGCTGTACATCTAAATGAAAACGAGACTGTAAGAACCAGTGAGAATTATGTGTGACTAAATGCAATTATCACCAATTGTTCAAAGTGTATAAAAGGTTTTAGAATGTGTTAAGAGGTGTGTTAGCTTTGTGAATTTGCCACCTCTGTGCAGACATGCAATAAACAAGTGTCTTGCTGCAGCCTGATTTAATAACTTTTATAGGCCATTACTAAATCCTTAGTTTGTTGATTCTTCGATTATTTCTCTCACTGGATCTGTGTAAAGTACATTTAAAAGCATGCAGGGTACATGGTAGAGAGAAGAGCTGTGTCACTGTGAGACACACAAAGGAATGATGTTTATATACTAAACATGGGATTTCTGTCTGTTCATTTGTTCAGCCACAGACATCAGTGTTTCTAAGAATAAGCACAATAAAAAGAAAACATGCTTTAATAATGCATTCAAATAGTCTTAATAATATGGGTAGTGCATAAAAAGCATTGCTGAACTCTTGAAGTTATAATGGTGTATTCAATTATTATTTAATAGCTAATCTTGGAAAATGAAGCAGAATTCATTATGATATTAATTGGTGATTTCTAAGGGTAGTTATTGTTTGTTTTTCAGAGTTTATTGCAACTCACACTTAGAAACCTTTCCAATTTTATGTGTCTTTAACATGCTCCTTTTAAAACTTTTTTTTTTTTCTAAAATGTGTATTTCAAGAGTTACTATTTCTGTGGTGAGGCACTCCATCATTAATATTGTCTAATGATGTTCTGCCATTCATTCAGTTCTAGGCAGTGTAGAGTTAATCTTTCTGATCACTGGTTCTCCCTTATGAAATTTCTAAATGGTTAAGAGGCACATTCATGACCATAAGAGGCTATCTGATCTCTAAAGTTGAAGGATTTGTCATGGCTCTAAGTCTGGGTTTGCATTTTTAGTCTTAACACTTATATGTAGTAGACACAAGTACTTGACCATATCAGCTTTGTCTTTGCTGATCACTACATTCCTTTATTCATTTTCCATTTTATATACCTTTGACATATGGCTTCTTTTCCAGATTACAAAAAGGATCATTGTGCATTCAATGGGATGGAAATTGCTGTCAGCCTAGGAGATTTTAGCATGTTGATAAACCTGTATTTTAAGGCCTAGATTACATTCTTGATACAGAATATGGAAAATACATCATAGATTACCCTGTTCACAGAAGCTATTTTCAGCTGTTCCCAATGATTAGATGAAAGAAAATCTAAATACATTTAAGACAATGGCAATATTAGATTCGGGGTTTTTGATCTTTAACATTCACTGTCTTGGTCCATGTAGTTAGTAAAATACCAGTCACAGTAAAATATCTTGATGGGTAATTATATAACTGGAAAGTCAATGGGATTCTTGAGTGCTAAGAAGTGTCTTCCATGCTCTTTTAAAATCATTATTTAACAACTACATATGCAGGGGTTTACCTGTAGAAGATATACTGCTTCAAGATACTCTTTGGAATAAATAGTCCCAAAGTTTGCTGGAGTCTTTTTAATACAGCTGTGGCATTTTTAATTTAAATTGTAGTAATATTTCAATATATATACTAAATGCCTCTATCCTAATCCTTTTCTTTAAAGGGCTGTTCATTAAATATCCTTAGAAAGGTTTCTCATACTGAAATATCAAGAAATTGCAGAGACAGACAGGAAGTAACTAAGTCTGCTATATTAGCTTTCCAAACCTTCTTATTCCACCAGTGTCACAAAAAAGTCTCACATCCTTTATGTCTCAAATAACCTATTCATTTGACACAGTACATAAGGATTCTTTGGTAATTGCTTCTGTTTGGCACAGGGTCATAGTTGCCTTGATTTCATATTATGTCCTGAAGCCCCTTTCTGACAGACTCTCTCACAAATCTATAATTTCTGTCTTTCTGCTTGCTTGAGCTAGCAATTAATGTGGTTTGATTGGAAAGGGGAAAGAATGCTGTTGATTTTGTTTTTTCCTGTCCATTCTGTTTTGCTCTTTGTGAAAATCTTGATGTGTGTAGGTAAGACTGTTACCATGTATTAGTCTGTTTTAGCTTTGCATCTATATTTCTTATATAATTTGTTTTAGTTTTGTAACTGTATTTCTTACATAGTCTGTTTCAGCTTTGCAACTATATTGTTTGTTTCAGATCATTATGGTCAGACTGCTAACCAGCCTTAGTTGTGTGATTTTATGGTAAAAGGGAAAGAGTAATTGAAAACTTATGATCACTGAGGAGACCGTTGTATAGGTAACTAATGAAACAAATTTGGACTCTTCTTGGGGTCTCCATATAAGGGATGGAAATTAAGGTTCAGTGATTGGTCAGCTATAACTGTAGGGTCAACTATTGTTTGAAACCCCTTAGAAGACTCAGAGATACCTGTAAGGAGCATGTGCAAAGCTTAATTAACATAGTACTGCCTGTTGAATGAGTGTGTATGATTTCTCTGATAAATACAATGCATAAACATAAGTGTGGACTATATAATTTTCATTGAATGAATCATACAGCATGCATGTTAGGTGGAATGATCCCCCATGGATCCAGCGCTGCAATAAAGAATGTTTGCTTCTTAATGCTGTGCTGGTGTTAAGGAGTTTTCTTACTCCTGATTTTTTTTTTATAAGACCACCTTGTGGTTTGTGTGCTGTGATTTAGTCACTGTCTCTCAAAAGTAGCTCTGTGGCTCCCTGGATTATTTAAAAATATTTTAAGTGCCACATAGAGATGCTTGAAACAATGCTTAAGAAGCTATGTTAAATGTGAACAGCTGTGAACTCTCATTGATATATTTGACATGTTTCATATCCCCCAAAGATTTTATAGCTGACTTACTTGCAATATGATGTTGACAATTTCCTAAAACCAGCTGTGAGTGCTATGTATTTTTTCTGTGAGATATCATGTGTATAACTTTATCTTTCATGAAAATCAACAATTACACACAATTCACCACATTATCAGAAGAGGTGACCTTTGCTCGTGAAACTGCAAGGCAAAAAAATACTTATAACTCCAGGATGGTGGCCAAATTGACACAAATACAGCTAGTTTGAAGCAAACTGAATTGTGGAATGTAGAGATAAATAATTTTTCTCCTAATGCAGTTTGTCTGCTCTTCATGATAGAATTACAATTGTATGAAGCTGCCAACTCTCTTTAAAATATGCGTCCTGGATTACTGAATTACAGTTTGGTAGCAGATGCTTGTGATAGTTGTCCACAATAAGACAGCCCATTTTGCAATCTGGCCAAAAATTTTAACTGCTTTGGGGAAAAAAGGTGAAAACCAATAATTAGATTATTTATTTTTTTTTATTCTCCCTACACACCAACAATTTTAATGTTCTCATTAAGTGAGAACAGCTATGCAACTGAAGTGGAAGATGAATCACAATGGTAATGGGTTGGGTAGAAGCAAACAGTAGAAGCTGGAATGAATAAGACTGTTACAAATATTTGAAATCAAATGAGATTTAATATAGAAATATAAAAAGATAAGTTTGATAGAATGGGTATAGTAATAGAAGGTGTGCAGTGTATTGTATAACTATAGAAACAATATGTTCTGTTTTAGTATCTATAGAAGTATTAAGTTTGAAATGGGATTGTTAAGTTTGAAACAGGTAATCATAGATAACCTACCACTCACTAGGTAGTTACTGGATTTTCTGTTTTGTTTTAAGAAACTAAGGAGAACAGCATGGATACTAGTTATGTACAAAGAACACCAGTTATGCTGCTTGGAAATCCCCTTACCCTTCCCATTTTGATTTTAATATCAAGGATTCCAATCAATAGAGCTAAGTAGATTTGACCAAAGATTATAGTAAGATTGGAATATTGATGAGACTGTGTGATGAGTGAAACCAATCAATGTAAAGGCTACATTTGAGAGTGAGCATAGTATGCATTTTTATGTAAAAGAACTTATGTAACAATGGCTTGACTGAAAAAGTGTATAAAAACACTTGAATTTTGATGCTAAAGTGGACATGTAGACAGAGCCATCCCCCATGTCCCCAGTGCTACAATAACGGAGTGCCTGCTTCTTAATACTACACTGGTATTAAGAGGTTTTATTCCCAATTTTGGTGACAGGACAACTACTAGAAGTAAACTTCCTAACACTGGTGAGCATAGCAACTGATATACTGATGTTTGAATCCTTTGGGGCAGAGGTGACGACACATTGTTCATGCAGCAATTCAATCTTACAGGACAACTGAGAGTACTGTAGTATTGTGATGGAGTCTTCCCCAGATGAGATTTATAGTCTACAAACATATTTTTCAGTGATCCTTAAGAAAAAGAAAGCTGACTTCACTTATACTAAACAAAGGAATGAAATAACTTCTTATCCAACTGTGATTGCTTTGCAAGTATTAGTTAGTATTTGTGTATTTAATGGTGGATTTTCCATGAAAATAAGAGCTCCATTAAGTATCTTCTGCTCCCTTCTGTGGGGCTGTAATTCCCAAATTACCAAATTCTGATTTAGTTAAATAAGAATGTGCACAAATTCTCAAGTCCTTAAATGACCCACCCTCCCAAGTACCCACCCTCTCCAGTCACAAAAACTGATGAATGAAAGGACTTCTGATCAAGGGAATCAACCTTGGCAAATGGAGAGCCGATGATGATAAGAACGCTGCTATCTGAGTTATGCAGAAAGAAGCCTACAACTGAGAAAGTTCTGGCCACAGGAGGAGACAAGCTGATAAGGTGTTGCCATCCACAGGAAATTAGTTGAAAGTAGGACAAAGGTGGTTGTGGTAGTGGGAGATCACAACCTCCAACTCTGATAGCTCCCCCTCCTGAGAGAGGGCAACCCCCCCTTGGGGAGCCTGCGTAGTTGGGAAAAACCTTCAGCAGCGCTGTCTGAGGCTGCGCACCAGTTTGCATTAGAAGCCAGAAACTCGCAACCAACCTTGGGTGTGAATGAGAATGAATATTTCATGTACTGTGAATGTGCAAGTACTCTGCTGTGTGTAATGTGTGCCCTCGAGTAACTCGGCGGGCAAGTTAGGAGGAAAGATCCTCCCTGCACCCAGCGCTGCAACAAACCAGTGTCGGCTTTCTAGACTGTCGTTTGGTTTGGAGGGTTTTCCTGGTTACAGTTTTTAGTAAGAGGGGAAGGGGCAGGGGGGTAGCTTTGGTTGCAAAGTAATACGTGCAAAAGCTTTGAAGTATCTGTTGCCTGGATGCTTTCAGATTTTACCCTACTGAAATCTCTGTCATGGTAAGGACAATATCATCATAAACAAGTAACTCAAAGTTCATTTTGACTTTTGAGAAGCTGCTGCTGCATCTAATGTCCTGTGGCGATTTTTGTAGTGATACAGTTTTCCCCCCTTTATGCATAGTCTGGAATATAAATGGTCTTGATGGCAGTGTAGAATTTGCAAGGTCTAGCTGCATTTACTGGTGACAGGAGAAATTTCTCACCTGCAAAAAGATAGTTAGGTGGAGCAAGTTGGGAAACATAGTCAAAGGAGCCAGAAAATCGTTCCTTTCTTATTCCTTGTGAAAGTGGAAGGAGCTTAAGCTACAGGTACTACCCTGGAGAGACAACATAATTTTAGGCAGACTGTGTCAGGACAGGCAAAGGATCTGAGGCACTTAGCCCTTATTGGCTTTTCTTTTTCAGCTGATAAACCACTTTGCGAAAGTGACAGCAGGTACCTACCGTTAGGTTCATCCAAAATGGAAACTTCTTAGAAAGCAGAATGTTGCACTGTGAACAATCTCATTCCTTTTAACATTGCTGTATTATTGCAGACCCTAAATTTGTTACGCAAATTTTAATTATAATGTCCTACAGTGGCTTCTGGTGTGTTAAGACACAGTACAGTGAGTCATAAAATACAATAATCATCTGTTCAAAACTCAAAGTGTATCTAAGTTGTTTGCAAATACAGATGCTTCCCAAACTGTTTCCCTGTTTTTCCATTGCCTCTCAACAAATAACCACAACATAAAAGCACAGTTATATGCTGTACTAAATCTAAGCCTAGCAGGTGAATCTACACACCATATTTAATAAATTCATTCATTTTATGAAGCTCCTTTAAAACTTCAGTGATAACCAAAATCTGTGTCCCTTTGGAAAATAGCTGTTCAGAGAGAAAGAAATGTAGTGAAAGTCTATAAGTGACCGTGCTTCATGACGCACGTCATTTCATGGCCTTTTTTCCTTACTTGGATTAGATCATCCATATTTACAGATGAATAACTTCTATTACTAGTCAGTTTCTTTGGGGAGTACAAAATCTCACTGATCTCTATTAGAAGAATTTTAAGAGACCTGTGAAATATGCATCTTTTGAACATCTTTCAGGGCTGCCATATGGAGGCATAAGACAGTACATGAGAAGATTCAGTCACACAGTAAAAATATCTGAGCATAGCTTCCTGGATTTAAAAGCTCAAAGACAGAAATGTAAAATACATTAGTACCTGTCCAGCTGCTGGGTAACTTGTTGCATGTAGTAGTAATTGAATTAAACTGTAACAGATAACCTTGGTATAGAGTGGAGAAGAAGGAAAGTCTAATTGCACCTGTGGATTTCCTATTTCCTTTATAATTCAGCACCTTTCATGATAACTATAAAATTTATAGGACCTTCCCAAGCAGACAGGGAAGTGAATATATAGGAACTGAATATAGATCTTCAATCTATAAAGCTTTTTATGTTTGAAAGTATTCATGTTTACTGTCACCTGCAGTATCCAGGGTCAAATATTACCGTCCAGAGTAAGTACAGTCAGCTTCTAGCTATCCACAGTTTATCTCAGTTACAGAAAATGCTGTGGGTGGAGAGGCAGTTCCCTGTCCAAAGTGCAGCACTTTGTAAACAATGCTATGCTTGCTGCCTCCAAGGCAGCATGACTCCAGTTGTCCAGGTTTTTTTTTTACTGGGAAGCACAGGCACTAATACGTGCTGGTAGGCATAACAGGCTCCATGCAAAGCCAGCACAGGTGGCTTTCAACTGCATTTCCGATGGGGACCACTGAATGGAAGAGCCCCCTTGCCTATATACAGGTTGGACTGTGTGTATATGTGTGCGTGTGTGTGTGTATGTGTGTATATATATATATATATGGTCTGGGTTCATTTCGGCTTATTGACAGTCAGATAGGTCTTGGAGGACCTACTAGTGTTTCCCATTGTGCTTATTAAGAACCATTTATTATGTCTTTGAACTATGACTTTTGATTGCTTGGGGTATCCTATGCACCTCCAACCCTTTCCTTCTCCTCAGACTGGAGTTGGTATACTATTTTAAAAATTTGCATTTGTAAGTATGAGTTTACAGACTGTACACAGGTATTTATGTTTGGTGAATTACAGAAACTCAAAACAGCTGGCACTGACAGTGGCAACCTTCGTCTATGTTTATCAACCAATTAAATGGTGAGCATGCATTATTTTGTGGTCTCTTCACTCAGAGACAGAATAAATAAATGTGTTTTGAATATATATTTGACTCATTACTCACTGCAGGAGGAAATAACTATTAGAATAAGGGACTCCAGCAGGACACAGTCCCATGTCAAGTTTTTCAGCCTTTACAAAATGGCCCACTACTTCTGCTGATGAAGATTCACAAGTATGTTTTGGATGAAAGATCTATTTTGTTCTTTGTAGTGTACAGGACTATAAAACAGTACCTTGTGGCAAATGAGTATGTCTTGGGCTGTCCTGCTATGAGCTCCCACTATGCTGAAAAATGTGAATAACTTGTGTTCTGCAGCAGAGCAATTTTGTTAAAACTAAGACAGATCCATCCACCTGTGTACTAAGAAGGGGTTATCCTCTTCACCATGATAATGTTTTGTTTGTCTGTAACATAACTTGTTCTCTCCTGAATTTAATGCCAATGTGTGGACTTCCGTGACAGTTGGCAGTTGCACTTAAGTCTGTGTGTTCCTGTACAAAAATCCTAAGACATTGATTTTGTGAATTCACATATCAGCAACATGAATTAATCTTTGCATCTCTGCTACCAACATTCTGTTCAGCAACATTTTGATAAACAATGCAAAATTCTCAATTCATTTTTATTCTTAGGATGTCTAAATTAATAAGCACATTTTAATAATAAATCTTTCACCTGAAATATTCCTTCATGAGTTGTTTCTGGTTTTCTAGCTCTCTGGTTTCTCCAGGTAGCTACCAGTACTAAGTATTTGCAAGCTGATTAATTTTACCTGTGGTAATTCCTATTCCTTCTCAGTCCTTATCTGCTGAAAATCTTATTATTTGTATTAATAGTAATTACTACTTTTTTTGTGCACAAGCACCAGCAATTCTTGAAAAGGTTATCATTGCAATACAGGTTAGATGAATACTACTGCATGCGAGGCATCCACATTGGTGTCGAGTCCAGTTTCTCTTGTTTCTTTTTATTCCCCAAATTTAAAAGTAAGTTGAAGACATCTTATGTGGCATTAGCTACTACAGCATGTTTGCTACTGCTAAATGAGAAAGTTTGCAGATTTTCTGGTGAGTCTTTTCCTGGTGAGTCATTTAGCAAAGCTTCAGATATGGAGATGTAAATGTTAAATAGAGATTCATATGCTAGGAATCTATATTTAAATGCAATTGTTATGTCTAAAGCAGAAATAACATTCCTATCTGGGAACATTGTTTTGTGGCTTTGTTTCATAAGCAACAGTTTCGAATTTTTGTATTTATTCTCAAACTTAAAATTTTTGTAATGGGATTTATGCTGCAAAACTCATAAATGATTGGCAATAATGCTATTTATTTCCTGTTACATTTAGAGTCTTGCCAAACATGACATTAATCTTTTTGTTTGTTTGGTTTGGTTTGGTTTTTTTTTTTTGTCCATTGGCATTGGTTCCTCACAGTCATATGGCAGATAACCTCCTGTAATTCTTACACTGGTAACTGGAATTGTTGATTAATTTAATTGTTCTGAAATGCTTGATTGCTGTTAACAAGGGTGATATGGGTTGCATTCCTGTTTTTTAATGTCACTTTTCAGAACACATTAAACTTTTAAAAGATTTTATCTGGTTACAGTTCTTACAGGCTTATCCATGTAATGATTTTGTTTTCAACTCTTCCCACATTCTTGTTCAAAAATAAAGGTAGAAATTTTTGCTTTTTACACTTTCAGTAAACTTTGTTTTGTTTCTTATTAATCTCCACTGCTTCCAGTTGCTGAAGATTTCTTTAATGACTAGTATCACACCTTTCTGAATAAATCAGCCACAGACTTACTGTTTGAAAATTGCCTTGAATCATAAAGGATGTTTTTCACAAAATATTCCCCTTTTGATAATATCATTTCCTATGATAGTCTAGGTAACTGAAGAGAAGAAATTGATAATAGGGAAGTCCATGAATCATAGTAGTTCATGCAGTCTGCTACCCAGCTAAGCTGCTTCCTGAAATTTATTTTCTGGCTCTATATTTTTCAGTTTTCTGTAGGCTAATGTTTACTTACCATTATTTAATAAACCCAAATATTTTTGGCTTCTATAAGCATAAAAAATAAGAATTTTTTATGACAGAAGACTGAGAAAACTTCAAGCAGGCATTTCAGTAAGCAAGTTATATTTGTTTTTTTCCTCCTGTCAGACTGTAGAGCCAGTAGTTACAACAACAAAGGACTATAGACATACACTTCCTCTCATCTGATCCTGCATCACAGAAATGTATTGTATTGCTGAAGGGTGTTCAGAAGATCAACCAGCTAATCCATGGTCCTACCTCAAATTAGGATCAATTTAGGATAGAGGCTTACAGAGTCTAATCTTTATAACCTATTTGCTTTCCCTACACTATTCTACTTGTTCTCTACTGCACCATTGAATGTCTTCTGCAATACTGAAACTAAATCCCCCTTACTGCAACTGAAGGCCATTACTTCTTGTTCTGTCCGCTCTGGACATGGAGAATATATTGTACTTTTCTTCTTTGCTTCTTAGTGTTTTAAGGCCACAGTTTTACGCTTTCTGGTCTTCATTTTTTTCAAATTAAACAACTTCCAGCTTTTCTCCCATCTCATTTTTCTTAAAACTCCACACATTCTCTTTGATATTTTTTGGACCTTCTTCATTAGTGTCTTAATGTTCTTGAATTGTTACACCCGAAACTGGAAACTGTACTGCAACTGAGACCATACTGCCACTGAATATAGAAAAAGGATTGCTTTGCATTTTACAGGCAGTGTTCGTTTATATCTTAATCTCCAACTTAATCACAGGTTCCTCCCAGCCCAGATAAACCCATCTCATTGTAGAAGCTGTGAAGTGTGCTCCGTCTCTCCACCTCTAAGTGTTGGTATGCTGATCACAGATTTAGCTAATTTTATATTTGTATCAGTATTTTAAGGCTTCAGTATTTTCTTTAATCCTGTGGTTTGGATTTGGTGAGAAGCCATTTTGTCAAACTATCTGAAGCAAAGTAAGAAGTGTTTCTTCTTCCACCAGGTAATAAATTCCACTATCAAGAACTCCAGAGCATAATTATCTGTGACCCACTGTTTGTCCTATTAACTTGTCCATTATATTTTATGATGCAACTCTCAGCATTCAAGGACAGTTCTAATAGACAAACAATCATATGCAAACACAAATGCATTCATAATATTGATGCATAAGTATTTGGATAAACAAATATTTATTTGTGTGACAAAGTACTGCAGATAGCTGTCATAAATTCTCACAGGAGTGAGTTTCTTACAACCATTTAATAAAACTCATCTTTTTTTTTGGACATGATAAGGAAGAAATAAAATACCAAAAATTTCAAAAAAACCACAGTATATTTTCTGTCAAATAATTTACCTAGTGAACAATACTATCATGCCAGTTCTCAACTAGTCACATGATATGAATAATGGCATTCACTGATCTGTGATACAAAATTACACACGTATTATTTAGGATGATAGCAAATGAAGTGCTAAAATTATGTCCCAACATTTAATAATTCACAGCCAAGCAAGGTTTCAAAACCATTATTTTTGTCTGATCTCTTACTTAAAGTGAGTTATTCAATCAGTCCTTCTGGCTAATTTTTTCCTTTGCTTAATTCATATGATACTGATTATTACAAGGAATTCTTAATGGGCAGTGTTATTCTTCACAGCAACATTTACACATCATATCAGTCTCCATAAAAATAGTTCTATATCTGTTTGTTAATGTCTCACAACCTCCTGAAATGAATTTCAGAAACATGACATTCTATAAAACTTCCTCAAAATGCAGACAGAAAATGTACACAATAAGTTGAACTCTTCACAATGATCCAGAATTACAGTTCTTCTCTGGAATTATAGCATGCTTCATTTACAAAATGTCACATTGTAAGACCTTCAGGGATAAGTAATCTTTTTGATGTTTTGGGTAGCTGCTAGCTATAGCCTTAAATATATTAACTTTTTTTAAATTCATAGCTGGTCTTAAGGATGTTCAGCTTTGCAGAAATAGAAAAAAGGTATTTTTTCTTCTCTGGGGCACATGAGTCAGGATGGCGTAGACCTCCATATATGATTACGACATGACACTGATAGGTAATAATGAAGAGGTGTGTGTACACTATATATCAGTACTTTCAAATTCATATCTGAACAGGCTAAAATAGTGATGGCTTAAACTCTGCTAATTGCTGAAATTGCTTTAAAATTAATCGTATTGTACATTCATTTCTACATTAATGTCTGATTGCAACTAATAGAAATGTGCACAATTTTTTTTCATTATGTTTTTATGCATTTTATTTTTGTTTCCTGACCTCAAGTAATGCTACAGATAAGCAAATAAGTATTTCTAATATGATATTATTGTAAATATGAAACTCCACAGCATTTGTATCTGCAGCTTTAAATCTGATTGCAGGAATTTTTTTCACCAATTATTTGAAGGGAACGTTGTAGAAATAAACAAAAACAAACCCAAAGTAAGTAATATGCTGAAGCCTGTACTTGCTGAATTCATGTGATACTTGGCATGCATCTTTTTATTAGCTATGCATTGAGGCATCAAAATTTTGTCTGATAGCCTGTTTCATTGAAGATAATAATGTAACTTTTACTGTCTTTAGTGGAGCTTGGATTTCATCTTTATTTTTCAGGACAGTGATGAGACTGCCATAAGAGTTCTATACTGTAGAAACATAGAAGCTGGCCACAAATGAGTTCTGCTGACTAAGACTTAATATTCTGGAGACATTCATTATTCTGACCTGAAAGCCTAGATGGCTGTGAGATTTCATACATATGCATATTCCTGAACATAGAAAATATGAGCTGAGATAGCAACATGGATGACATATAACTTGTCTTTTTTTCTCTAGTGTCTCTAAAATGCAGAAATTCTGTTTTGATAATACTCAGTTTGGAGAGGGCACTGTTCCTGTTTTCACTTGCCTCTCTCAAGTGACTTTGAGAATCACTAGCTAGCGTAATTTAGGCTACAGTTCAGCTAAAGGAATAAAAAAGTCTTTTGTACTTTTTCATCTAAGAATCTTAAAAGTTCCTTACAATGTTAATAAAATGAGTCTTGTAACATTGCAGTAATCCTAACATTACCATCCCACTTTACAAGCTGGGAATATTTACAGGATAAAGTTGCACACAAGGTTTTGGGCAGAATCTTGAGTGAAAGCTCACATATCCTGATTCACATGCCTTTATCTATAGTATCATCAGTAATACAACTGCAGCAATTTTAAGCTAGAAATATATTCAAGAAATATAGTCCATTTTTCTTCAAAGGTTTTTCTTTTCAATACCTTCCATTTAAACAAATGTGTTAATTATCTGGGATTGTATATATCACAAAAGATATATGCAAGGTTTAGCAGGCTAGATCCCAGTTAAGCTTTTCAGGCTAGGCCAATGGTAGTTCATTCTTATGGTATGTATATTTCTATGTTGATGTGACTGTTTCAGTCTGTAAGCTTCAGGTTAATAAAAGCTGCAAGTATGTGATCACAATCAGAAAACTTTAGCCAATTCCTTATAGACTATTTAATTTCACTGCATATTTGTAGAAAAATTACAAGAAAATAAAAAAAAGTAAGCTATAGGGCTAAATTTTTGAAGATTTGCTTAAATCAGCCTCTCTTTGAAGAAGCATTTATGTACTACCTCAGGCACGCCTGTCAGTCCCACTCATGAACAGCAATACTTTTTTAAAGCTGTAATCAAGCTAACATTGTCTTCAGTAGAAAAGGAATTTTGGTGTGAACTCTAGGTTCCTTGCAAGAGAGCAGCTTTACATCAATGTCTCTTTTTTACCTCTTATCACAAAAATATTTAAATATTTACATGTGATAAAGTAGCTGCAGAAGACACAATTGTAGTTTTCCTAGCTTTGACAGGAAGCACAGAATCGCCTCCTGCCAACAGCGAGCAGATGGAAGACAGATTTCAACATGCTTCTAGAAAAAAGATGTAACTGCTGTGCAGAAGACAGAATGACAATGACATGTTCTCCTGCCTGAATTTGTGCATGGCTTTGTTTAGGAAGTGTTTTCAGAATACAAGCAGCAGCCTGAGCCCCAGACAGTCGAGAAAATGACTGCACTGTGAACCTCACCAGGGCTTAAGTACCGGGCCGCCTGATTTCATATGGATTCATATAGCAGTGCTTCTGCTATATCAGCATCTGGGAAACTTTAATGGTGGAAACATGGGCACCTAACTCATTTCCATAGGTTTTTTTTGGTGGTGGGAGGGGGGAATAGAGATAAATCTAGCTCAAAGATGGTTATGTCTTATATTACAGAAGCTTTATGAAATTACATTAGCCCAACAGCTCTTACTGAATTTTATTACACTCAGTTCTGACTCCCTGAACTGTCTAGTGGGTACATGAATTGAGTGATAGTAGTAGGTGTTGCTTATGAGAAACTCTTCAAAGTTTTATAGAACAGCTGTAACACCATGAAATCTTGAGTGTGATGCAAATGAAGGAAAGTTCATTTCATTGTTGTAATCACTTTTGAAATTTTTTTCCAGTAGTCACCCACTCAGCTTTTTATTAATCTTGTGCCCAATCTGAATCTGAGAGCTAATCCCTGTAAAGGAAGAAGTCGGCTGAGTGCATTAAAAAGGTTTCCATTTTTCAAAACTCTGAGCAGCAGAAATACTGTCAGTTCTCTAAACACAATTGGGGTACCAGAACTACCTGGTAGAGATTTCAGGTCTGAATAGCATTTAAAATATGCCTTTTATTGGTCAAAGGTCAATCACAAAAGCCATGGCTGAATACATTCTTATCATGCACAACAGTCAAGAACATGTAAAACTACAGTGTTGTAACGGTTCATCTAATGTATAGCATCTTTCCTACATCAGTGAACAAAATGCTTAACAATGTGAAACTTGTCTGAAATAAAACTATTAGATACACAACACTTTTCTTTACTGGAGCAGGTTTATGATCTTGAAGAGCAATCACTTTTTGCCCTGAAGCAAGAAAAGCAAAAATTCTTGCAAAAAGGATTTTGAACAGCTTGCATGGAGTACTGGAGATCTCAATTTCCTATTTTACCTTATAAATAAAAAAACAATTTCTCTCTATACATTTACATGCTATTTCTTTATTCATAAAGTACAACAGTGCTCCATTCTCAATCTATTGTTTTGCTGCTAGTTGCAATGAAATCCCCAGCAGGAATATTTACATGCTTTAACATAAACAATGTTTCCAGTCAGGCCTTGTTCTTGTTATAGTTGCTGTGAATATACAATTTTCCATCAACAGCTGAAGTCCTAGGAACAGGGTAGAATCAGACACCTTGCTCTAAGTTTCATCATTGGTGTTTCTCATGTCTTGGAGTTGCAGGTCTTGGTCAATGTGATGGCAGAACTGCCTAGCTTGTGTCTGCCCAGCATCGCGTCCAGTATGATTTGTATCTCCCAAATAATTAGCTGCAGGAGTTTGGCAGTTCTGTAATCAGCATATGCATGCACTAAGCTTTTTTGGTGAAATTTTAGGCATGTTCTTGGCACTAGAAAACACAATTCTACTGCAGCTGCCATTCCCTGCCAAAGTTCAGCTATGTTCTTCAAAAGCAAAACATAATTTGCTCTCACTGATAAGATCTTGTTTTTAACATGGTTGAAGGATTTCTGCTCTCCTGTAGTTTTGGTTTTCCCAAAAATTTTTGCATAAAATCTCAAAAAAAACCAAAACCCAAAACATTCACTTTGAGAGACACATTCAGCAAACAGAATTGTAGCCTGCTTAAACAACTGGACACTGGTGATTTTCTGTCAGTTTAAATCTCTGGTGCTAGAGCTACTGCCTAGAAAAGATTTGGGTTTTGCTTTTCTTAGAAGTCACTGCATGCTGTATGACCTCTCTTCTACCCCCTATCAGTATGGGTTTATATATTCAGCTTCAGCAAGTCTGCATTCATACTTGGAAAGTCATTTTGGTGCTAAGAAGTATATGACTTTGAATGTATTATCTTACATTTTCATATTTCATTTTATTTCTGTTGTTGAGAAGAGCAGAGATCATAAATTTTGTTCCCTGTGCTCTGATAGGTATACCCAAAATTGAAACAGCTGAGGATTTTTAAAAAGTCAAATATGGTCAGGAAATCATAACCCTATCTTTTTATTAATATGAACTTGTTCCCTACCAGGTTTTTTTTCACCACAAGAAAAATAAATCTCTACTCAAAACCAATATAAATTAAAAAATTTAAAAAAAAAGGGGGGGGGGGGGACAAACTTACAGTGGAAAATACCATATTTTAAAATTACAAACCATAAAGGCTGCATTTTCTACTAAATGCACGGCTGTCATTACATTTTGTATATCAAGTCCGTGGTAAGTATTATGAAAGAAAAATATTCTGAGATATCAAAAAATTATGGTACAGGTTTAGATAACTATGAGAATAATTTTAGTAGTAGAATTGGAATGATTAATCTGTCCATATGTTGATTTTGGTTCTAGTGCTTTTCTATTTTTTTATGTATCTTTTTCCATTGGGTATGAATTTTTAACTGCTGCATAGTAACTGTAAAATGTTGCAATTTATGTATTTTTAGAAATAAGTAGGATTCTGTTGTTTTTAAAAATGGAACCTTTGAAAGGAAAATAACATTTTTAGATTATTGCAGCAGTGTGTGTTTTTATATATACACTATACTTTTTCACTAATTGTAAAGCCACATAAGGTTTTATCAACATATTTATAAAATCATCCTGGTAGTGTTGCAGGACCAGAGTACAGCCATCCTCACAGTATTCTTACAACTGAATGATATCTTGCTTGTTATTGTTGGTGAACAGAAACACAGAGGTTTCAGAGGTCAGACCTATATTTTCAAGCATATAACAAATGTAATCAAGGGCAGGTTTGTCTGAACAACCCAAGGTTCTTGCAGAGCTAGGTAAATTGTTAATATTTTTAGAAGAATTATGTGGATTAATACCAACACTTATTCTGTGCTGCTCTTCAGAGAAGCCTGTGAAAAGGCAAAGAAGTCTCACTGAATAGCTCTTCTTTTATGACCAGAGACTAAACAGATACCTGCTTAGTCACTAATAATTACATCACAGTAAATATATTTCAAATGTAAATATATTTATTCATTACACTGTCTGATCTTGTTTTGCAGTTGATACTACTTGACATATTATTGTAAGAAAACAGTTTTTAGTGGTGCTTTGTTGTTGTTATTGATGTTCATATCACATGAACTGTCTCTGTGAAAGCTTGACACATGAAGATCCAAATTGTATTTTCTCTAGGTATGACACAACATGTATTTGTATGTTCTGGAAGTGGGTGTATTTCTGTAAGTTTATGTTAAAGAAAGAGAGAAAGAGACACTTTTTTATATTCTGAATTCTTCTCTAATGATCATGCATTCCCCAGCTCAAACCTAGAATTAAAACCTTCTTAGACTGGGTAACTGACTGATCATAATGTTTCCTAGATGATTTTTATTCACATTATGCGCTGTGTCTCTCAATTAACCTACTGATAGAAGGACAGTCTGGCTCTAACCAGCAGTGCAATAGGACATCTGAATTAGTGGGTAGCAGCTGGAAATCTAGATTCCCAGGGCTGTACTCATTATGACAAATAATGAGTGCTGTCCTGTAATCTTTTTCATTTTTTTGGTGTGTTTTTATAAAATATTTGAATATTCAGCAAGGTGCCTGCCCTCTGCTATACATAATATTGATCCCAGAACCATTTATTTAAGCATTTCAGACCTGACTGAATTTTGCAATATTCCTTAATTACTGCTGGAGCTACCTGGGGAGAATGCAGCTTCCAGTTTTGTGGCACACCCTGTGGTGACAGGGATAATACTGCATGGTTCGTATTTCTCAGTGGCCAACAATTTCATAGAGAATGTTCTGTTTTCAGCTGGGACAGAGTTAATTTTCTTCTTAGTAGCTGGTGCAGTGCTGTGTTTTGGCTCTTATGTGAGAGCAACACTGACAGCACACTGATTTGCTGGGTGATATTTATACTAAACCAAGGACATTTCAGTGTCTCAGGCCCTGCCAGGGCTGGGGGGGCATGGAGAGCTGGGAGGGGACACAGCCAGGACAGGAGACCCAAGCTAGCCAAAAGGCTATTCCATACCACAGAACTTCATGCTGAGTATATAAGCTGGGAAAGAGGGAGGGGATGTTCGGTGTTATGGTGTTTGTCTTCCCAAGTAATCGTTACGCGTGATGGAGTCCTGTTTTCCTGGGGATGGCTGAGCACCTGCCTGCCCGTGGGGAGTGGTGAATGAATTCCTTGGTTTGCTGTGCTTGTGTGCACAGTTTTTGCTTTGCCTATTAAACTGGCTTTGACTCAACCCATGAGTTTTCTCATTTTTACTTTTCTGATCCTCTCACCCATCCCACAGGGGAGGGAGCGAGCAAGTGGCTGCCTGGGGCTTAGTTACCAGCTGGAGCTAAACCAAAACAGAGAGAAGAGGCTTTATTCCACTAGTAAGACTTTGTAAAATGTAACTTCAGTATGTCTTTATCATTTGGGGTCTGTTGCAAATTAAATGTCTTTGGCTACAGTAATGTAGGTTTGTGGGCTGTATTTACTTTTGATTCTTGATGCATTCACAGCAACCAATGAGGATGTTATTTTCTGTTAGGGTTTCACCAAGAGTCCAGACTGCCTGTGTACTTAACAGGCAATCTTCTGTTTGTTTCTAATTACCCTGCTTTCTCTATTTCCTCTACACCATGTGGACTCTTCACTTGGTACTATGCCTTAGGACTAGCAGTCCAGAAGAGACTACCAATGTAGCTGAGTATTGTGTCTGGCTGGGATAGGGTTAACTTTCTTCATAGCAGCCCATATGGTTGCTGTGCTGTGGATCTGTGACTAAACCAGTGTAACACACTGATATTTTGCCTATTGCAGAGCAGTATTTGCATGCCATCAAGGCTTTTTGTTTTTTCTGTGCTGCCATCAGGCCCCATCTTGCCCCAGCGAGCAGGCTGGAGATGGGCAAGGAGCTAGGAAGGGATGCAGCTGGGACAGCTGACTCAAAGAGGTATTCTGTGCCATACAAATGTTAAAACCTGGAACAGAGTGAGAAGGGGAGTTTTTGGCTTCCAAGGTGGCAGTTGCTGAGAGACTGGCTGGGCAACAGTCTGCTTGTGGGAGGTGGTGAGTGATTTCCTTTGCATTGCTTGTTGTTATCCTCTTTTCTTCCCCTATTAAACTGTCTTTATCTTGACCCTCAAGTTTTTGCACTTCTGCTCTCCTTGTTGTCTCTGCTTTCTTGCTGTATGTGGGTGGGAAGTGAGCAAGCAGCCAGCACTGGCTGCTGGCCAGGGCCAACCCACCGCAGACTTCAAATAAATATTATACAAACACTCGTTAATATGTGGATGCACATATGAGTGTGTGTAATCTATAAAACTCATTATACTTGGATCATTGGAAGGTCTTTACAGGGAAGCATCATGATATATGATAGTAACTGATTATCAGTCACAAAGAAACTAGGTAATGGATTAGAGTCCCTGGATATGTCTATGCATCTCTCCCTGTCATGATAAGGCATTTGACAGAAATTGGCACGGCTGCTAAAATCCAAGATGGATCTCTTGCATGTGTACCTCTTGCATGTATACCATGTCTAGCATCTTGAACTTATTTATGCACTGCAAGGGCTTATTTGCTGAAAATAAGTATAAATTAAAGAGCTGAAGAAATCAGACATTATTTCCATGGGTGTGGTAATATTCCAGTAATGTGCCATTACTGTAGGCAAATGATTTTTGACCTTTAGAAAATCTGATTAAATGAAATTGAAAGTTCTGCCTTCATCTTCATTGCACAAACTCAGTAGTTTTCATGTGCTGTTTTCTGAATAAAGTTTATTAATAAGTCAGATCAGTCTTCTCTATCCCACAGCTCTTAATTGAAATAATACTCTTTACATTATGTTTCTATCTCTAAATTAAATTAAAGGTTAAAAATACATAAAAAATGCTCCATACCTGAAACAAAGCTATTTATATAGATAGATGCTTAGACCAACTAGGAGATCCACAAAAATTTTCCTTCTAAATGGTTAAATATTCACAAAAAACTCTGACACAAGGAAGACAAAGTATTTTATTATCAAATTGTTATAAAATCAAATATAATATTGACTAATTTTGGTCTGACAAACAGAAATGGCTCTAGTAACACAGTCAAAGGCCTGAGGAATTTACTCATATAAGTTGTAGCTGCAACTTTCTTAAAAATCATACTGGTGTTTTCTATCATTATATGGTCATAAAGAAAAGGATTTGTGGGAAGTTCAAGTTTTCAGGATCTTCCCTGAGCACCAGTATTTCAAAGCATATTTTCAAAATTCAGTGGAACTTTCCAAACAGTTTTGGGCAGATAATAATCTGTCTGAAAAACTTTGTCCGACCCCATGGAAGTTATCTTTGTTCTTTGACATGACAATGGGAGATGTCCTTGAAGAGCCTCAGATCCTTTGTGGATTATTGACGTAACGTAAGAGTCCACTGCTACCAGCATGAGCAGGAAGTCAAGTTATCTGTTGAAGACAAAACTTTACTTGCAGTCCTTTAAAATACATGCTTGGTGAAATTACCAGCGCACTGCTGTATGTTGGATGCTTCACAGTGTTACAATGACATTGAGTGCTTTGCCTGAAGGAAGAAGATGGGATAGAGAACATAATTTCTGATGATCCAGAGGGAAAAAGGGCAAAAGGATAATGAAAGGGTACAAAACCAGATAGGAGTGCCTGAGCTGGAAACCAAAACATGTAGTTGGAAATATTTTTTCTTACACTGTGAGAGACAGTGCTATGCATGGAGGCTATTTAAAAAAAAAAAGTCACTTCTGAGCAAAAAGAACTTGAAAAAGTACATTGACATGGTTCTGACAGTCAAAATGTTATGTAAAGCTGTATCTCAGCAAAGCTTCAAGAGATTTTACATTTTCAGGAAATAATAGTACATAAGACTAAGTGTGCAAGAGTATTTCAATCAGCAGTGATGAGTGGGTTGTACAGCATTCAGTGTTAGCTTACTCCATTTATTTTAAGCTTTCACTTGATACTGATCTGTCAAGGTGTTCAGTAGCTCATGTTGTCTTGGGGGAATTTAGTGTGGGGTAGCCAGAAGAACCACAACACCAAGTGAAATGAAATCCAGCATTTATTTAGTAAGTGGGATGGGTATAGTGGGTGGATAGCAATTTCTATTCTAAGGTCTCTATTGTACCACACACGTACACGTTCTGTAGAGGACACAATTACACCCGCTGAGGCCACCAGTCCAGCTCTGCCCAGCAACATGGACTTGGGGGAACAGGGCGTGTGCTCCAGCTAGTCAAAGTGTTTCAATCCTTGGTGACAGCCTCTTTGACATTCTCTTTATTTAAAACCAGTATTATCTGGATGACCACCATCTTCTGTCCTCCCACCCCAAATTAATATAAAACTCTTAATCTGATCTTAGTGTTTCTCTCCAGCACATACCTAATTTCATTAAGAGCAGAACAGATGCAGTCCAGCCTTTCAGGTATACCACCCCCGTAACAATTGCCTGTGCTTTCTTTGGGTTTCCAACACAGACTGGAATCATCTAATGAGCAAGAGCAAAGCAGATGTAATCAAAATTTCATTTTTTCAGTGATAACATTTCTACAGGCTTCACCCTGTGACATACATGTCAAAGCTAGACAGTATTGGCAGCTTTCTTATTCTTCCCTGTCCCTGGTATCTTTTGTCTCATTAAGTGGCTCTGCTTTTCATTTCTGGCAGGTAAACTTCTGCATGCACAGCTGCAGTAGATAAAATATTTTTCCAAAATTAATTTACTAGGTCATCAATGCCCTCTCATTATTGTTGGGAGGTGAGATAAGAGAACAAAATGGGTGGGAAACAGTATTGCAAAGGTTCTGAGACTTTAAATCTGAAGAGGATTTCTGTTCCTGTTCTGAGTTCTCCTGACAGGCTGTTGTCACCATCAGAGCAGTGAGGTTCAGTAAGTCAAAGCTCAATGCCAAGTGTCTACCTCAGGTCAGGTAGGCAGTCACTATAAATGATGGAGTGGAGCAGAGTCATACAACTGACTCAATTGGTGTCATTCTTGAATCCTTAACTTTGGGTAATGGATGTCTCTTTATAGGAAATACACCCAGGGAGAATCTTCAGCCCAGGCTGTGAATGCAGCCCAGATAAGCAACGCAGGAGCCACAGCAAGGTGCCTTGACTCCACCAGTACTGCGCTTCTCTCCAAGAGGAGTTCCACAGAAGGAAAACTGAGTTCATTGTAAAACAGAGCTGACACAACTGGGAGTAAATTACATGTTTTCTTGCAATAGCATAGGACAGGATCCTGGAAGTTTCTTATGGAGCTCCTATGCTCTGCGTGAAAAAATATAGCTGCAGAGAGTCTTGTACAAAACCCCAACTCCAACCCACACACTGTAGGCCTTCAGTAGTCATGTCTGGATTATTTGCTATGTCATACATACTAATATGTCATACTAATTTATTTGTATGCTCAATATATTACTATTTCATAGAGCATTTAGCATGCAACGTACCATATATTGCATGCAGTATACCACATATCTGGCAGTAATACAATGTTAAAGGAATAGCTAGCTTGAAGGTAGTCCTTGTCACTATGGCAAAGGAGTTGCATGGGAGAGAAGATTAATAGAACATTGAAATGCTAAAGATCCTTCAGCAATTTCAAGTTTCTGTGTAAAGGTCAGGCAATAAGAGCAAGTTCTGATTAAAATTTTGCCCAGGTTGTTACACTTTATCTTGACTTGGCAGAAAAGCAGGTTAATGGACACTTTTGTGCTGGGCAAGCTCCTTGTGTTCTGATGATCTTTGAAGGCTCCTTGTTGGAAAAGCAAGGTCTTAATTGTTGTAACAGTACCAAGGAATAATGCTTACAGGATAAGTCAGGAGTTTGAACGCCAGTCCTTTGCCCTCCGCCCAACACACACACACACCTGATTCTCAAAGTATTTGCTGAGACACTCATACCTTTTATTTCCATCTTTTGCGGGAAAAAATTTTTTACCCTGCTTTTCACTACAGAGGTATTCAGTATTCTTGCCTAGTGGTGGCAGTAGTGCAGCTTAATTACAATGGTTAATATCTTAATACAGATTTTTGTACTGGAGATAATGTTTCATTGAGCAAAGAATTTCCAGTAATATAGTGGAAAAGAACATAAAGCAGTTGAATAATAATCGGCTGTTAGGAACTGGAAGGCACTCATGATTTTATAGTAAAATACAAAATCCTTAGTGGTTATAATATATTGGAAATTCAGATGTATTGGACAATATTTTTATATATTGGTTACTATGACACATTCTAGCAATCATTTTATTGCTTAAGATAGGAAAGGAAGGAAAAATAAGTAACTATATAAAATTATAATACAAAAGCTCAGTTCAGCTGAGGGAGGAATTAAATAATTTTACCATTTCACCAAATACTGTTTTGTGTTGCAACAAAAAAGTTGAAAAAGTACAAATTTGCACTAGAAGATTTTCAAAATGTATGTTAAATTGTTTGCTTGACTGATTCCAAATATTTTTTTCCTGAATCTTTTTATGTATTGATATAGTCTGTATTTTCTTTAAGCTATAAAAACATATAATCTTGTAAGGAAACATAAGCTTTTATTCTCTTCTCCATTTCTCATTAAAGATTCTTACATTTATATAAAAATATCTCAATAATATCTTGTGTAAGGAAAAAACCTCAATAGCCATTTAGGGTCTTTATCTTTACCTTGCAGCCCTAGCCTGACCATGTTTCAGGACTGAAATTAGTTTCCTTTCAATTAAATTACAAAGAGGTCACTGTCTGTTACTCTATTTAGGATCTTAAGGATCTCCTCAGAGCATTAATTACATCTGCTTACAGTGTTTGTCAAAGCTATTTTCAGGCAACATTTTAGTGAAGCGCAGAACTAAGAAAGCTTGTGAATGCAGGTGAGTTTACATCCCTGAATAGTGCAGAAGATGACTAAACTATTACCAACCTGAGCTACTACATCCCTTGGCAGAACACAGTGCTGTACGCAGTGATACTACCTGAAGTCTTGAAAACCATATGACTGCATTGGTGCAGTGCAGACATTTTTTCTGGGCTTATTAATTTGAGTGAGCACAGAACTGATTTGCCCCACAAACTCTTGCTTTATCATTAGCTCCATCATTGCTAGCTAATGGTTTCAACAGAACACCCCATTATTCAGTGCAGGGACACTGGGAGTCTGTTAGTGTGTTGCAATCTTCCCTCATTAATCTTCTTCCGACTTTATTTTCAAAATTGTATGCAAAGTTGTTGTTATCCAAGCAAAAAACAAGGAAAAGAAAAAGCTGTTGATTGACGTTAAAAATGTAGAGAAGAAAACTGAACTGAAAAATATAAGTAACCTGGTATCTAAGTTTGCCTAGTTAGAAAGTGTGCCACAAATGATCTGCTGGGCACTCTTTCTCACTCTTTTACTTACAAATGTCCATGTATTCTACTCTTTTCTTTTCTACCATTTATAGTTAAGTGGAAAGATACATTTCACTGCAATATTTAATTTGCCAGGTTTTGGAGACATTTAGCCTTACTTTAATACTATTCACAGAATCAAAGAATGGTTTGGGCTGGAAGGGCTCATTAAAGGTCATCTAGTCCAACCCCCCTGCAGTGAGCAGGGACATCTTCAACCACATCAGGTTGCTCGGAGTCTTGTCTAACCTGATCTTGAATGTTTCTAGGAATGGGGCATCTACCACCTCTCTGGATAACCTGTTTGGTGTTCCACCACCCTGAACATAAAAAAAATAAAAATCTTCCTTACGAAAACTAAGAAACCAGAAAACTTTTGAGATGAGGTTGTCTTGCAGGCTTGTATTTGTGGCCTGTTTCCAAAAATAGTTCAAAGATGAAATTTAATGGAAATGTGCCAAAGAGCTTTTTTTTTGTCAGAAAGGCCACATATTAATCCTATTGCTTATGCAGACCTACAATGAAATCAGTGAATCTTCATACAGTGAAGTGACTGGTACGGACAAAAGTTATAGGAGCTTGATTTTGGTTAAGCTGTGAGTGGTTTTGCCTTTCATGTTCCATATAAATTTAAGTTAACATAAAGAGCTGTATGTCCTGTTTATACTTTAAATACCTTTGTTTGATTTTCTTCTTTGTTATTATTTAATATTATTTTAAAACATACAATTATAATAATTACTTTATACAACATGTTATCAATGTTAACTGGGATGTTCTCTAGAGAACCAAATAGAAGTGCTTTCTAATGGACTCACTAATAGAATATTCCTCTCTGGATATGGCTTTATACTAGATTTATTATTAAGACACATCACTGACATCTGACATCAAGAGGATGCTCGACTAATGCACTGAATTCCATAGTATATTTCACAAAAGGCAACTCTGACAGATAATTGTACGACAGAAAAGAACAATGTTTGTATGGTAGTTTCCCACACACTGAGACTGTAACTCAGATGAATAATATACTGTTTGTAAAACAACAAACACCTGTGGAAATGTAGGTCTAAGAGAAAATACAGCAGAAGATCTTGGTTCATGTTACTTGTGTCTGGCAGGTAAAATGAACTGCTTGTGTATGATGCTTGTATCTTATAATTCAGTAGATGTAATATGACATGTAATAGATGTGACAGTGGTAAGCCCAGTGGAATAAGGGAAATATTGTCAATATTGCAACACTGATAGATATTTTCCTCTTCTGAAGAACATGTTGTCCAAGGCAGAAGAAAGAGTCTACTCCTTGGCTTTTCAGGTGTGCTCTATTCATTAAGGATCTTCTACTCCATGTGAAAAAAAAATGTTTGAGTATCTTCAGTTCAAATTTTGGCTTATTTAAATGAAATTTCATTCTCTATGAAAATTTGGCTTGAGAGTAACTATTGAGGGAAAACGGCTGTAATCTTTTGGGTTTTTTTGTAAAGTCAGGGCCCAGTTTTGGTTGAGCATGACTTAAAGCACAGGTTAGAAGTTCTTGAGGTGGTGGTGTCAAGTGTCTGTTTGGGTACCTTCCAGGGTAAAACAGTGAGTAGACAGTCAAGGAGAGTTCTTCAGTGGAAGGAGCCAAGACTGAAACAAATAAAGGAACTGAAGATGCAGTAATTATTGCTTTTAATTCTCTGATGATATATGCTTGCTACACATCTTTTAGATTCCTGGACTGTCAGACGCCCTGTTGTTTTCAGACAATTGAATAGCTTTATCAAAGTTAATGGTTTTTTGCTAACGATGTCGTATGTGTAAATTGCTACCCTTTTGCTGTCATACATATTTTGAAAGACTGTCTTTGTGGTCTTGCGTACTGTAGACACTCAGAGAGGCAACAGCTTGCTTGTTAGTAGAGATGTAGGTACTTGGCACTAGTGTCTTGGAATCTGATGTAATTCCTGCATGTTCCCAGGGACAGTACAGGTATTGGTTTTCAGTTGTTGGGTTCTCCATGTTTTTAGAGCTATTTTGTTTGCATACATTACTGTCTTACAAGATGGTCATAGATAGAGTTGGGGAGTAATGGATATTTTTTTTCTCTGAAAAAAAAGTCGGAAGCCAGAATACATCTCCCAGAACACAATAATTCTGAAAAGCACTCATAAAGACCTATCAGATTTTTTCTATGTAGTTGATATGTTTTGATTTTTATTCATTGTCTTGTAGAATGTATGTTATATAGAACAAAGTAATAAATACTTGCTAACAAAAAGGACAGCTCTAGACAGTAATATACATATCTTGTGCATAAAACATCTCATGTCAATATCCATGGTTATATACCTTCCAAAGCTGTCTAGCATAAAATAGTGGAAAGTCTCAGGAAAAATTAATTTGGTGTTCATCTGACAGCAGGTACTTTGGCATCCCAGGTCTTGCAGGGCAAGAAATCGCAAATTTCTATCCACATACTATATATGGCCTTTTACCCCAAAAGATACTTTGCAGTAAATCACTTTGCCCACCACTACACTACACCAACTTCTAAGAAGAAAAGCAACAGCTGTATAAAAACAGTTTCATGATGGTTCAGAGCCAAAAGTTTAGAAGCTTTACATGCAGTTGAAAATAAAGGGACACAATTCAGTCAGCATGTGACTAACGAAACTAAAAGGTGTTAATGATTGTAGTGATGGCAACCCCATGCACAAAATTTGCCACTGAAATGGTAATAGCTACAAATAAATGATCTCTGTTTTGCATCTCATCTGAAAGTCTTTTCAGGTCAGTGATACTTTGTGTTGGAAACCTACTTCTCCACTGTATGAATCTGGATACTGTCAAAGAATAAGTTAACACTACACTGAAATTTTAGTGAAAGTTGTTACATTGTTTTGTGATTTTTATTTCAGGTAAATCCTACTTGCTTACTTTTATGGAGTCCAAGCCTGTGGTTATAATGGTGCTATAACTCCTCATAAGAATAAGCTGATTAGGACACAGATCATGGAGCATCCCTTTATGACTGCATTCCCCTTCACACTGAACAAACATTTTCAGAAAATGAAAGACAACCATACAAATGGAAGTGCTATTGAAGTGCTGTCATATGTTTCTGTCTGTGTCTCTTTTCTTCTAGTTAATCCATCATGTAAGAAGAACAACATATCTGTAAACATATATATATTTCTTAGCAGTTTCACAGCTGTTAGTCAAAGTGTTATTGGTAATGCTTAAAATATCTCTTGACTTATGTTTTTTTCATGTTGTTTGTGCAATGACAGCTAAACAATGCATCACTTATTTCTTTCACAATAATACCTTCCTATCTTCAGATTGGCCATCATTCTCCTTTTGTGTTGTATCTCCCCCCTCTAGCTATAAACAGACATGCAACAATGCAGTTCTGAGTTCTAAATAATAACAGAATCATCATAGTTTCATAGAATGGTTTGGGTTGAAAGGGTCCTTAATGACCGTCTAGTAGCAACCGCTCTGCAATGGGCAGAGACACCTTTCACAAGACCAGGTTGCTCAACATCATATCCGACTTGGTCTTGCACACTTCCAGTGATGGGGCATCCACAGCCTTTCTGGGCACAATTTCCTATTATAAGAAATCACTGTTACTATACTTAACATTTTAAAATATATACCTTTTTCTTGCACACAAGATACGCTGAAAAACACATCCTCAGCTTTGGTGAAAAATTAAAATAAGTTCGAGGAAAACTGATATTTATGGTAGTTGAGGATAGCTGTGTGACTGATCTTATGTAAGTTTGAGCAAGACTTAACAAGCTCTTAGTTATCTTTTGTTGTACTCTTCTGAGGTAACTGTGAGTTTGGTGGTTCTCAGAAAATGCTGGCCCATCCTCTTTTGAGTTTGCCCATTTCTTTGCAGCCGCAAAGAAAAGGAGCCATGCAGCTATGACAGCAGTTGTTTCCTTACTTCTTCACAGGTGTAGGTAGCTGTGTATATTATGCCAACAGTAGTGAGGTCATCTATTCTGCAATTCATGTTTTTAAAATATCTTTTTTGTTTACTTTACATGAATATGGATTAATACAATTTGATTCTTACATGTGCACGATTATTAATGTGTGTTTCTTCACACTTTGGCTAGCTGTAGTCCACAATCACATACATATCTTAAATGATAGCATTTCCTTATGTGGGTTCCAGTGAGGGCTATAGTCCCAGCTTCATCATCTCAGGCAGCAGTCACTGATGGAAGGAATCAGCCTGCATTTCAAATTGTCTTTTGGAGAGAATTGTACATTTCTCAAGCACAAAGTGGTCAGTTTACTTTAGACAACACTAATGGACTAGAGTAAACAAACATGACTATCAATGACTGCTTTTCTTGGAATTCTTCATCCATGACTAAGTATTTTGTGTGGCTTCAACCTGTTGATTGAATTAACTATTAAAATGCTGTATTTTAAACTTAAGATTAACACAAGTTAGAGATGTTTGTTTACTTACATTGGGAAAGGTATCTTTCTATGGGAAAACTATGTGTAGCTAACAAGTAATTTTTCTCCTACTTTCATTTTTGAGAATAATGTAGACACAGATGCTATTGAAATTTTTATGCAATTAAAAATATTTCCAGTTTAGGGAGGAACAGTAGAACAAAATTCTACTTTATAACTTAATCTATTTATTTAATTTCTTCACAGAGTGTCCAGTATGTACAAGTCCTATTAGATCTCATTTCATGTTGTTTTACACCTTTCAATTTTTTTTCTTTTTGTTTTAAAGAAAACAGCTCTCTCATCAAGAGAGGAGAGGGAATGACATTGAATGTAAAAAAAGGTTTGCTTTGGTTTTTTTCTTTTGCAGGACAGGTAGCTTGGACAGAAGAGTTCTTGACTGAGTTAATCATTCAACAGATAATGTAAAAGATAAGCTTCATTTCTTCTCTGCCAGCTACCACAATATCATACTAAAGACAGAATTACTAACTGATTCTGAATCTGTTTAAAATGTTCTGAGGAGACTTATGTGTAAGTTCAGACTGTGAACTCAGTCTGGCTGATGTAAGCTAGAGGTTTCTTGCTAATAACATTAAAATATCAAATTTTTAACAACAGACACACATATGTATGTACTGGAAAAGATATAGCAATTTGTCATTCAAGAAGTGCTGTTGGGGAAATCGAATATTATACTTGTCATGCAAAAGAAACCAGCAGGAAGGGTAAACATTAGCAGTAAATTGTTTACAAGTTGGCCTGACTTAGTTGTAATTATTATAATATAGTATTAGCACAGTATAATAATGAAATTTAATATAATCCAAAGATGAAAAATTAAGGCATATGTATTTGTACATTTTTAATTTAAAATGCCTAGTCTCACAAGTCTGAAAGTAATGATGAGCCACATCACCTTAGAGAAAAATATAAACAAGATATATATGTATTGTAACATACCTATGTGACATTTGCTAATGGATATTTCATAAGATGCATAAAACCCACAGTTTTGGAGAATGTCACACAGGCTTAAGAACATAAACTGGCAGAGAGAAGTGTAATAATTCCTAAAACATGAAAGAGACATATTACACTTGAAAGTAAAAGGAGATTGTTCTTCATAAATATAAATTAGAAGCTAAAACTTCTGTACATTGACAAGGGAAGTAAAATTTCAAAGATGATACTGGCATCTGGGAATGAAACAATTGATTTCTCTTTCTAGAAATTATGCAAGAAACTAAAGACCCTTTAATGATACTATTGAGAAATTTCTGAGGGAAAGGCAGACCTAACAATTATTAAGAGCCCATCATGTTCTTGTTGTGAATGAAGAGTAGCTTTTGCAACACTATGAATTTGCAATAAGAACTGAGATGGATGTTAAGCTACAACTTCTAAGGAAGCTTTGAAGAGTTGCTTAGCTGGATCATTAATAAATCATGGACACTGGAGTAGTCTCAAAGGGAGAGGAAAATATTAACCAAAAATATTCAGGTATGGACTTCTACGTGTGACAACATTCCTTACAGAAACAGTGAACTGATATGAAACTTAACTCAGAAAGAGTAATCAGAAGACAATTCAGTTAACACTGCTTAATGTTGGGATCTTTTTTCGATGAAAACAGAGGTCTTTATCTTATCTTGATTATCTTAAAGGATTACTTAACAAAGAAATAAATTAAATAATAATCATAGACATCTAGGAGGCAGGCCTAAGGTAGTGTTTCCAAGAAGACACCAAAACGGTACAATATCTTAAACAGACCGAGTTTGGTGGATTTCAAAACGCAAGTATAAGCTAGCAGTGACTCTGAAGTGGGTAGGTTTCATACAGCTTTGTTCTTGCTCCAGCATTGTTTAGTTTTTTATCAGTGGCTCAGAAGAAAGCATAAAATCAATAAAATAAAGGTTTTCCCAATACACAGAGCTACTGAGAGAAAATCTTAAAAAATAAGAATACAATGGTGGATCTGGACTACTAGGTAATTTGAATACAAGCACACAATATCCATTTTTATATCAATACTCATGATACATCAGGAAGTAAAGTAGTTTCTGTTGACTTGAATTGTAGGATTCTAAATTAGTATGAAGTACTCCTAAATTAAGTTGGAGGACACAAGGATAATCAAATAAATGTAAAACCTTGGTACAACCGTGTGATCAGAAGTTATTAATGTACTTTTTACACATAGTAACATGAATCTTGAGTAAAAGCTTAAAAGCTAGCACAAGCACAACTTATTCTGAAGTAATATGCCAGTTCAGATGCCCACAAATTCTGCAAGCTCTCATTCACCTGAGGAATATTTAGCAAGAACCATACTAATTATTAGGGAGGAGGGGAACTAAATATGTTCCAACTACTTATTTATTTAATTATTCCAATTACTTATTTTCAATTACTTATTTGTAGATGCTTTAATAACCAGCATAAATGTAGTAATCACAGACTTTTCAGTCCAGCAAACAAAGCTACAGTAAGATGCTATCATTCAAATGTAAAGCAAGCTAAATTAAAATTATGAACTGCTTTTATAAAGCTCATGAACCCAGATACGAGAGACTTCACATATCTTTCTCTGTCTAAACCTTAGGTCCTGGTTTCTCCTTTCATATTGTTGTTGTTCCACAATGATTAATTAATGGAGACCTAGAACTTCTGTTGAACCAGAAGTCAGACTAGTTGATTACAAAAGGCTTCTTTGGAGTAGCTATAGTACAATTCTCTGGAGTAATTATGTTATCTGTCACTGATCTCATGCTGTCCAGAATGTTCCTGCTAAACACTTACAGCATGGCCAATCATAACTAGGCATTCCTTACTCTGCTTGCTTTTGTTTCTTCATGTTTCTACAGTTTATTACAGTGATAAATCCTTAAACTCTTATTTCACACAGCTGTGAATATTGTGTATATTGTCAAGTTTTTACATTTCTTAAAATTCCACCTTAATGGAAAGGCTCCATGTTTACCCTGCCAAGACTGCCAGTTAAGTGGAATGCAAAAGAGAAGATAGCTTTTGTTGCCCATAATAAAGAATAGCACCTTCTAGTATCTAATTTTAAATAACTAAGTCTTTATTACAAGTGTTATAAAGAAAGATCCTGAAACTACCTCCCCACCCTGCAACCCTCACAAGTTATTGATGTGTTAGAAACCGCAGAAGCACCTGAGAATAGGAATTAGAGGTTATCCCCCCCCCCCCCAAAACTGGTGGGATCAACAGTCCAACTGAAGTATATCTACACCAATGCACACACCATGGGCAACGAACAGGAGGAGCTGGAAGCCACTGTGTAGTGGGAAAACTATGACATAGTTGTCATGACAGAAACAGAGTGGGATGACTTGCACAACTGGAGTGCTGCAGTAGGTGGCTATAAACCCTTTAAAAGAGATAGTCAAGGGAGGAGGGGCAGTGGGGCAGCCGTGTATGTCAGGGAGTGTGTCGACTGTCTAGAGCTTGATGATGGTGACATTGTTGACTGTTTATGGGTAAGAAGCAGGGGAAGACCAACAAGGCAGATATCATGGTGGGAATCTGTTATTGACCACCCAACCAGGGTGAAGAGATGGACAAAACATTCTACAAGCAACTGGGAGAAGTCTCAAGATCGCTAGCCCTTGTTCTCATGGGGGGCTTCAGCCTACCAGGTGTCCACTGGAAATACAACACGATGGAGAGGAAAAGTCTAGGAGGTTGCTGGAGTGTGTGGAAGATACTTCCTAACACAGCTGGTAAGTGAGCCGACTAAGGAAGATGTCCTGCTGGACCTGTTGTTTGCAAACAGAAGCACTTGTGGGTGATGTGATGGCTGGAGGCCGTCTTGGGCACAGCTATCACAAAATGCTGGAGTTTTTGTTTCTTAGAGAAGGAAGGAGGGAGGTCAGCAGAACCGCTACCTTGGACTTCTGCTGAGCAGACTTTGGCCTGTTTAGGGGCCTGGTTGACGGAGTCCCCTTGGAGATAGTTCTGAAGAGCCAAGGGTCCAGGAAGGCTGGACATTCTTCAAGAAAGAAATCTTAAAGGCACAGGAGCAGGCCATCCCCATGTGCCAAAAAATGAACCAGCAGGGAAGACCAGCCTGGCTGAACAGAGAACTTTCACTGGAATTCAGAGGGAAAAAGAGAGTTTACTACCTTTGGAAGAGGTGACAGGCAGCTCTGGAGGACTATAAGGATGTTATGAGGTTATACAGGGAGAAAATTAGAAAGGCCAAAGCCCCACTAGAACTTAATCTTGTTACTGTTATAAAAGACAATAAAAAGTGTTTCTACAAATATATTACCAACAACAGAAAGGCTAAGGACACTCTCCATCCTTTATTAGGTGTGTGCGGAAACGTAGTGACAAGGGATAAGGAAAACGCTGAAGTGCTTAATGCCTTCTTTGCCTTATTCTTTAACGGTAAGACCAGTTGTTCTCAGCGTACCCAGCCCCCTGAGCTGGAAGACAGGGATGGGGAACTGAATGAAGCTCCCATAATCCATGGAGAGAATGGTCAGTGACTTGCAACACCACTTAGACATATAGAAGTCTGTCAGGCCAGATAGGATCCACCCAAGGGCACTGAAGGAGCTGGTGGAGGAGCTCACCAGGCCACTCTCCATCATTTGTCACCAGTCCTGGGTAATCTGTCAGGTCCCAGCTAATTGGAGGTTAGCAAATGTGATGCCCATTTACAAGAAGGTACGGAAGGAGGATCCAGGTAACTACAGGCCTGTCAGTCTGGCCTCTGCTGGGAAGGTTATGGAGCAGATCACCTGGAGTACTGCTACCCAGCAGAGACAGAACAACGGTGTGATCAGGTCAGCCAGCACAGGTTTATGAAAGGCAGGACCTGCCTGACAAACCTGATCTCCTTCTGGGACAAGACGACCAACCTAGTGGATGGGGGAAAGGCTGTGGATGTTGTTTACCTAGATTTTAGTAAAGCCTTCTCCTGGAGTAACTGGCTGCACATGGCTTGGGCAGGTGCACCCTTTGCTGGGTAAAATACTGGCTGGATGTCTGAGCCCAGAGAGTGGTGGTGGATGGAGTTAAATCCAGTCGGCAGCTGGTTACAAGAGGTGTTCCCCAGGGCTTAACACTGGGGCCAGTTCTGTTGAATATCTTACCAATGATCTGGATGAGGGTCTTAAGCAAACTCTCAGTAAGCTTCTAGACAACACCAAGCTGGGGGTGATTATTGATCTGCCTGAGGGCAGGCAGGCTCTGCAGAGGGACCTGGGCAGGCTGGAGCGATGGGCCCAGGCCAGTTGTGTGAGGTTCAGCAGGGCTCAGTGCCGGGTCCTGCCCGTGGGTCACACCAGCCCCACGCAGCGCTACAGGCTGGGGCAGAGCGGCTGGAAAGGGCCTGGTGGGAAAGGGCCTGGGGGTGCTGGGTGACGGCCGGCTGGGCAGGAGCCAGCAGTGTGCCCAGGGGGCCAAGAAGGCCAGCAGCATCCTGGCCTGTGTCTGAAGTAGTGTGGCCAGCAGGATGGGGAAGTGATCATCCCCTTGAACTTGGCAGTGGCAAGGCTGCACCTTGAATCTTGTGTTTCGTTTTGGGCCACTCACTACAAGACAGACATAGAGGTGCTACAGTGTGTCCAGAGAAGGGCAGTGAAGCTGGTGAACGGTCTGGAGAACAAGTCTTATGGGGACCAGCTGAGGAAACTGGGATTGTTGAGCCTGGAGGAGGCTCAGGGGGACCTTACTGCTGTCTACAACTACCTGAAAGGTGGCTGTAGCAAGGTGGGTGTCAGTTCTTCTCCCAGATAACAAGCAAACAGATGAGATAAAATGACCTCAACTTGCACCAGGAGGGGCTTATATTGGATATTAGGAAAAAATTCGCCACTGAAAGGGCTATCATTATTAAGCATTGAAACAGGCTGCTCAGGGAAATGGCTGAATCATCACCCTTGGAGGTATTTATATATGGATATATAAATGTGACACTTAGGGAAACAATTTAATGGTGGACTTGGCAGTGTTACATTTATGGTTGGGGTCAATGATCTTAAAGGTCTAAATGATTCTATGATTCTATGATTTTCAACCTAGTAGGCTTGTTATGAAAACTCAATTAAAGAGAATTACTTCTGCCTGTAGGTGCTAAGTGCTTGGTTTTAACTTAAAATTAACCTATTGCTCTCACAAACTAATGCTAGAAGAAGGGGCATTAAGCATCAGTTTGCTGTGAGAAGTTTTAATAGCTGTGGTAGGTGACTCCAGATAACTTCTGCTTGCTGACTGCTCTTCTCTCTGATATGACTTGTGTCATGCTATCTAGATGGAAACCTATACAGTAGAAATTTGAAATTTCTTTCTTTTACTGCATTGTTCTGTGTCACACAGGAAAGTACATCAGAATTGACAGAAATGGCCTCTATAGGAATAACTTATGGAACCATAGGCTATGTCTGATTTATATTTTTAATATATTTAAAGATGTAGCTATACTTTGATTAATTTTGCATATGTCCAGAAAGCACTTTTTGTGAAAAATGAAAACAATCTTTCTATTAATTACGAAAAAAAAATTGCTCCTAAGTTCTTTTTGTCTAATAATTAGCATCTATTTTTAGAGGATATTTGTGAAATGTAATAAAGAACAAAGGAGGATCAAATTAGATGCACTTTCAAGGACTCACTTTGATTCATTAGAAAGAAAAATTGTGGCATAGTATGTCTCACCGTTAATCATCAGCTCCTCCAGTGCTGTTCATAAATGCTGGCAACTCTTATGTACTAAAGGATTGCATGATGAAGAGAAACGCTGCATGGCAAATAGCCCAAAAATTTGTACTAAGCATTAGTATTTTCATGTTCAAAACACATGAATACCCTGCCAAAAGTATAGCATCAATATGATACACTGGAAATATATAAAGGACATAATTATTTTCTGAGTCTTCCAAGTAAGTATCATTCTTAACAATGATTTCTACCTACATACTGTGCCATCATATTCCAGGTGCTATGGAGGAAATGTGTTCCTACTTCTACAGGAATCAGAGATTTCCTGCATCAACATGACATATAGGAAGGTGATACTGTGATAAGATCCCTTTGACAGATCTGGATGCCAACCAGAATACTAAATACACTGACATCTTTAAAATTGTCCTACTAGTTTGCTGCTTCTTTCATAGAAGTCCTGCAAATTTTTATTTTTTAAAAAAGGAAAAGCATAAGGTTGGTTCCACATACTTGACCCACAGCTTCCTGTGGGAGACAACCACTTTTTTCCTCTTTTAATTCCTCAGTAACACTACATCCAGCATGTATGTCTGCTTCCAGGGGTGTGTTACTAAAACTTAGCAAACAAAAGAGAAGAAATGTACTTTCTTCTCCAATTAGCATGTTTTCATGAAATGTGTGTTACCATCAGGCCAGTATGAGGACAAAGGAGAGACTTTGCTAGCTGACTGAATTTTGATTATACCTCTTCTGCAGTTTAATTTAATCTCCATGTCAGTTACAAGGACAATTAAGCTGGCCAGGCAGGGAGTGCACAGGGATCCCAGGAGCTGGAACTGGAAAAAAATCTGGAGTTTCTGTGTCTTCTATGTAGAGAGTACTCTAGGTTACTTTATGATAGAGTTTACCAGCAGTTGTGATTTTCCTTCTTTTCCAGGCTTTACAAAATACTGACAAAACTACTTCCTTGTTTGATGATTTTGTCAGTAATAGCTGTAAATCCTGCCTGGTTCCTACCGACCAATGAGACAAAACAGTGGCCTGTCTTCATTGACATAAACTGCATTTCACAACAAAATCAGATCTCTGGAGGCTTCAGATTCAGACTGCATGTTGAAATATTCCTTTTCTAGCATTTCTTCTTGTTCAAGAATATTCACAGAGCATTGCTGAAGAGCTTACATTGATTGGTGTCCTGAGACCACTAATTACAAGACTAGTCTGGGCCTTTGGAATTGTCTTCCCCCCCCCCCCCCCCCCCCCCCCCCCCCGATATTTTTTTTTTCCTTTCACATATACAGTCTCTGAACTCTTTTCAGTACTGGTTCCTTAATGTTGTGACACATGGCATTAGGAAGATACTGTCTTCAAAATCTCTGAAACCCACAGCTTCTAAATTGCTGAACCTGCAGCTTCTAAATTACTGTGCAGTAGAAATGATTGTGCACCACATACACCACATGCCTTTTTCTTTCACAGAGGAAGCAGGAATTCCTGAGCATATAGCCTAAACTACCAAATACTATCACAAGAACATTTTCACAGAACACTCAGAGAAAAAGGTCTGAAAATCTATTTCAAAAGTCAAGTAGTCACTAAAATAAGCTGAGAACAGAATGTTTCATTTCAGTACTTGTATGGGCTCCAGTTCACTATAAAATAGATTGTATAGTTTCATTATGCCCTAGATCTATCTCTCTCCATTTATTTTATATGTTTTACATATTACTTTGTATTGTTGGAGAGATACACAACCCTCTTCATTTATTCCTCTGTACTCTGAAATCAGTGCATGGCACAGGCTGATGCATGCTGAAATTGGAAACAGTAGACTAATCATCAATGTCACATCTTATAAACAGTAAATGGACCTGAGTTGTTTTACAGTGTCAGCTGAAGCAGCTAATGATAGTTGACATGGGGACAGGACAACATTCACTGAAGATTAAGCTTGATTTGCCTTGGTCAGTTTGTAGAAGGACAGAAGTCAAATTACATAGGATAATTACTTTGCTTAGAGTAACTTCACTTGAGAACAACATTTGCTTTCAATGGGTAACAGAAAACGCTGGAAATATGCTCAGGTCTTTTACAATTGACCTGAAAGCTTCTCCTCTATGTTGTTGTGATCCTTTAAACAATGTCCTGGGATACTGTGCTTCTAATGCAGCTGTTGTCGCCACTGAAATTTATGCTTGGTTGTACTGATCTAAGTTCTTTTATTTTGTGATACTAATGCTTCTAATGTGCACTTTATTCCAATGATGGCTGAAGGTACCATCACATACCACCATATTGATCCAAATAAATTTTATTCCGGTAGGTAAGTGAGTGTTGAAACAGCTTCTGGATCATACTGGAACTCGGAAAACAATGTGATATGTCATACCTCACTAAATGTACACATGCATGTATTTACACACAACCCCAGACTGTACATACATTTCAGATAAGTCTTTTTGCAAGTAAAATGCTTGTACCATGCCAAGGCAAATCATATATTCCTGTATTTATTTTATGTGTGCCCATTAAGCATGGAAGATGGATACATCGAAGTCTGTGAGTAAATACCAACAGCAAAAGCAATGCATACTCTTCAGATTGAATTTAGTCTATCACATTGCTTGTTGGGACAGAAAAATACATCATATAATCACTCTTTAGACTGTGGTGAAATATATCAGGATTTTGCTTATGAATGATAATAGCTTCTGAATTAGCCAGGAAGGAAAAAATAAACAAATAATACAGCAAAGGACATTCCTGCTTTCTGTTGTTGGAAAATCTTTGAAGTAATTTTTAGCAAACAAGTACATGAAACAGAGGTGCCAATTCTGTTCCTGGAGATTTTGAATCTTGAGGAAAAGGAAAGAAATAATAGTGCATTTTTAGCTGCTGTGTGGCATTTTGCCTGCCTGTTCTTCTGGTCAGGATATCAAAATGCATCTTTGGGTGCTACAATACGTTGAGGTGCAAGCACATTGAATTCTCTCCTGACAGTACAGTTGCTGCTATAGACAGCTTGGTGTTGTTGGAAACACTCACCAGCTTTGAATTCTGTTGTAAGGAGCAGTCTTAATTATTTTAATATTTACGCAGAGTATCTGTAACATTAGCAATGTGCAGCAGTTTGACATATGGACATACTAGCTACTCAACTCTCCAAACCCCAACAACTTTTCTCTACAGTTAATTAAGGAAAGCCAAGGAGGGAGACTGGTATTATGACACAAGTAAAGTACTCCTGCAGTTATTCTACTTAGCAAATTATACCTATAATGCATCATTTGTCTTCATTTTAATTTTCTTTTTGCAAGGGCTGTGAGCTTCCTGAAGCCTAGACATCTCTTGCATAGCTATAGACAATCTATGTTTTCTTACTGAAGATGCATAACACAATCTCAGCAAGATCCCTTTGCAGTCCTTCGAGCTCTACATACCAGTCCAATGACGCTGAATGCAGAAGAGACTCACTCAGTTATAGAAATGTCATCTGGACCAGTGACATCATCACTTTTCAGTGTGAGCTCCAGATACAGCTCAGTGGCTTTTAAGATCTACCATTGATGCTCTGATTTTTCTTTGTGGATGTTGCCGTGCAGATGTGAAGATGTTGAGACAGTGGGTACCTCACTCCAAAAAGAAAAATCCCTGCTAATGGGCTGATCGAGTACTCTAACCAAAAACAGATATTAACCCTAAATATGTAATAATTGCCAAATATGCAATCACACTGCTATGATGTAGGAATAACAAATCTTAATTTCTGGAAATGTCCCTTTATCTCAAGTATTTTCTTCCCTCTGTTATTTGGTAATGACAGATACACTCTGAGATAAGAACATACACTGAACTAATACCCTGTTTTAATATTCATGTGAATTTCTTGGGTTTGTTTGCATGACTTGAGTAATTAACTGGTCAGCTGAATACATATTTTGTCACTTGAATGCACCTTTCTGTTTAAACCAGAGGAATATCTGAATAAGCATCCCATACTTTGCTGGAAAGAAATGCTATGGATTTGTACAAAATTCTTTAAGATAGCTGAGTTATTTGAATGGCTTACTAGCAAGGTAACATTCAGATTATTTTGGGTGCTTTGGGTGATTGCAGTTACTGATAACAGAGCCATCTTACTATCTGAAGATATAAAGTAACTTCTCCTTACCAGAATAAATCATAATTTTCAGCATTCTCATGAATTAGAGGTTGATAGGTTGTAATTCAAAGAGAAATTCTGTATGTAAATCATAACAGTAGGCAATGCTGAAAGAATTCCAAGCATCTGAGCATTTTTTTTTCCTTTCCCAGCTTTTCTTTTCCTTGCATAAGTGTCTGTCTTGCAGTGGTAAGGGTTGTTCACTATTCAAACTAAACTTTATAAGATGACTTATACTGGAACCTTCTCTATGCCCGAAACAGAGAGGTAGAGTTGGACAAGTCACTGTAGCGTTGCTAGACTCTGCTGCATGCTTGTCTTTCTTTCTTGACTGCTGTAATAAATCTGTGATGGTGCTTTACTATTAAGTCTATTTCTTTATGTTTTTCTTCTTCCCCTCATTCGGCCTCTGGTGCATTACAGTGACAAGTGCCTAATGAATATCTTTTACTTGACAAAGTCAAACGAAAGATGTATAATAATTCATCTGCTTTGTAGCAACAACGGCAAGAGAATGGATTATACTTTTGTCAATGGATTAAACACTTCCATTCAGTGAAGTGTGAAAAACAGTGCAACACTGTTTAAACATTAAAATTAGAATCAAAGGTATTTGCACTTTGGACACACAACCTAGCCGAAGCACATTGGTAACAGTTGGTAGGATACTCTTGAGATGGTGGCACACTCCCAAAATAAATGATAATCATTCAGGTGGTTTTGAATTAGTTACTGCTTGCTTAAGTGGTAAAAAAAAAATTATTTTTCCTTGTATCATTTATACTGACTCTTAATTGTGCATAGGAATTAATTTCATCCTTTCTAGGCTGGAAAATACATACATGCCTTTTTGTTACATGGTGATGTAGCCTCCCTTTCAATGAAATTCGGCACACTTCACAATGTAATATTGCAAATAATAAATCCTGAGGAAGAAGGAACTTTGACAATGTAAAAAATGTTTTATTGGTCTTCATTTTTTAGAAATTACATCTTTCTGAGTACCATTTATTTGTGTCTCATGAGTAAGGTATGTGTTCACAGTCATATGTGCAGTAATGATGTAGACACTTGAATGTAAATCAGTGATTAGTAATTCTCAATAACAAAACGTAGAATTTTGACTTTTAGGACCGGGAAACTACATGTTAGATTTAGTTAGATATTGATACAGAATGCTATACAGCTATAAATCCTAGGGGAACCTATTTTCTTCACATTTTCCCTGCTACTTTCTTAATTGTTCTTCCTTTCTGCAGAAGAACTTTAAAGAGAAACCTCTCAGGTCTTCAGCAGTGTAACGTGACATCAGGGGCAGTTTAGAAGTATACCTTAATTTTTGGAAGCTAAGCTGGGAACTTTTTTCAATATGTGATCTATTTGTTTCTACCACATCCAATAATATCTTTGCAAGCCACATGCAGTCTGAGAAACTCCAGTGTGGCAAAAGGAGGAGTTATTGGTACTTATATATATCCACTGATATATTACCATAAACAGGTTAAGGAAATTAGACAAAAATATTATGTATGATCCCACAAGGGGAAAGACATGGTAGCTCTTCACATTTCTGTGGTTAGGAGTCACCATTTTTGACTTAGAAAGTAAAGAGGTATTATAACCAAAACCTTTTCTCAAGGCAGAAGTTTTGTGCATTTAGTCTGTCTTATACAAGTTGTTGGCAACAACACCAAGAGGCCCCGTTAATATTAGCTCTCTTTATAGAGATTTCCATCATTTTGCATTCCTACTGCCTACTAGAAGTAGGTGCAGGTATGGGGTGTAGGTGCCCAGGTACTGGCAGCCGGGGGCTGCAGGTGTGGCCTCTGTGAGGAGAGACTGGGGCTCTCCAGTGCCAGACACTGCTGGTTCCAGCTTTCTCCAACAGACCCGCTACAGTTTAGCCCCTCAGTCAAGGTGGTGGTGCCTCTGGGAAAACATTAGAGAAAGGGCAAAACACTGCACAGCAGAGAAAGGAGTGAGGAAAAACAGTGTGAGAAACAGCCCTGCAGTCACAAAGGTCAGGAGTGGCACGAGGTGCCCCAGGCGCCAGAGCAGAGTGAAACAGTTTGTCTCACTGCAGCCCATGGAGGACTAATTGGAGCAGCAGGTGAATATTCCATGAAAGAAGCTGCAGCTCACGGACAGGACCTGCTCTGCACAAGGGAAAAAGTGTGAGGGGGAAAGAGCAGCAGGAAAGAACTGTTATGGAGTGACCACAAACCCCATTCCCCACCCCACTATGTTGCTTGGTAGAGGAGACTGGAATGAAAGAGCTGAGTTTGGGAAAAAGTGGGAGAGTATGGGGAAGGTGTTGTAGGTTTTGTCTTTGTTTCTCACCATCCAAATCTATTTTAACTAGCAATACATTAAATTAATATTCCATAAGCTGAGTCTGTTTTGCCCATGATGGTAATCAGTAAGTGACCTCCCTGTCTTTATATCGACCTGTGAGATTTTTTTCATTTAATTAAATTCCACTATCCTGTTGCGAAGGAGGAATGACAGAGCAGCTGGGTGGGAATCTGGCAGCCAGCCAAGGTCAACACACCACAGTAAGCAACATCAAATTTGGTCATTTATTTCTAGTTTTTCACTTAGCTTCCCAGCCTAAGAAATACAATTATGAAGGAGGAATGAAAACCAGTAGATTTTAAAATGAATATGTGCCAGCCACTATAAATTCAGGCTTCCACTTAGTTTTGAACAGTATTTATGTGTGTGTATATAGACAGTCTGGTCAAGGTTTAAGGCATGGAATAGCATAGAAATTGGTAAGAATTATAGCAAAGCCACTAACCTGCAAACAACTGTTCAAATGAGCAGTGTCATTGATATAGCTGAACTGAATTCTCTGTCATTTTTCAAAAATATTGTTTCAATGTTTAATGCCATACAGGCATATCTTAGGTTGTGAAAAGAAGTCCATGCTTACCTTCTTCTGGACTATATCACCAAAAATAAAGACTTGTGAGTTATGCCTTCCCTTACACTTGTAGAAACCAATTACTTTAAATTATTTCAGTGATTCTGCAGAGATGTCAGTGATTGGCAGTTCAGTGGTGCAACTAATCCTGTTGTTGCACAGAAAGGTATAAAATTTAGTGCACTTTTTGTGAAGTGCTTTGTATTGACTATGATAGTTCCCAAGTGTAAAAGAAGGAAAAAAGTATATTAATCCTTTAGAACTATAATCACTTAACAACTGTGTAGAAGTCAGGTGCCCAGCTTGATCCAGTTACCTGGATTTCTTCTCTAGCAAGGCACCTCCAGAAAGCAGCTCTACTCTTCAGCATAGATTCTTATTTTAGGATGGAATCAAACACTTTCTGAAGGTAAGGGAATTTGAAAAAAAGTGTTGATAAATGCTTACAGTGAGTTTAAAGATCTCCTTAGGCACAGATGCACACTGAAAAATGTATACTTAATATCTTATATTTATTCAGCAGAGAAAATTTCAAATTTTCTGCTTTTATATAGCAGCTGCCAGCATTGTGTTGGAGTTCCCATGTTAGCTGAGAGAATGACTGTTTCTTGGCACACCAAAAATCATTTGTCACTAGCTAATTGCTCTTCTTGGATGGTTTATTCCACCAGTGTCTCTTGCAGAGTATTTCTTCTGTAAGCATAATTTTCTGATGTGACAGACCACTATCCTTGTATTTAGCCACATTTTGCAATAGTGAGTGAGTAGGAGGAATGGAAGGCACTATGTAGAGAAATGCAGTTGAGTACTGATTGTAGGTCAACATATTAATTTTAGTTTTAATCTTTTCAGTCTTGTATGTGTATGCACAAACAAATTTGCATGAAAAAAACAAATAGGGTGAACAGATGCCAAACCTCAGAAATACATGTGTTAACATTTCAAACTGAGAGGAGTAGAGGTGAATCTACTTGCAGTTTTAAAAATGGTATAATACATGCATATTCCCTGTTTGGGAATAAGGTATTTGAAGTGAAGTCAGGAGAGCAATGTTACTATAAACAAACGATACCATGGATTTTGAGGTTTCATTCCCTCCCTAAATTCCCCAATCCTCTTTTTATGGCTTCCTTATCTTTAAAATAGCATCATGAGATATGATACCAAACTTTCAGACATTTGTTCCTATTCTCTCCTCAATATTTTATGTTAGTCTTTGTGCCTTGTCTCATTGCATGCCAAAGGAACTTAGATTTCAAATAACTAAGTCAATTTTGAAAATAAGATTGAGGCTTAAGAGCCTCTTACAGACAAGTTTTCAAAAGTCTTTAGGTGCCTGATGAGAAAACTATGTGATTAAGTTGCTGTGATATAAATAGCATTAGGACTACAGCACATTAGATCCTCCAGATATGAATGCTGGCATTGTAGCAGACAGGAAAGTAGCTCACTACTGGTGCAGTGCACACCACGCTCATTGGTGTCACTGTGAAGAAGCAGTGCCCCTCTAAATCCATATCATGCTTCAAATGTTTTTGTAGTAAAGTCACAATAATAAGTGGAAGTGTCTGAAGGACTTCTAAAAACATTTTAGTGATCAATTTGCACAATGTTTTTGGCCTTTAAAAGGGGATCTTACTGTTTTTTATTTTTTCAAAGTTTGCTTGCAAACATACGTGTACTTCTTAAGTATGACAGCACTAAACCCGCTGTATTTCAGAGATGAAGCATAAGAAAAAACAATAGAACAGAAAGTGCATTGTGAACCTGCGGGATTTCTTTTCTCAGTCATAACTGCCTGTTTGCACAGTCTTATGCTGATGTAAATATGAGGTAATGTATCCTTTTCCCTTTCTTTCCCATGCTTATTATCAGCTTCAACAGGACAAATGTATATACATAAGCAGACATATAAATGCATACATATGTGAAAGTCATCTGACACAGCAAGCAATACAGGGTAGCTAGTTCAGCAGTTTCCACTTTCCTTTCCACAGAATGCAGGTACCAAGAACACCTAATGAAACAGAATGGGGAAGCGTAAGAATTATGCAAATAAATCCTTCATTATCTAATGCATAATTATTTACTTTCATTAATTAATTTCCCACAAGATGGCTAGAGTCAAATGAGTAGATATTTATAAAGTAATTAGAGCATCAAGAATTGTGTTGGGTAGGAAAAATCACAGGGATTTTGATACAGAAGGTAAAGAAATCATTAGGTAACTGAAGAAAGCTGCCAGAAAAATACAGCTTACACTGTAAGTTCAAAGATTGCCCCACAAGCATCTCGTACTTTGCTCTACAAGGCTGGCCACTGCCAGAAACTGATCACTGGACTCCTCTCATGTTCTGTGGCTCCTGTGTTGGGGGGGTTGTTTTCTTGTTTAGCAGATTGATCTTGTCATAACCAAACTGATGAATTTTCTAGTGATTAGGTTTGCCACAACCCCCTGCACTGCCTGCCTATCAGATTAGCATTTTTTGCAGAAGCACTTTTTACAGAAGTAAATGTTGGCGGTGGGGAACATGCAGTTTATTAGTAGAAGCCCTGTGTTGCAATTTTCCTTTCTCTGTGAGAAAGTAGACTTACTTGTCTGAGGCTGACTGACATCTTTGTCAGATACTTAATTTTTTTATATAAAAAATAATAGAAAAGAAATAAAAAAGGTTGAGTTATTTTCAGATTGTCTGGCATTTTTCTCTTGATGAAATATGACACTTCAATTTTGTTCAGACCCAGGAGATAGAGAAACTGAAAAAACATGTATTTGGCTCCCTTGAAGACTTCTGGGTTTTTTCTCTCTAAAAAGAGATTTTTTTCTGCAGAACTGTTAGAATGTCAATAGTTCAGAACTGTATGACTAACCATGAAATTCATATGCATGTAGGAACTAATCACCTTAGCTCCCATTATCTAAAGTAGGTTTTCAACATAATTTCTTCTCATCTTCACCCTCTTTCCCCCAAAAAGAAACAGTGCAAACCAAACAAGATTCTCCTGCATTTTCAAGATGTCCAGAATGATGTTGCAAATTAAGTGCTATATAATGAACTGTAACACTGATGAGTTGAATTTAACATCACTTGAAATTAATCTGGTCCCTGATTTTAACAATGCACAAGAGTTCTAAGTCGAAGTGTATGGGACAAAAGTACTTTTCCGACTGCCACCTTTTTCCAGAGAGATGATGGAAAGCTCAGGTCTAGGTGATCATTCCAGATGGACTCTGCTAGCACAGCTGTATTAATGTCCAACACTGCAAAGTGTTCCCAAGTTCAATGGAGTTTGCAGCAACAACTTGTTATTTTTATGGAATAAGTTATCCTGGAATCCTATCCCAGAAAAGAATGCCAACCAAATAATGGTATTCTGGTCTAACTGGGGACTCTCAGCAGTAGAAGCTGTGATGGTCATAAATCAAACCACTGCCCAATATATCTGTATTAAAATACTACACTGTAGAGCTAGAAATCAATTGTCCTGGTCTTAGAAACAGATGAATTTTCTAAGAGCAATATGTGGTTGCTAATGCTTTAAGTCAAAGAGAATTTATACTAAATATGTCTATCCACTATTATGCAGCAAAAAAATCCCCTTGTTAGTAATTGATTTATAGTTATATATACATTATAAAAATGATTACACAAAATCATTTTTCTATCACAAATAATATCTAAATTAAATTGGCATCAACTTCATTATCTCATACCATGTTTTTGCTGAGTTTTCTACCTTCTGCTGATTAAATATCATCTGCTATAAAGACACCTTTGTATCCAAAACAAATTATCTATTACAAGGAGTGTTGCCACCCAACAATAAGGCTGGCTGGACCAGAAGCTTTGGTTGCCAGATTGAGGAATGCAGAGCTCAAGGTGGCTGGAAACTGCTTGACGTTTTTGGTTGGCCATTTTTGGCAGCTCAAATGGGACATGCCCTGCAGAAATCTGAAGTGACAGGGTGAAATGAGTATTACTGCCTATGTGCCAGAGGACTGGTCAACCAGGTGAGTTTTACCCTGCACAGCTGTACTACAGACCTTATCTATGGCATGTCAGGAGCAGGCAGAGCTGTAAATATATCAATACATCAATATATTTGTCTCAAAATAATCTATATTCTTTTATGCTTTCTTTCTTAAGTATACTTGATTTATAAACTTTTTTGCTAAGTTTTTATCTGTTTTCTGTCCTTTAAGACGTAAACTTTAAATCAGATTCCTGGAAGCCTGCAAATGCTGGGCAGCTGTGATGGCCTGGGCAGTTACTTTGTGGTTATCCTACTGTCACAAGGACTAGGACAGGGGTCCTCAAACTGCAGCCCACGGGCTGGGTACGGCCCCCCAGGGTCCTCAATCAGGCCCCCGGTATTTACAGACCCCCCCCGCCCCCCCCCCCGCCGGGGGCTGGGGGGGGAAACCAAGCAGCCGCAGATGGCTGCCTGCCACTGCATCCGCGCCGGCCCCTGGTTAAAAAGTGTGAGGACCCCTGGGCTAGAGTTTCCATCTAGAATACCAATGATGCAAATAAACACAAGTAGGCTTTGGTCATGTGAAATTCAGCATTTGGATACCTGCATAGTGGTGCTAGTAACCAGGAAGAGGAGCTTAACTTTGTTCACAGTATAACCACAGCCAAAATAAAACTTGAGCTTGCAGCACATAAATTTCTGATTCCTGTATGACAACAGACAAAGACTTGTCATTTTATAGCTGAGCAATGTCAAAGATAACATGAAAAACTTTAAAAGAAAAAAAGAAAAGAAAGAGTATTTTGAAATCAAGAACTGAGAGACAAGCATTTGAGAATATTTTCCTACATCCTTAAGTTCCTAAAATCACATAAAAATCAAGCATGTTTTCTGTGTACCCAGTGTCTGCTTCTAGTAGATACAAAAGAGTCATAGTTTGCTATTCGCTCTAAAAGGTACAGAAAATGAACAAATGATTCATTTTACTATTTATATTAAAGGAATGCATTGGTAACAAGCATATGTTCTGTTTAGTCTTACAGCTACAAGTTATATAAGTCAATTTATCCCATAGTGTAATGTAGGTTTTTTAGCTTTCTTTCTGTCATGTTATTCCTTTAGCATTTTTAGATTCTTGTCAAGTGATACCCAGTCTAAGTTGCAGTATTATTGATACTATAATAATCACATCTTGCATTGATAACTTTCCTATATCTCATTCAAATCTGGATTTTAACATGGACAGGTTGTTTTGTATTCAGTGACAGGTTATGATTATTCTTCTGTTCTCTTTTCTTAGACAGGTATTGAAAAAAAGTTATTGTCATCTCAGGATAGTGTTGGCCTGCTCCATACTGCATTTTTGACAGATAACAGATATGACTCCTGAATAACAGTCCAACAAAACATGTAGCCCATTTCAATTCTTTCAGTCAGATTGTAAAAACTCTTTTTAAAGCTAGAGTTACAGAAATATTGTTGAATGACATACAGATGAAGGATGGTGAAGTAAAAATAAGTTTACTCTTGTCATTCTACTTCAGTATTTATTGACTGGGTTACTCAGGGCTTGCTGGTGTGTTTCTTGGATAGGTTACTGTGTGACAACTGCCTGGAAGCCAATGAACAAGGTTTAGGACTATTCAGTTTTTCTTCTGATTGTTAGAAGATCTTGACTTCTGGCTATGAATAAAGTCCTATTAGACAGGGGTTAGGATTGCACATTTTCATTTTAAGGTAGGCTTTCTCTTCTCATCACTTAGCAATTGGTTTTACTTGACATAAACCTTGACATAAGCCCATGAATTACTATTTTTGCTCCCACAGATAAATTTGTTTCTCTTCTGGGATTCACGTGAAGCTTTCTCATAGGAAAGAGCTGCTAAAAGTAGTTTTATCATATTTCTTTCTCCTCCCAACTCTTTTTCCACTATGGGAATACAGTGGAACCCATATATGGATTATAGTTAAAACTTTTACAGACTTTATTATAGGCACAATATGTTCACTTTAACCTGCCACTTAACACAAAAATCAATCATTTCACCTATTCCTTAAATCACTGTTATTTCCCAAGAAGTGTTAACATATCTGGTAGCCATGACAAGGAAAAAGCATCCAGTTGCAGCACTCTCTTTCAAACTACAGGTGGCCCAAGATCACTTTGATGTACCAGAGGCAGAAAAAGCCTTTTGGGTGGAATAGAACAGTTGTCATAACTGAAGACTCCACCTGTCTTCTTATGAGAGGGCAATTAGTTGAGATAAAAACCTGAATGCTGCATGTGTGCAGTGCAGACTTGAAGTCTGTGCTGCAGTCCAGTGTAGAGATGCCTCAAGTAGATTTAAACAGATTCACACATTTTCCAACATCCTTCCAGCTGCTTGGTATTTGTTACTTTGTCCTGTTTATCTCCAGCTGTTAGAGTTTCTCATTGCTTTAGTACCTAGGGAGTGCATCTGAAGTCACTGCAGAGGTCTTATACAACCTGCTAACACACAATGTAGATACCCTATTTTTAAGTATACTCAGGTGCTGCTTTTACTCCTAAGGCTAATGATAGCAGCAATAAACTTTCTTCTTCTCTTTCCACCATCCTTTTTCAGCCTCTGGAGTCTTCTCTTCTGACAGGTACTTCTAGAAAACTTTTTAGAGTGCCAGCAGGTTTTTATGCTGATATTGGCAGCATTTTCACTTCCTTTAGTGCTAACAGCTACAGTTGCTTCTGCTACAGTTCCATCTCTCTCCAGAGAAGTTCTGGAGGGAAAAATGACCTGTATTTCATAATTTGTTTAGAAAATTATTCTGAACTACTTACTGAGACAAAAAACATTAGCGACAGCTACCCTTCTTTAACCTAGAAGGTTGCTGCAAAAGCATTTCTTAGAGGATCTGTAATCTCCTCTACCTCTGCAAAGCATAAAAGAATTAATCAGTCTTTCAGACCTTGAAGGATATCATACAGGAATTTAAGGCATTGCTTCTGTTCAGAGAATAAATCTAGCTTAGATGCTGCCAGGTGGACATTTAATGGTCTGACTGATATGAAGAAATAGTAATGCATTACAATTTTTAAAGCATAACATTAGTCATTGTATGCTCTCCAAAGCAGGCAGACCTGCTTGAGGAGATGTAGCAGGGTTGACAGTACTCAAGACTTTATAGCTATGTCTATACTAGCATGTTAAATAGTGATTGGGAAAGCTCCCAGGCAATAGAATTCAATCCTCTCTGCTATTAAACTGTTAGAAAAATCCCTGTCATTATTTATTTCTTTGTTTATTTTGGGACTGTGTCAGCTAGGGCTTTCCCTTGTCTTTCTGTGTATTTGTTAGCAGATAGTTGTGGGTAGAAGAACGTTTTTAGCAGGCAGCTCTGACACCTTTTAAAAGATAGTTTAATAGTGCAGGCACAGGTTGTTCATTGCTAGCTGGTCTCAGTGCTAGGTGATGGTCCTGTCTTAGTCTCCTAACGTAGTTAGTGAGTTTCCAGTATACTCTGAATATTTAGCAGCAGAACACAAATCGGAATCTTACTGCAATTTGTCACACCTTCTCAAGAGAGTAAAATGGTGCAAAATTTTCCCCCTAGGGAAAAATTGTCCTTGGAATTAAATATGAAAACATCTATAATCACAGAAAGGAAACTACTTCACTTTGAATTGAACTAATCCAATGAATTGAACTAAACATTCAGCTCTTGAAAATTAGTATGGTGGTATTGTGTAATGGATGCAAAGCTGAATTAGATTCAGCTTCCTATGTTGGGATTCCTTAGCAGCTCTGGAAACAGGGCTGTAGACAGGGTACAGAATGAGAGGTGCTTGGTTTGGGTCCAGTGACCGTTCAAAATATGCCTGAGTCCTTTAAAAGAGAAGAGATCAGCAATGAAAGGTCCTGAGACAACAGGGGCAACACAAGAAGAACCAAAATATCTCACTTTAACTTTCCCAAGCAATGTAAGAAATTGCTACTGGAAGTTTGAACACTCTGGTATAAGGGAATGGGCTTAGCCAGATTTGATTAAACTTTATCTTAATTTGTTAATAACAGAAAGCTGAACAGTTTGAGGAATGTTATTTCACCTGAGGGCAGACCAGTAATGAGGTTGTTAAGAGACTAGATAGAATAAATATTTATTTTTAATTACAAACATAATAATTTCATAAAAGAGTTGGTTACCATAATAAAAGCTTTTTCTCTTTTCCGTGTAGAAGATTCAGTTGGTTCCTTGTAGCATTTTGGTTTGAGAACCTAACAGTCTTTATAGCAAGTTTGGGCTACTACATGGGGAAACTGAGGCAGAGTAGATGAATTGTCACAGTTCCCAGAGACACTGCAATAGCTACCAAGCAGTCATCTAAACCGCAGGTGGGGTTTATTACTACCCTGCTACTTGAACATTAATAACCATTGCTGTATTTAGTATTCCTGACAGTGCCTGCTCGAAAATATATGTTAAACCTTGTGTCTGGCTTTTCTAGACTCGAACTTAGGTTTTCTTCAGATGACTGAAGTTTATAAAGATATAAATCACTGGATTTATACAAGCATTTTTACATATGCATTTCTGAATGTGTTCCCCAGTTGCATATTCCCAATAATGGAACAACATGCCCTGCTATACTGTTGAATACAGTTATTTTCTCTTTTTTTCTGATCTTGACATTGAAATCAAGAATGTGGAGCTATATTGTTCTTTATGTGTACTGTTAATCTGTGGTATAAAATCAAAAAATATTCTAACTTATTTGTACATGCTTCACTAAATTGTCCCCACTTCAGCATCATCCAATCTGTAGTATATTTAACGTGACTGTGCATCATTGTGTTGTTTTTTAGATTTGCTACTGCTTCTGCAAAGCTGATATTCTCAAGGATGTTTGATGTTGTGATGTGACAGGCAAATAAATAGTCTTTCGACTATTTGGGCACAACTGATTTTTGCAGAAGTCTGTGACACAGCAAGGAAATGAAAATTCCAAGAGTCTGCCCAAGACCCTAACATATATGATTGCATTTAGCATGGTTAAAACAACAGCACTAATTAGATAATTTGTATTTATGAGCAGGTACGGGTGGGAAGAAAGCTGATTGGCTTTTATATACATTTTGGGTCTTCAGTGACATAATCCTAGGATTAGCAGTACATTTATCTGCTTAAATCCTTCTAATTTCAGTGCATAGTTGGAATTAAGCTTGTTCTTCAGCTTTTTTCTAAGTGGCGGTCTCTTCAGTTAGTCATAGTGTTTTACCAAGTTAATATACACTTGCTGATGGGTTAATGGGCTTAAAACTGGAAAAGAAATAGTGAAAAAATGTAAGTGGCTAAACACACCTCACTGTTCTTGAAAATGATTTATGCATATTGATTTTTAATGCATACAGAAAATCCTGTCCTTGTGAAATGAAAAGTCACTTCTAATCATCATAATGAAAAATCAAAATAAATAAAAAAAATCAAAATCTCATCAAAGTGAAATTTGAGTTCTGTTCTGAACAAAAAAGTGCCTTTCTAGCTTTGGCATTTTGCAAGAAATTCCTATAATCCAGGTGTTATTGAAATGTATGGCAAATTAAAACGTATTCAGAAAAAGAATTTTAGCTTGGAAAACTACAGGTAAGGATAGCTTTTCCAATCCTAAAGTACTACTCAGATTTTAAGAAGCTAGAGTAGTTAGTGGATGAACTCAGTAGTAAACACAAAATATGGACATGCTCCACTGTTCTCCAGTAATATAACCAGCAATTTGATTATTTGATTAGGATACTTATCTAGGATATGAAGATTTAGTGTAAAATCTCATTTTAAAAACAAAAAAGCAAACTCAAAACAAAACAAAAGGAATGTTCTGATCCTGGGATCTTTTTTTCATGTGCTTGGCTAGTTCTCCATTAATCAGTAGGATTTTGCTGAGGCTTAAATATGTTCACTACTAGATAAACTATGCTAGCATTTTCTGATGGACTAGGAAAATTTGTTTGAAAAGTTTGTAACCATCTTTTTGGCTGAAAGGTAAGGAAGGAGCCTTATAGCCACACGGCAATGCTGAGGATTCTTTAAATACCAGATTTTTGTCTCTACATCTATAGAGTAGCAGAGTTACTAGGAAAAGCCCCAAACTTGAAGCCTTGGAGAACCACTGAATTAACTTTTTTTTAAACTGTCATTATCTGCCAGCTTCTACACAAATAGTAATCGTGGAAAGCAAACAGGGTAATGTATATCATTATAAGAAAACCAAAACTTCCTACTTTGGCTGAAAAAATAGAACATCTGAGCCTGAAAAGAGTCAAAATAAATTTTAAAAGTCTGTGTAGCTTTACAGAAATACAAAATTAACTTACTTCATTTTAAATAGTAGTGGAAGAAATTTAACAGGAAAGAAATTCTGGAATGCTACCTGAAAATAGCAACCTGACTTGAACTTTTTTATAAAAGGAAATAAAGCTGTATAAATGTTAATAATTTTGATAGATGAATGTGATACTTACTTTTGTTGTAATTCAGTCTGGTTTTAACTCACAAGAGTTTTTTGGCTTGGTGGAAAGCATGAAGTGGGTGGAATACAATGTGAATCTTCAATATAAATTGAAGTCTGTCTATCTGTCTTTTTTAAATTAACTTTGGACCTTGAAAACCCATTCCAAGAACACTGTCTTCTTTGTGGAATTGCAGTATTATCAAGCTTGATAACCGAATAAGTTAATACAGAACTCTTGTTTTATTTGGTTTTTTGAAATGAGTTATGGTTTTCTGTCAGAAGAACTTTGGAAGTACCATTCTACAAACAAAGGTCATTCACTTCTGTGGTCTTTATGGCCAGACTGAGCAGCAGGCATGCTCCCATTTATAACTGAGCCCTGAAATCTCCCTAATACCACTTTTGAGTCTGGTGCGCTCCATAGACTTCAGTGAAATAAACCTGCCTTCTAATACATGTAGGAAAGAGAGTTTATGGGGTCAGAAGTGGAGTTAAAAATGTACTCAGAGTATTTCGTATAGAAGAAAGCTACACCTCAGCTATACAAAATGTTCAATCTAATTACAAAAGCTAGCATCAGATCCAAGGAATGCTGCTTAAAGTGGAACTTTAAGTGAAGGTATCTAAGTATACAATCATTGTCTTGGACACATGGATTAGCTTTTGATATACTTTTGAGTGTGTCCTCCTGGGACTCTGTATAATCAATTTTGTGTGATGACAGTTTCAGCAAGGGCTTTTGTCAATCAGAGCCAATTTGTCAGAGCATTGCCACAAGGGCTAGCAGTGTCTGTCTGAACTCCCCAGGGCGAGGAGGGAATTCAGTCCAGGTCTTGTTGTTTGGGTGAGAGCTTTAAACAGTAAGTGCTGTATGAGAGGGGGTACTTTATTTCCAAAAGCAGACAACAATAGCACTGCAGGAAATTATGATTCTCCATCTGTTCTTAGAAAGAGTGGCTGGAGATACATTCATAGTGTATGGATCACAGCTTCTGATCAGCAGCTTAGTGGTCAAGGGGTGGTTCTTGCTTGAATCCCTTTGCTGAAACTGATTAAATAGATTCATCATTTGTTGATCTGAAAGAAGGGGTTGTCATGAAGTAAAGCTTGTTAGAGCACCGAGCACAGAGGCTATCAAAGCCTCCACAAAAGAAGGCAAAGCCTGCCCAGGAATGACCAAGAGACCGAGCCCACAATCCTCATTATTTGACAGTTCCTTACACAAACACTTCTAATTACAGCTCCTTTAGATGCTTCTCACAAGGATTACATTAGGAAAGAATGCCCTGTGGAAAAATGTTTCGGCCCACTGGACTTAAAGATCTCAGCTAATAAACAGTTAGCAGAAGACAAATACTAAAGGTAAACCTGACTATTTCTCTTAATGTCAAATTATGCATGAAAGATGCCTTTCAGTAGACTACTGCCATAGGTCTTACCTTATGCTCCTCAAAGCTAGCTAGAAACAAGTTAACAAAACAATTTCTTTCTCCTTGGAGAATCTTTTCTAATATAATTTTGTGAAATTGTCTCAATTTTATTTAAAAACTTTTCAAGGGAACAGATTTCAAAGAACCTATTGTAATCTTTGCAGTTGATGCTGGAATGTTTTTGAATTTTGTTTGGCTTTTGGTTTTAATTTATTTTAAGGTATTTTTCTTAGGTGGCACAGTTCTGAAAGAGAAGTTGTTTTAGTAGGTCACATAATTAAACTAACATGGATGTAATAAAAGTTAATATATTAACATATAATCATTATAATACTGCAAAAATTTTATATATGTACTGAAAGGATTCAACAGTTGAAAATTATTAGCATTTAAAATTTTGTGTGGATCTTGATGTCATAACACATAACCATGCAAATATTCTGAAATAAAACAGAAATTGCAATTTGAAAACTGGCTTTTGAAATTTCATTTTGTGAGACGTTCTTCAGTATTTATATGTCGTGGAATGAAAAAAATGAAACCTCATATCTGGCCAAGTGGAACTTCTGTATTTTGATTGACTTTTTAATGAAGAAGGTTTTCAGTTGTAACAAATTTTTTTCTCAGTTAAGGATTAAAAACTTTATCCAGCATGTGAAAATAAATAAAAAAACACTTAAACAAGCTCTAACAGTTAGGACCCTTATTCCATTCTTGTACTAGTATTCTTTCTTCATTTTTTTCTTTTCTTTCCTCTTTTGTCCTTTTTATTTTTGCCCTTCTTCTAGGGTTTTTTCTTTTTTGGTTTTCCTCTCTCTTTTTTTTTTTTTTCCCTCTTTTTCTGTTTTTGTACTTCCCCTCCCCTATGAATTATGACTTTTAATTTTATATTTGGTTCTCTTTGTGACACAATATTTTTTCCCTTTTGAAGTCTTTTTGCCTATGATTCAACAGTTGAATATTATTGAATCTGGTCTAAAACTAATTTAAAATGGAAAGTGGCCTATGCCATCACATTTCAAGGAAAACATCACAGTAGAGTATTGCTTGATATTTGGTGGGGCAATATGGTCCAGTCTTTTTATTTGCTTAGGCTTTCAGCTATTGAAGGTAGTGGCTGATTTAGTAAGTGAGCATTTATTATTTTTTTCCTTGAAATTATTTTATGAGAGACATCTTAAAAGTATTTCTATCTCTGTATTAAATCTTGTTGCTTTGCAAGAAATTTATTTTTTTCCTAAACGAATCTATTTTTAGTTAAGATAAAGTTCTACCTTCCTTTTCTTTCTGTCACTGTTGATTATCTGTAACTAATTTGGGAAGTAAATACTTCTATTTAAATAAAAATTAATTTGATCTTACAGTTCTTCAGGTTTCTTTGGCTGAATAGGTATAGATTTATATATAATGCATGAGTTCTATTGCTTATGCATTCTCATATATTGAAATAATTACAAGAAATGAGCATTTTTAGTGGAACTAAGTACCCAGTAAATTGGATAAACTGAATCACAATTGTGGAGTGCATATGTGGCTGACCACAGGCTTTTCTCAAGCTGGCATGTCTTTAGTTAAATTAGTATATTAGTTGTAGTATGCTAGCTTATTAAACAAACACAAAATTGTTAAAAAAGAATTAATGGGATCTCAGAATTAGTTACTTGAAAGTTAAGAAACAGCAGAATGAGTATTGACTATGGAAACTTAGTTTGCCTGGCTGAGTGCACTATATTGTATTTTCCACAGGACCTCCTGCTTCGTTCACTGTTAGCGGTAGATACTCTTCACTTAATGATCTCCTGTTCAAACTGTGCTCTGGGGACAATGTTGATAACCAACTCTTGAAATTGCTGTAGTATTTATCCTTATGATTTCAATGCTAATTAACTATTTTCACAGCATAACTTGGAGGTGAGGGAGTGATATCACAATTGGCCACAACATTAGCTACCCAGGTCAAAGTGTTAGGACCAGAGTTCTGTACATATATTAAAAGTACAACTCCTGGTGACTTTAGCGGTGACTTCCATAAGTGCTTGACATTGCAAATCAGAGTCTATGTATATGGGGTTTATAATCCTATTTCCAGAGCTCTCTGATCACTTTGCTTTCCTTCTCCCCTTTCAAAAATAACCAGGGTGCCCCCCACCCCCACCCCTGCCACCTGCTGTGAATGGTCTCTGGCTTGTGCTGTCTCCTTGGCACTGACAAAGTCTTAGCTAGCCCATGCCAAGCCCTACAAGGTATGATGCTAGCTTTCTCAATGCATGGGAAATAGCTGGGAATTTGGATATATTTTGCACTGGCATAGACACATTATTTTAATTACATTTCCCAGTAAATAAGGTGGTCCTTATAGGAAGGAACCCTAGGGCCAAGGGAAGGGCAGGATCTAGCACTCCGGGGCAGTGGCCAGTTATTTTAACTAGAACTTAGCTTTTCCCTTGCTCCATTCTCATACTAAACACGTCATTCATTCCATTATCCTATGAGACCAGGACACACTGAATGACATAGGAAAAAAATATGGAATAAATAACATATTTTACCTGTCCTAACATTATTGGAACTAAATTAAGATGCAAGAAACTTAATGGTGATCTTCCCTAGGTCTAGACTGCTTACCTTGGGAAAAATAAAAATATTCTCTCAATAATGATAGAATTTTTTCAGTATTTTTGCTGCAATGATGGACATTGCTTCTTATGACAACTGTGAGTTGATAAAGGCAGTGAAAGTGCTGCTGGAAGCTGTTTTTCTGACAGATTATGTTTTGGTCCTAAACTAATTGGTTAACACAACTTGACGATCATAAGCTCTGGTAGCTTGATCATTCATTTAATTTTCTTTGAGAGGTAAGCATGTAGATATATTCCCATAGACAGACGAAAGATAAACTGCCTTACATCTTGTACTAGGTTGCTAAGAGAAAACAACACAAAAGCCCACCCACCCAACAAAACAAACAAACAAACAAAAACAAAATAAAAAACCAGGCAACTACCTAGAAAGCACTTCAGAAGACATTTTTACATTATTTTGGGGATGTGAAACTTAGGTTTACATACACAAAATAAATTGTGCAGGGAATGACATTCATTTTTTTAAAAATATCATGTTACATGTCATAAAACATTACACTGTTCTGATTTTTGACTGGTAAACTGGAATTGTTGAAGGAGCTTTTATTAAAAAATCTTTGCTCTGCAATAGAACATTGTGGACTTTGATTTCTTTATCAAGAGATAATTTCAGAGGGATTTGGACTGAATGAGAATTAAATTACAAGTCTTTAAACATGTTTTTTAATCTCCTTTCAAATATATTGTACATCATCACTGCAGGGGATCACTCTCACAGTTACTGCATCTGTTATTTGTTTTCTTTACCTCAAAGGAAAGTCCATTACAAGCCCCTTGCATTCTCTAAGCATTGAAATGACTGGTTTAATTTTTAACTTGTTAAGTGTAAGAATCAACAAGGAAATAATAAAATAGACAGCAAACGGTTACATTGTACTTATTTTGGCATAGGAATGTAATCAAGTTTGAGAACAGGCTGAAAATTCCCAATCAGCTTTACAGAAAATAATTCTTGATGTAACTCTAAAAATGGGTATCAGCATCAGAATGGTGTCAATGTCTAACTTATGGGGAACGTGGTTTCCTGATACTTCACTTAGTTTAAAAATTTCCTTTGTAAATCATAAATCTGCAAATAATGATGCTCTTACCTGCCTTGCTTTGGAAACTGTACACCCAGTGACAGCTTCAAAAGTGAGTTTCCTTCATATGAGGCAACTTGTACCTAGTTGGGTTTAAGATAATCACCCAAACTCTTAATGAATACAGCAGCACTTTTTGCCCCATTTATGTGTTACAATTTGTATGCCTAAAATGAAACAGAAAGAAGGAAGCATTTGTCAAAATCTCCACAGAGCCTTCTAATCCACCAAAGATAGGTATGTCTCCTCTTTTTAACTGACTACAAGGAGTCACAAGGTACCCGTTTCCATTTTGGCTCCAGTACTTTTTGTGTGCAAAAAAATTAAGACATCATATATAATTATATATATATATACATGTGTGTGTGAATGCAATGTGATATATATATATATATGTATATCTGTATGTATGTGTGTACATATCTAGATAGCCATATAGCTTTTAAGCTTCAGAGCTGGTCTGGAAATAGGAACATATCCTGCATGGTGTTGGGTTGAAAGTGCAGAAAACAGGCAGGTCACGGGAAATGATGATATATAGGTGTTTGGAACCAAACCAGTTACGACCTTAAAGAGGGACATGAGATTTTGCTATGTTTGAAGGAGTTTGTTTTGGAGTACAGGCATTAAAGATTTTATTTTACAAATATCTTAAATGTTAACACTATAAATATTTTTCTCTAGAGTAGATTCCTCCCAAATAAGTATAACCCTTTATTTGATGCTACAGGCATTCTTATCTTCTTGCATTTTCCGTTGTCATAGTTTTCAGCAGTGTACACAGCAGGGCTGGTAATCTCTTCTTATTGACTTTAGCTAAGTGCATTTTTATATTAGCAACACCTGTTTATTTTTAATGTAACTCCTGCATGTAAATAATCTGTTGTGTAGGTAGTAAGATGAAGTTAGAGTGGTTATTCTGGAAGAGAATACTAAGACTGTATAAAGTATATACAAAAGTATATTGTGCAGAGTAAGATCAGATGTTGTCGGTCTTTTATTTGGATGGACAGTCACTACAGAGGAATCCTGATCTGAAGGTAGTAAATGAGAATTTAGTACTGGCATTATTCAATAAGGCTGCCCTGTGAATTGAGTATAAAGCTTTAAATCAGGTTTGTTTATGTCAGATTCTTTTCCTTTCCCCTTTCCCATTTACATTTCTTGGTTTTAGCTCTTACTGGCTCTGTATGCTTGAACAGGCCTGGGCTGACCATAAGACTGTCCCAATCCTTTTTGACAGGTACAGAGTCCTTCTGAGAATGGTCCTTAACGCTCTTCTTAGGGCCTGTCTGACTTGATTCAGCCAGGTTTGATAAATGAGGGAGCAAGTTTAGGTCCATTTTAAAATAACATGTGTGCTCCAGTGCTCTGACTGTTGATAACTTGAGCTCAGGCTTGCCTTTTATCTGTGTGGGTATATTGTCTGTTGACTCCACTAAGCTCTGTGCTTATCAGCTTTTAAAGACAACATATCACTAGTATTTCATTGTTCTTCTGTGGAAGAAGGGTGAGAATTTTCATTTCTGTCCTCCACAGAATTCAGGGCTATATTTCTTTCCTTACAGGATGTTTGGAGCCTACATTGGAACTGGGAATGCAGGACATGTTCCCTCAGCTTTACAGTGAACAGAACTGTCCAGCCACTTAACCCAGGGGTGGGCTGCGTCCTGCAGAAGTGTGCTGACATGCATCTTTGTGTTATTGAATATTGTGGGCTGCATGGTCTAACTAACCTAATGTTTCTCCACTCTAGATTATGTTGCATTAAAGAGTGGATTGCTAAATGGAGGAGAGGTACAGGCATCAGAGCTGCCATGCAAGTTCTCACCCTGGAACCACTTTTTATGAGCAAAGCCTAAGGTATTGTCCCAAACTAAACAGGCAATGGCACCTCATCAATGCCACCATCTAATGAATGAAATTAAGTAAACTCATCTAATCACTGAAATACACAGTAACAAATCCCCAGTATCCAAAGCAGAAGAGTCACTCAAAAGTAGGAAAGAAACTCAAATATGAAACTGCAAAATTAATAGCTGTAGTATGCAACTGTTGTTCCATGAAGCCTCAGTACCAGAACAGAAACAAAACTATATTAACCAACCTCAAAAAGTGCTTTAGGAGGATCATGGAGCAATACATTATTGAGTCTGGATTCCATATTAGGCAAATGGTTTGAAATTATAGCAAAAAAGGAGGGGAATTCATTGTAATTAGGGAGGATCCAGAAGATGTACTATATTCAAGCAAATTTTAACATATCCATCACTAAAGACACAAGAAAAAACCTACCTTTCATAGGATAAAAAGACAATCTTCTTATGTCTTAACAATCATTTAGGAGTCATTATAAAGCTGAAAATGTACAGTCAGTTTTCACAACAGGATGTTCCCTGCGTGCTGTCCCACCTGTCTCTGACATTTCAATCCAGACTTTAAGTGAATAAGATCTTTGAAGGAAGTTTAAAGTCAGCCAAGTATGGTGAGTTGGCCTCAGCTGGCAGCAAAGCCCCTACTCAGATGCTTGCTTGTTGCCCAGGCCCCTGCTCTGTGGGCAGGGGAGGCAATAGTAAAACAGGATTGAGAAAACTCTTGAGTCAAAATAAAGGCAGGGAGATTGTTTAACAATTGCTGTAGAGGGAAGAATAGGCTTGACTTTAAATTTATTGCAAATTCATATATTTAGTTACTGTTTGGGGTACTGGGAAAAAAAAAAAAAAACATAAAGACACATATGGAGAAAAACACCTTCCATATTCCCAGCCTCAGTTTCACTGGAGTCCTTACATCATCTCTGTTAATAGCACAGGTGATACAAACAGTCCCATCAATGATGCTGTGAGCAGCACAGCATGTTTGGGGTCAGGATGTAACAGTCTCTCTGCTTCCTTTTGTTTCTCACAGTTTTCTTCTGTGCTGTTTTGGGTCCTCCAGAAGCTGCAGTCCCCTTGGGGGATGACCTGCTCTGCCATGGAGACTCCTCTCCTTCTCTGACCATAGTGCTCCTGCCATTGTTCCTAACTCCTGCTTCGTTTCTTCCTCCTCTCTTTCTCCAGCATTTTTTGACCTTCCTTGAATATCTTTCCACAAAGGCACCACCACCTCAGCCAAGGGGCTCAACTGTGCCATGCAGGAGGTCCACTGAAGCCAGCTGGAACTGCATGTGTCTGGCACAGGGCAACCCCAGCCTCTTCTCACAGGGGTCACCCCTGCAGCACCCACTGCCAGCACCTGTGCACCTGCACCCACTACAGGGACTAAACTGGATGCTGCCTCAAAATTTTTCAGAAAAGACAAAATTAAAATCTCTACAAATGGCTGTAAATACCAGCTGACTACAGGATAAATAACATGGCACATAAAATGCAGAGCTGATAAATGCACAACGATGAACACAAGATAAAACACCATGGACGCTGCTTTGACAATGAGCTCTAGATTAAAGGGCATATTTGCCAGCCAGGAATGGTAGTGGGCAGCTCAATGTTCTGTCCAAAAACCTAGGAAATGTTAGGGAAAACCAAAGAATAATCCAGGAAAATATCACTATTGTACTGTCACATTTTAAACACCATATGCAGGCAGGCCTTGTAATCCTCTTTGAAAATACTGAAGTACAAAAATACAGAGAAGGGTAATAAGGATCACTGAAGTTATGGCATGTTTTTTCCAGGAAAAGAAACTAACCAGGCTAGGACTTTTCAACCTGGAAAAGCAAAGGCTAAAGCAAGAGATGACAGGTCCCTGCAAAATCATGTATGTTAAGGACAAGGTAACAATAGCCTGTTCATTACTTATTTTAGCACAAAAACTGCAGGCATCCACTGAAATGAGCAGGCAGTAGGTTTTTTTTCTGGTCTTTTTTAAAGGGAAAATGTTTTTTCACAGTGTGTTTAATATTACTATTAAACTGTGGAATTAATTTCCAGAGAAGGTTGTAGAGGCCAAAAGTGTAAACGAATCTGAAGAAAACACTAGGCAAATTAATGGAAGGTAAGGACTATTAAATGCAATCACCTGACTCAGGATGTCATGAAACCACTTCCTGGGAAGGTATGCCAGCAGATGAATCACTTTGTGCTTGCCTTAGAGAACAGGCATTGCAGGACACTGCTGAAGGCAAACTATGGGCCAGTGGTCTGAACCTATACAACAGTCTTTAAATTCAAATAGGTAGTAACCTGACCTGACCTAATTCTATTCAAGTATATATATACTAGAGAAAATAGTCTTCCAGTTTTAGTTCCTTTTCTCTTTCTCCTGTGATAAGTTGCACACCTTAGTTTTGCATTTTATTTTCATTACTTTTTTTCCCCCTACAGAAACTTCAAGAGAGGGCAGTATGAAAATAAAATTTCAGTACCAGCTCTACAGCTACTTGCTACTGACCAATAAACCCCTACCATGGAAGCAGGCTCAGAGGAGATGGGCAAGGGCAATGTGCAGGTGAAGCTCAGGGAATAATGCACAGTGTGACTGACCACAGCTGTTACAAAGAACCTGACTTTATTTCAACACAAAAGAAACTGGAGTGTGGCTTTTTTTTTTTTTTTAGGTAAACAGTGTGAAAGTCTTATTGTCTCAGCCAGACCAGCGCAGGGCAGGGGAAGTGAATACGAGGCTCAGTGCAACTTAAGAGTATAAAAATCAGACAACTAGCAGAAGAATTTTGAAGAGAGCAGTGGGCTTGAGCTGGCTTCAACCTATGTATGCCTTCCTGGTGACTGGAGAGACCGAGCACTGTGATTGTGAGCATGGATGAGAGCAGTAATGGCAATCACATTGCTACTGAGACTGTGTATTGCAATTGCTGTATCTTGCTAAAAGTAACTTGCATTTATATTGTGTTTTGAGCATATTTTGCATCACTCCACTAGATCAGAAATCCCACATAACATCCACTATCTTCAGTTAAGTCAATTTGATATGAAAGATATCCCTCCACACAGGAATATCTAAATGAACCTGGTCAGAGTATTGGCCTCTGACACTACTGTAAATCAGCACACTTCCTGTGAAATCAGACAATTAATGAAACTATGCTGAGGAGCCAGCCATACCTGAGAATATTTCAAAGCTTCTATTTGCTTCTCTGCAAATGATCTATCATGGCACATTTTATTTCCATTTTGGATGTGTTTGTAGATACAGTAGTGACTGCAGTGGTAGGCTTCAGTTTATTTTTCAGTATCTGGTCTGATGGTTGATGAATGTATATCTTATAAACAAGATAGCAAAAAGGGAGTTAAGTCTTTTCTGCCCATGCTTTTTACCTTTTATGGCACAAATAAAGCTCAGCTCACCTTATCTACTTTGGACTCCTCTTCCTTGTTGCTTTCATAGGTTTTATCCCTCTAATTATTACTCAGCATTAAAGAGTTTTTCAACACCTTCCATTCAGACAGCTGCACTCCAGACACTTATACCCTATTCTTAGTAAATCCCAAACACATCCACCCTTTTTTTCTGAGTAATTTCAGAGCTGATGAACTGTTGAGCTCGCTGATAATCTTAGCATGTGTTGAAAACATGTTCTTTCTAACATGTAGTATTTTCCTCTGACAGTTAGATGTCTGTTGGTGTCTTCTGTATTCCTAACTTACATTTCCACAAGATAACCTGGAACTTGAAAGTAAACTGAGAATGCATACCTTTAGTTTTGCCTTTAATTTTTAGCTTTTTGTCAACCAAATGAGTTAATGAAACCATATAAATTGAAAATACCTGCCATTTTCTTACATTATTTACTTTTGCATAGCCCAAGTAGTGTGCAGTTACTGCTGAACATGTGAATTGGCTCAGCTGTTGTATTCATTTGGTTGCTAATACACTGTTTCCATTGAAATACACTAAGTTTATCGTTATTAAATATGACATTTCAGGGAGATGACCAATCTGCTCGATTTTTTGGTAGCACCAACACTTATGACAACAGTGAAATGCATATTTTGATTTACAATTCAAGGTTGCATTCTCCAACTTCTAATGGTTGGCAGCAATATTAACTCCATCATGAGAGAAAGTGTGGACATGTATAATATGCATGTAATAGAACAAAAGCTGTAGTCTTCCTAAAGTACATAAAGCACATATATGCTTTCCAGTTATTTGATGTTTGTCTTGTAACTGCGAGGCTTCCTGTCAGTTAACGGCAGACAAAAATAGTAAGAATGGAAGCCTCATGCTGTGGTTATCACCTGTGTTCTTGTTAAACTGTTTACTTACCTCTGCACACTAACTGTGCCAGCTGTGTAGCTACATTGCATAATATGTGCACATAAAGATTTCTCTTTGGATTACAATACCATTCTGGTAAGCTCTACAGCAAACTGGAAATCATTCCTTGACACTGGTTCTTTGGACGATGGTTTTCTATGTTCATGGAGCATACAAAGCTGCTTTCTCTTAAATCTATGGTTTTGTCCTGGAACTAACTGGGATGGGAACATACATCCATGCTTGTGTGGGCAGAGCTCTTCTGAAGCAAGTCCAGAGATCAGATGCACTGCTCTTATACCTCTGGAATCCTGGCTGTGGCAATTTACATCACATTTTTGAGCAACCCGATCTAGCAGAAGGTGTACCGGCCCATGGCATGGGGGTTGGAACTACATGATCTTTAAGGTCCCTTCCAACTCAAACCACTGTATGATTCTAGGATTCTATGATTTTCCCATAATATTTGCTATAGTTGTGCTCACCAGTCTTGGCATTGATGCCTGTCATTTTTATAGATAAAATGGTTGGTTTCAGTGTGAAAGGCTTTTTTAAGCTGATAACTGATCTTGTAATTACAGCTGCTCAGTTCATACCATTATTGATTTTGTGGCTTAGATGCAGCTTAAAACCATTAAGCTCCCAGACCATGACTAATTTTTCTGCTTTGGAAATTATAATTAATGCTGTTTTCTTTGAGAGAAAACCACCTTACCTTTGTAACTGCATTATGATCTTGTTCTTTTTACTGCATTTTTCATCTTCTGTTACTCTACATTCGTTTACTGCAAGATGTTTGACATTATAGTCCTTCATGTTTTCTCTCTGCCTGCATGCTTTCTGTTTCTGCAGACATTGATTTTATGTTCTAGAAATCTTATCTGTAGTGTTTGTTTCTCCTTTAGTAACTGATTCCTCACAGGCTTTTTGTTATTAAGGCTCAGTTCAGGAAATTCAATGCCAAGCTTTTTTTTTTTTTTTTTTTCCTTCTCTGTAGTTTAATTTTTCTTAAGACAGGCTTTTGACCTTTCACTCATTCTTCTACCAGGGAAGTCAGTGGAATTATATTTTCTTCTCTCTTCTGCCACTGCCAGCTTGTCATTTGTTCATTTCCCCTACCCTTATTTTATGAAAAGGTATTTTTATTGTTTGGAGATTTCATTTGTATGATTTCTAAACAGCCTTTCTAAATAACAGACTACAACATTCTGGTTTGAGACAATTGAATGTTTTCAATCAAAAAAAAATTTTGGTCCCTGAAAGGATTTTGGATTCCTTTACAAAAACCTTTTTGTAAATTTCCTTTAGAAAACCTATGTGCTAATGAAAAAATATTAGCTCTCTGGCAAAGAAATTAACAGCCCCATTTGTGGACTAACACTGAAGAAAATTCCAATTAAAAATTACTCCATCATTGAAAGTACCTGTGAATTATTTTTATATATTTTTAAAATTATTATTTCAATTGGACTACATCTTTCATGGAATAACAGAAACAGACTTTCAGTCTGTATCACACTGATCAAGGAAGATAGAGTATGGTATCACATAGAAGGCACTCACTGTCCAAGTCAGCAGATTTTGACTATGTGGGATAATAACACACTGACCAGTGACAAATAGATTCCCATCAGACAGACACTATGATAACATTCCCAAACTGAAAATTTCTAAATTTGTATGAGACGTTTTTTTTCTCTACAGAATGAAAAAAAAAAAAAAAAAAAAAGAAAGAAAAAAATATGGAAATTGCATAGAATATAACTTTCCCTCCAAAATATTTTTATTAGCTCCAGCAGTTATCACATATCTGACCCTGAGCTCCAGACATAAATAGGTTTAATGTTCAATATGCATGCCATGCTCCTATAGTAGTAACTTTCAATGAAACTGTAAGGAAAGCATTAACTGGAATACATTAAATTTATGACATGTTGTTATATTAAAGTAAAGCAATTAAGTTGTATCATGAATGCATCCTCTCAAACTGCAACTCTTGAACAGATGCTTTACTGCACTCAATCTCCTTGTACTTCATTGTCTTGGAAGTTAATGCAGTTTTTAAAATGAGAATTGTATAACATTTATAAAAATTATTATTATGAAGTTTAAAATATTACTTTATAGACAATTAGCTTGGTAAGTAATGACGGATCTCAGTTTTTCTAGTGTATTCATTAGTGGCAACACTCTCACCCAATCTCAGATCTCCATGTAGCTGGGAAAAAAGTCTGGTAAGTGTCTACTTTATTTCAAAGGGAGCTAGCTACATGCAGCTGAATAGCAAAGGGTTGTGGTTTTTGTTGTTTCTGGTTTTCATACAATCCAGTGCTAAAGGTTTTTGTGTGGTAACTTTCCATTTTCTAACCATGTGCACTGGATAGGCCAAATGGCACTGGAGGCAAAGGAGTGAGAACCATGCCTGGAATAGGAAAATAAGAAAAAAAAATACTATTTTGGATAAATTAGGTGTATTCAGATTGGCTGAACTTGTTATTTAAAGATCTGACTCCATCTCATATTCAGTGTAGGTCATTTAGAGAAAAGCTTTGTAACGGTAAAACTGATAATTTACCAGAAAAGACAGACTCCAGAGGCTGAATCATTCTAGCTGCAAGTTTATCCCTTTTACATTATATATTTTCCTCTAGTCCTGAGGCTGTGTATTTAAAATTGCTCCCCTAATACTTCAATAATGTCATAATTCTAGAAATAAATTCAGAAAAGTTGGAATTATTTTCACATAAATGAAAGGCAAAATAGGTCCCAACAATCTTATTTCATGTTTAGCAGTTCTGCCCTTTGAGATCTTATTATTATAAAAGCTAGGAATAACTAAGGCCCTGACAAACTCTAAAAATGATTGGCCTGTTTTACTCATGTTCGAGACAAAGTGATAGTATTTTAACTTTACTGCAAGAATAAACTTACTTTTTTCTCTCTTTTATTGGAAGTAGACTTTTCAAAGCACTAATTTCATTAGTTGATTCTCAGCTAAGGTTTAAAATAACCCTGTCATTCCATTTGTCAATGTGTACACATTGACATTTTTCCAGAATTACAAGAAAAGAAGAAATTATTTACAGCATTTTTAGCACAGAAAAGGAGAACCTTACAGGTTATATGACATTAGAGAGATTTTCTGTTAAAAAAATAGAAATTTCACATAATTTGGAATTTACATATAAGTTGAAATTTATTAGTGGAGTCAAGAATATATACCTTTTTTTGTTGTTTTTCTTCTTTCTTTTTCTTCTGTTTTTTCTTTGAACATCAAAGATTAAATGCTGTCTGGATGATATGACCTACCAGCAGTCTCAGCAGTCCAGTAAGTCTGTGATTGAAAAAAAGAATAGAACGTCTTTTTTGCAGTTATTAGTCAGCTGAAGCTGAGAAATGGAGAGATGTTTCTCCCTTGCCTGTTTTACTACTTCAAAGAATAAGAACGTCATCTGCAGATATAGGTAATCTTTTAGTATATTAGTATAAGGTTGCAATTTATTGACATGGTGAATCCTCATTATCAGTCTAAAATTAATAATATATGTATAGAAGGCATGTTGAAAACAGGGAGGGATGGTATTAAAGAATTGAGCAGTTCAATAAGTACATTTTTTTTCTGCTTTTTTCTGGTCTTGACTGAAAAAAGTATCCCTTTGAGAAAACTGTTATGATGTAAATAATTCTCTGAATTAGGTCTACACAGGAAAAAAAGCAAACAATTGTGCAAGCAATCAAAATAAATTGTGCAAGTAATCAAACCCAAAAAACGAAATAGAATTTCACAAGAAGCCAAAATGCTTTAGAGCTAGATTGAAAATAAGATGTGTGTGGTAGACTTAGAACTAGTATATGTAAGGATGTAGTAGTTATTTTTGGCAGAAAAGTTCAAACATTTAACTGTTCAAACATCATGTTTACATTCCACCTAAATGTGGAGTTACTAGGCACCTGGACACTTTAAAATTCAGCCAGTTGTAGTTTTCTGAGTTATTACTCAGGGCTCAGGTATATTTAACTGCCAGGATTGTAGTTTATTCACATACTAGAAGGTGAGCTATTTCTCTTGATTTTTAGGGTCGGACATACAGATGCTTTCAAGTATGGTTTCTTGGAAACTGTTCAAATAACACGCAGTATTGCATTTGTAAATCATCCTCCTGTAGTACTGTCAACATACCCAGTCTATTTTGGTTTTTTTTTTCATTTTGAATCTATAGTTAGATGATGGGATTAACATAAACGTAATATTTGGATCGCATTTCCTCATTAGCAGAAATTTTGCTGAAATTAAGATGCAAGAATATAGCTTTAAAGCATTATTCACCCCTCAGTCTTTAATCCAGGCCCCAACATCCAAAGCATGGCACCACAAGTTGACCAGGGCTGACGAGTAGGTGCTTAGGATTGCATTAATGTAAAATCCAAGGCAGATATGAATTAGTTCTGCCCTTGGCTGATCGTGTGGTAGGAGTGGGCACAGACTGAACCAGCTTCTGTAATGCTGGCTGTGTGCTGCTCTGCTTTGGCATTTTAACTTCTTAATATATTAACTCAACAGATTGTTACAGCTTTCTTTTTTAGTAATAAAGAATGTTTACACATCTGCACCACGAGAGTATATCTTGTCCTTCTTTAAAACCTTCCAAAGGATTCAAAGCCTTTGAAAATAATGTGATGACTGTAGGTTGCTGTTTATTCCAGCGTATGCATTAGATGATTTTTTTATTTTCCAAACACACAACTTGATTATGGATTTTAACACCCAAAAACCTCCTATATTTGGCACTTGTCCTTAATCTGTATTTATTTCTATAAATACTAGACCACATATGCACCCTGTTAGTAATTTTACATTGTTAATAAAGCTATGCCATTTTAAAAGCATCTCCATCTGTTCTTAAATGTACCAAAAAATTAGAATGAATCTGAAGAAAACATAGAAGCATAGAAATAATATTTGTAAGAACTAAACAGTATCGTAAATAGGGCACTTTAGTTGGAAATCCTTCCAAACTTTTTGCGGTTAAAAAAAGCCCTATCCAGAAATATAAGCAAATTATTATGAATGTAATTCCTACCGTAATACAGGGGGAAATGCAGTCTACTACATACTGCAGCACAATGCTTGGGTCTGTCTTCCTTTAAGCACTTGGTATTTTGTAAGCACAGCCAAATATCGTAAGAACATCCCCTACCAATGATGAAATATGTCTGATTTTCTCTGCTGCCTGCAAAGTATGGTAGAGTCCTGTCTGAAGAAGTACCTCACACACCACTCTGAATTACAAGAGAAGACAGCAGCTGTTGTATTTTTCATAGGCCAACTATAAACAGCAGTAAAGAACACACAAATCACTCCATATAAAGGGCTTGCAAGCACTGGTCAATATATAAAATTTAACTGTAGTGTCTGGTAGATGTTTACATGTCCACAAATATGCTGCTAATCTAATGCCTAGAGATTAGTAAGTGTGTCCACAAAGCAAGTCATCATGAAATGATTTCTAAAAAGTCCCTTTAGTAACCATTACCTATATGCAGGGGAGTGGTGGTAAGTTTTTTCCTCCCTTATTATTTTATTCAAATGAATCTAATTGCCTTTAGTTTGAAATGCCTTGAGACGCTTGCCTGAGAATCCTAAAAAGTGAGGGGAGAAAATGGAGATAACCAGGGTAATATTCCAACCATGTCAGTCTTTAAAGATTCAGTTACTGCTCAGATAAAATTGTTACAACCAAAGTAAATCTGTGCTTTAGTATATATAAAAATAATACTTAACAGGAGAATGGATAGGTCAAAGATAACATAAGCAGATTACAGATAATTCTGTGTAAGGTATTTCCCTCAAAAAAATTATTTTCAAATGGTGCATTGTCCTCAATCTTTCGTGAAGCAAAATGATTTATGTCTACCAAGGGTAAAAATTATTGGAATGGATTCTGTTCTAGCAAGCTATTATTTTCCCTAAAATGTTAAAACATTCTGGAGTCCTGAGTGATAAAATAACTCAGCCTGCTATCAAAAAGCCAAATGCATCCAGGAAAAAGAGAACCTTAACTCTTAGCTCTGTAAAACCCTGAGAACCCTGAGTGAGTCCAAAACTTCTTAAAACAGGCTCATCTGCATGCATAGTACCATTTTAAGACAACACACATGCTTTAGATTAAGAACAATGGGATAATTTTTTCTTAATGTTTTGCAAAATTGAGATCTCGATTTTATCCTTTTGACTGGTCAGTCTCTGGTGATTACCTTTTCTTTAAATACTTTTTACTGTCTTTATTTGAAACCTATCTCTTGTTATTTAGTCTGCTGTAATAAACGAGTTAACGGTAGGACGTATTCTTGTATACCTACAAGTCCTGAGAAACAACTGACTCAGCACCACTACCAACCTCAAAATTTTTGCTTTTTTCATTAGTAACCTTTTTTTGAATAGCACATGTTCTTAATGTTGCTGTTACTGATTATGTGATCTACTGCATCGTCCTGCACGCCTCAGTATTTTGCTTTGGAAACTGTCCCATTCATTGCACAGACAGCTTGTTTCAGTCACTGACTTACCCTTCTGTGTTTTTTTCTGTGCTTTCTATGTTTAATTAGATGGAGTTTATTTCTTCCTCTTCCTGCTAACAAAAGCATTTGTGAAGCACAATCTTCACTGGCCCTGGAGATGGTGGGATTTCCAGAGATTTTCCAAATCTCTTTCCTCACGCTATCTTTGTATGTTGCCTTTTACATCATGCAGAACGTGGTCACTAAGTAATTTCTGATTGGGATATTCAAATATATATGACTTAGCTATATTACAGGCTTGTAGAAAGATGGGTCTGCAGTTGCACAGGGCATCTCGCAGCTTCCCCAAAACCAACCTTTTATAAACGGATCAAAGAATTCTTTTAATTTTGAGTAACAGTCTAGCATTTTTCCCTCCTCCTGGTGCAATACATCATAGGTTCCTGGATCTTTAAATGTGTAGGATTTCACACATCCAATTTTTTTACACTATGCTTTGCTTCAGGAAGAAAACAAAAGCTTTACAGAGGCTCAGACTGACAGAGGTGGGAGAGACTGTGGAGGCTTTACTTCACTTTTGCTAAGTGTTTGTTTTCTTTTTCAAACCGTGTTATGGAAATGTTACATACAAAGTGATGGCAAGAGGAAAAAATCTAATTTGCTGGGCTTTGTCAAATGTCTCATGGCATAAGGTGTTACCTCTGCTACTGAAAACTGCTGAATTAAGCATCTACTCCTACAGATCTCCTTAGTTTCACAGCCCAGACACTTGGTGAGAAAGGCATGCAAAAGGTTGCCTTGTTTGGGTACTGAAGAACATCACTGGGAACTGAAGCAAGTTTAAAAGATCAAGGGAGCTGATTTTTTTTTACTACCTTCCATTTCTTTTTAGAAGGTGGAAAAAGCCAAGATACTCACTTTGGCTGCAGCTGTGAGACCTCCCCTCCCATTTCAACCTCATTTAAACAATTGAGAAGACCAACTGCAGAAAGGTAGGTACCACTTCAATCAGGAACTCTGCTTTTAAATTGTTTCACTTCTACAATATAGAAACTCTAAGGAAGGATATCATGAACACACAAGTTACAGAGGACTGGCAGACTTCTTTCGCTGGCTAACTGTCCTGGTTTCAGCTGGGATAGAGTTAATTTTTTTCTTAACAGCTGGTACAATGCTGCAGTTTGGATTTAGTATGAGAATAATGTTGGTAACACACTAATGTTTTCAGTTGCTGCTAAGTAATAATTATACTAAGTTAAGGACTCTTCAGCTTCTCAGCCCTGCCAGCATCAAGGCTGGAGAAGCTCAAGAAGTTGCGAGGGGACACAGCCGAGACAGCTGACCCAAACTCGCCACAGGGATATTCTGTACCATATGATGCCATGCTCAGCATACAAGCTGAGGCAAGAAGGAAGGGGGGTACATTCACACTGATGGTGTTTGTCTTCCCAAGTTAGCACTATGCATGATGCAGCCCTGCTTTCCTGGAGATGGCTGAATACCTGCTTGACAATGGAGAGGCAGTAAATTAATTCCTTGCTTTGCTTTGCTTGGGTGCATGCCTTTTGCTTTACCTATTAAACTGTATCTCTGCTCATGAGTTGTCTCACTCTCACCCTTCCGATTCTCTCCCCCATCCCACTGGGGAGGGAGGGAGGGAGGGAGGGAGCAGCTGTGTGGTGTTCATCTGCTGGCTAGGGTTAAACCACAGCAATAAGAATAGGCAAGCAGCCTTGGACCGACTGCTCATTCCCACAGGACACGTAGAAACACAGTGGCTGGAAGGAGAGGGCAGGTAAGTGTTCCAGCAGAGCTCTAAGTGTAGTAATTATAGGGGACTGACTGAAGTGCTGGTTTCTGTTAATGTTCCCTCAAGACCTGAGACAGAAATTGAAGGTCTGCTTTACTTAATATGAATAGGGAACATACCAAAGTGATAGTATTTAACTGAAAAGTAAAAAATGACTGAAATGACAAAGAAGTCTTGCAGTCTTAATTGAATAAAATGAATCCTTCCTGAGAGAGATGATAATAGCTGGAATATAGAGCAACCCCTTAAAAAGGCAGATAGATGAAACCTACTAGAACTTACTGGATCAAGAAGAAACTTGGGAGATAAGAATGAACAGTGCTTTGATACAAGGATTGTAAGTTCAAGTTGGCTTAAACAATAAAATTCTGATCCAGAGGTGTAAATATCAGAAACAAGGAGATAAAGATACACAAGCTGTGACAGCCAGCAAATTAGGGCATTACTTGGCACATGGAAAAGAAAATGCAAGAAATGCAGCAGTGTTTGCATGGGCTGGTCAGCACCTACAGAGCATGTACAATGTGGCTAAAGAAAAGGACCGCTGCAAAGCAAGCTGAAAAGTAGTATTTTTACTTCTACTTTCATCTCTCTGGTGGAATGGAACAGCTATGCCTAAATACAGGACTCTACTGTTAAGCAGTATTCTTTAGCATGGTTATAAAAGCTTCACCTTACGAAAATGCTACTTTCACTCAAATGGTAAAAGATCAAATTAATTTTACAGGAGTTTGAAGACATTTCCCGGTATTTAGGAAGCCATCAGTAAGGTAAAATCTAAAGATGAAACAAAGAAAATGACATACAATTCAGTTTGTTAGAAAAATTTCCTATGCTGTACAGCAGACAAAGCAAAACAAATAGGCAATGCAGGGGGTAATTAACTAGACTTGAAGAGTCAGAACAAAGACCAAAACATTCTGTACACAAAGCCAAAGAATTAGTAGCCTGCCAGAAAAGACTATCTATTGAAGACAAAGAAGTGTGTTTGTGTGGTGTAGGATCTGTCAGGGGAGAAAGAGGTCTGTGAACAACAGTGTTTCATCTGGAGAGAGTCCATTTCCTCAAATTGCTTTTTGGGTTGCCCTACAGAAAGAATTTCCTGGGGGAATACAACAGAATAGCACAGCTGGGATAAAAGTTAACCTAGAAAAAAAAGATGTTTCACAGCAAGCCCGAGCTCATTCATCACCAACTTCCTTGCTTACCCAGACTGTAAAAGTACCCAGTTCCCTGCAAATAAGCACGTTTTTCTTGAAAATCATCAGCCTGAATTCCAAAATCATTGCCCTAAGAATGCTGCTTTGCAAGATGTACAGCTCAAATCCTGATAATCTGAGATGCTGACAGAAATGCTAAGAGGAGTCCTGGAGGAGAGACACATCTAGTATTAAGTTGTCTAGACAAAGATTCTAAGAAAGGTGCTGTTACAGCCCATTTGCAGTGGCGTGGTCAAAACAGGGTAACACATCACAGGTGCTTACGAAAACTGTGTCAATACACTCATACTGAGAGATATTCCCGCATTATAATATAAAACCTGCAAGCCATTGATTTTGGGAAAGAAAGTACCACCTGAACCTCATCATATTGTGGTTTTATTAACAAAAAGGGCTTCCTAAGGCCTTCCTCATCTAGAGAACACACCATATTTCCGCACTCTGTACCAGAGCCTAGGCTGGTAGGACCTGTCTCCAAAGCAATTTTCAGTCATTGCTGGGGGAGGACTGCCCCAGTATGCTACAGCTCTATTCTGCCTCCTTGTCCCTCTGCTTGGTATTTTTTTATTTTGAGCCAAGGATGTGGAGGGGAAGCAGAGACCTAGATGTGGCACATCTGTGCTTTGCACTGTGGCAATTCTCCATTGAGAGCACACAGACAGATGACAGCACTCTGCAGCAGCTGAGCAAAATCATTTCACGTGACCTGTTTCTGGGCACAAATCTATATTAATTATCACTTTTGTCTAGCCTAGGACCAAGACAAATTTTCACACTCTCTAGTCAGCCAAAATAGACATAAAAATAAGTTCTCAAAAGTCTGCCCAGGTAGGTGGTGATTTCCTGTTCAAGCATTTCCGACTCAGATTAGTTCCTTCCTCTGTAGTTAGAGAATATTTACACCTTGTGACTTACAGCACATTACAAATATATGTGTGTGTGTATAATATATTCCTCTCCTTCACACATTATTTCAGTCAGGGCTGAACCAGTGATTTCAAACCCAGACTTCTTTTCTCTTTAATGTTAAAGTTCACAGTCTGTGACAAGCTTGGTAAATCAAATTTACTCTCCACAGCATTTCTCTGAACTGCGAAAATAGTGATTGTGCTATTCATTTCCATCAAAAATAGCTATTTTTAATTTGGTGATGTGATTTCCTTTAAAGAACACTAAAACGTAAATTATTCTAAACAAAAATAAAAGGTTATCTGTCTTTTATTTAACACAAATCACATTTTTAAAGTCTAAAGTCTCTGAAGTTGATACAGTGCTTAAATTGCTCAGATGAAAAATTTCTTAACATTTAAAAGCTTCTAAAGGACTTCTGTAACTGTGACTGGTTAAGATTTTGTATACTTTTCTGAGTCATCAAATATGGAAAAAAATATTTCCCTCTATACTGTCTCTGAGCAGACTACAAGTAATAGGATTAAATTACTAGTGCAATATCTATGGGATACATTTTGTAATTGTAAAAAAATTTTAGCCTAAAAGATAATATTTAGTGAAATACGCTAAGTAAAATTAGGGGATGTATTTCTTCACATGTTCTTGTTACCTTTAGTGGCTTCCTATTTTGAGTACAGGACTGAAAGGCAGGAAAGCTGAAGTGATAGCCTAACCCTGTTGAAGTCAATCACAGTTTTAACATCTACTTCAGCAAAGTCAGAAACTCAGTCTTAGATCTGCTTCACACGTCTGCCCACTGACCTGGGTGAAAGACGGAAAATATCATTTTCTTGTGTTTTTGTGTTTTTTTTTTTAACCCTGGTTGGTACCAGTGTCTTTTGTGTGGACTGTAATTTCTGAGGTGGGCTTTCCCATGAGAATTTAAATACCTAGGACTCTGATCATCTGTAGAATAACAAATCCTAGTTTGCAAAGAACTACTACTACTACTACTACTACTACTACCCAAAAGGGGATATTATTGCGTTTTAGAGAATGACTTGCCCTGAAGAGGCTACTGCTTCAAGACCTTAATTGAAATGTGGTGGACAGGGATTTTCTCCTGTATTAAGCACTAGGCAATGGTATAAGCTCCTTACGCTCACTCATACAGTCACTGAAACCTGTCTTATCAGATGAACCTGATGACAGCAATGCAGGCTGAGAGTACAGCTTCACAAACAAGTTACCAGAGTGGATGGTGTACTGTGAACTTGCTGTGTCTGTTGATTGTTATACAGCAACAGTCTGCATGCATGCTTTTGTCTGGAGCAAATATGAGATTATGTTGAGTTACCTTAGCTGTCAACAGAAAGTTACTTCTTGTTCATCTGCCCAACCTGCTGATGAAGACAGCCAAAAAACACCTCTGACAGAGATTTGTGTTCAAATCCTTTGTGTGCCAGGTGAGTGTGGAACAGATTAAATTATTGGTAGGTCCTACCTCTCCCACAGACCAGAAATTTAGTTTTGGACATGGAGAAGATTTCCTTTTGTTGAAGCTTACAATGCCATCATAAAAGTAATTGTTAAATTACAGTTTTTCAATTAGAAAAAAAAAATGAAAAAACATACACAAGCTCTAGTCTTGATCTCAGCAAATGTCTCAAAGTGTTATTGTCAAAGAGGTAAGTAAGAAAATATAGCTGAAGGCATATGGGAAGCTCTTTTTTATGACTTTATCTAACACAAAGGAATAAAAGTAAGGCAATTTTGTAGTATCTATTTATATACAGTTTAGCTACCCTTAAATTAAGCAAAATTAAAAATAGCAATAATAAAAATATTAATTAGTTCCCAAAGAGTGAATGGCTCCTTCTGTGCTTTGAATTCAGACAAGAAGTTTTTTTCCCCACCTCCAAATCCATATAACTTAGGTGGGTATCCTGCTGGGAACTCTAGTTAAATGATGGTTCTCACTGGGCGGCCATTCAAAATTATTAACATATAGTAGAACCTCACAAATCCATCACCTAGCTTCTCAGAAAATCTCTTTGCAGTTCTCAGACATGGAAAATTCAAGCACTAGTCTCTCATATCATATTTTCACTAAAATATGTTTAGGTAATGTATTATTCTGCAAGCAATAATGAGTTAATTGCTTTTATAACCATGACTATTCACTTGGAGGAAAAAGAACCCCAAAGTGCAAGCTTTACATCGACAGATGCAAAGCAAGTATTACTATGTTTTTCAGATACTTCCTTAAACTTCATTTCTGCAGTAGCAACTGAAGAGTAATCTCATAGCAGGTGTGCTGACAAGTCTTAACTGCAATTACTTATGCTGTTCCCAGTCTTGTGCTTGCCTACTGCTTCTTAGCAGAGAGAAGGACTTAAAATTTCAGGCAGACTGAATCAACGCTACTTTTGAGTAAGTACTTTACTGCTGTTTTGTGTGGGTCTGGGCTGTGTGGAAACCTAAATTCACCTTGCTGTGATCCTGGGCCTTTCAGCTCTAGAAGCTTGCTTAAAGCATAGGGGGAAATATAAATCTGAACTTGTTCTAAACCAGCCTGGAATTCGTCTGCCATGTTGAATGAGTATGCAAGAGCAGAGATGATCTGCCTGTGCCTGATCTCACTTCCTTTCTCAGGAGACCTGCTGGAAACACCATACAGGAGCAATACAAAACCAATAAAAGTCTGGGGTCTTCCTGATATCCCAGGTAGTAAAGGACTCTACTGGGATGACTGATCAGAGGCCACCTCAAAACAGAACAGACTCAACACAGCAACTGAAACCTAACCCTAACCATAACCCCTAAACCTTACCCTAACCTGGAACACCTAGCCCCTAACACCTAATCCTAACACTCCAACCACAGGCCTAAACTCTAATGACTGTAACCATAATCTCAACAACTCTAAACCCTAACCGCAACCCTGAGCTCCCGCCCCAACCTTAACCCCTAAGAGGAACCACTTTGGACTAAGGTTTCACTGCAGGCATGAGCAAGCACAAAAATTTGGACTAACCAAATGCTAAGATATGGCCATGTCTTTCTCCACCTCCACTTCTGCAATATGGACAGCTCAATTAGCATTGTAAGAAGGTGTTTGTAGTCCTTTTAAACTTTTAGTAATTTCCCATGACTCATAAGGAAAGTTTGGTGGTGCTGGACAGTAGGGAAGGTTTTCTTGATTAACCCCCAGCTGTCACAACTGGGAATACTTAAACCACTAGGCCTAGGTCCAGAGCCTGAAGGAAAAGATGCCTTACGAGGAAAGGAGTTGGAGGTTTGGTGAAATCAGAATGGAGTGCTTTCTGGAGCTGTCATCATTTATCTAGCTATGTTTTAATTGTGTTTGTGATTTACAGATCATTATATGGCAAAGATGGAAATATGGCTGAAGATTTTCTTGACTTTCTTTCACTTCACCAAAAAGAAACTCTTAAGCAAAGAGCAGTACCCTAGCTGAACCATGCTTTGTGTTCCAGAATGATATATGCTTCAGATTTCGTAACAGAATTGTATCTGAACAGTGAACTTAGGTCCTGAACACAGGCTTAGGCATATTTAAGCAAGGGAGACATTGGTTTTATTCTCAAAAGAAGGACAAATCAAGACAAAAGGACAAATCAAGACACAGCTGTGTGCATTTTTTACCTCAGCTTCTTCAGTAGGCCTGAGTTAGTCATGCTCCTTCATTCAAATAGTTTATTGTACCTTCTCTGAACCGTTTTCTCCCATTTCTTTTATCAGACAAGATACAGCCATTTCCCTCTCTTCCAGTTCCCACCCCCTTAATCTCTTCATCCCCATCCTTCTTCTGCATCTACTTCCTCTTCGTTCTTTTGCTAGTTTCCCAGTGTTTTGTAATCCTTATTTCTGTTCCCTCATTCTTTCTTTTCATCCCAACTGGGAAAACTACCGGATGATTATTTTCCCTATGGGCAGACTGTCTTGAGCCTCACTGGAAAAATATAGGAAAAAGTGCAGCTCATCATTAGTAAATTTCACACATACAGCCTCTAGGAATGTGCTATCCATTTTGATGTAAAGCAGTGAGGTTTTAGCCTTCCTGAAAGACATACTAGCTGATAGCCATTTTGAATTAGCAGAAAAATTGCATATTTATGACCAACATCTATGGGTTTGCAATTTGCAAAATTTTTTGCATTGTATTATATTTGCAATAGCCCATGTCGCAAAAGTAGGGAGGAGATCATGACAACTAACAATGTCTTCTTTTTTGCTGGCCGCTATATCTGCATGATCACTCTCCTTGAAATCTTAATGTAGTTTAGTTTATATTTTACTATGATAAAAAAGTGTGCCTGGATCAGAGAAGACTGCAGTGCATTAAACACAACAGTGTGCGCTCCTAAATTAAACATTCTTCCTTGCTGTTATGCTGCAACTTCATCTGGGGACCTCTGCACTGGATAAATACCTTACCGCTCAAAAGAACGTAAAACAGAGAATATGGCTTCATTGGGATTTAGTGCCAATGCTTTCTAACGAATTGCTGTAGCATTTCTTCTAAAGAAAAAGTTGTTCTCTCCCTATCACACACACAAAGAAATGGCTGAGAGACTCTGGTAAGCTTTTTGCAGCTGTCTCCACATTACTGATCTTGTGGTGGTTTTGCAAGGTGATTGCAAACACTAGGTCATCACTGCACATTAGTCACAAAAGGAAAGGGAATATGGATTATGACCAGTTTTTTGTGTCTCTGAACATGAAGTGAAATTTAAGCACCATCAACCCAAATCTTGAGTCCTATACAGTGGAACAACTATACAAAAATGCAGTTCACGGCATCATCTTTAATTCTGTTGCCTATAGAAAAGTTGTTACATTATAAAGCTGATGCATTTGAAATGGTATTTGCAATACCAATAATGCTAAAAATGTAATACACGACTAAACTTCCACTACATTTGCAAGTATATTATATTTCAAAGAGGAGGGCATTTTAACAAAAGTATGCAGGGATGATGATAAAGACAAGCATAGAAGATACTCAAAAGTTTGGCTGTAAGAGTATTCCTGCAAAGTATTAGTGTTCCATGCACATTAACATTAAGCAAACAATAGGGATGACAGGTGTCTCTGCTTGAGACATTGCTGAAAATGTTCAAGGATATTTCTATCTGTATGAAAACAGAGGTAAGTAGCAGTACTTAAAATTTCTCAAAGAATCATTCATTGTTTTAACAATTGTTTCTTTTTTACAAAAAACTTTGAATAATTTATACTATGAAACACATTACATAGGACTAAACCAGAGTTAAAAGTGTTAAGTAAATGCAAGAATAAAGCATCAGCTATGCCAGTTTCTGAAACAGAAGCACGTGCAAACACATGACCTTTCCACAATATTGAGTATTCTGTTAAATGTTATTATATAGGAATCTGAAAGCTCTAGTCACTGTAATTTGAGCAGATTTACATTAAAATTAAATATAAAAAATAATTAGAAGGGAGCTGAAAATGTTATGTCATCCATCCTTCTACCTTGAGTTAAGAATCCAAAGATCTGTGTAACTTGGTCATAAAGACATCCACCCAGTAATGGAAACATTACTGCTTCCCCAGTCAATCTCTTCTAGTGTTTCTCTACTCTCAGTAATAATGACAGAATTCAGTCAGAATATATTTATGGGCACCCACACACAACATGAAATATTCTTAATGCAAAAAGGACTTTATATGGTGATATGTTTTAACAAATGTAAATGTTTCAAGTTTCTAGCTACTTTCTTCAGCATGAAATGCAGCCTTTCAAGAACTCTTTGCCTTAGGAACTAATTAGCACTCTGAAATTTGAAACACTTAAATGCATGATTATTTTTATTATTCACATTTTTGCTCCTCCAGTAGTCTTCATGAAAGAAATTTTACTGTCATCACCAGCTGCCATGAAATAGGACTCACTGAACATATTTCTGGGTTCACAGAGCTAAACCATTCCTTTAATTCATATAAAATAAACCATATTATTTGATACAAACTCTATTCATTATTTAAATATCACTAGTTTGTATGAGAAAGAGGAAATCATTTCAAAGCATAATTTAGATAGCTTGTTAAGAGTTATGAAGTGCTGTTGATGACACATTAAAGAAAGGTAATTAAAGGAGCTGGTGAACTCCTATATGAATGTTTAAATTCTCTATACAGTAAACTCATTTTGTGTTATAATAAACTTTGTCATTTCAAATGATATGTACCCCCAGCTCAATTATGTTATATATATGCTACATACTATATGCATCTGCTTATTACTTGAGTATATCACAGAACTAGAGAGTAAGACTATTTTAGGAGGGGGAAACTCATTGGAACAGCTCTGAGAGAGGTCTTCCTCACTGTAGTCACAGCTGTAAGGCTATTTCTGAAATGCAGATCAGGGCTTATTTGAAAGAGCACTGAACAAGTTGGGAACCTGCCCTCCATCAACTTTTAAGCAGCTCTGGTGACTCCAGGACCCCGCTACACAGATAACCTCAGAGCTTAGAACAGCATGTGCAGAAGGTGAGGACAGTGAATCACTGCAGGATCAAATCGATGGAGACGATAGGTGGTGGAGTTGCCAACAGCAGTCTTGAAGAACAGGTTAGGTGATACGAGTCAGGTAAGTAAAGTGATAACCCAAATCCTGACTTGTGACAGGGGATGCACTGGGTTACCTCTGGGGCACCATAGACCTCTCCTGACCCAGCAGTGTGTTTTCATAGCAGTAGAATGACAGGCATGAATTTTTAGGAAGATGGCAACAGATTATTAATGTGTGCTTTTGAGAATTGTTTTTTTTCCATATTTTACTCAAGTGTAAACTGGCAGGTTTACATTTTAATAACTGAATAAAAGTTTTGGAGCCTTGATGGTTTAGAGCTTGTAGTTATAATATCAAATAGTTTCCTCAAGGGTGCGGGGAGCATCACAGAGCACATGCTGGAACTGCTGATGGTATTTAAAACCACACAGACATAAAAAACTCCCAAAAGTGTCTGCTTGCCAGGATGAGGCTGCTGTGGCTACTGCTACGTAGGATCAGTTTGGAGTCAGGTTTTTTGGACCCTCTAGATGGTGGAGGTCTGTTTCAGTCAAGCTGGTTGCAAGTAGGCTAAGCACAGAGAGAAAAATGCACTTCTGGGCAAGGTGCCTCCCATGAGGTAGTCCCTGTGAAGCAGCAGGGGAGTTGGGTTTTAAGCTTCAGTGGGAAGGAAGCGCGGCACGAAGTGGGGAGGAAGATGAAGGCACACTGCTTTCTGAACACGCACATGACCTGGCACGAAACCAAAAGCTGCTGTGGCTAACTGATACTGCAAACTGCCGTTGGTAGTTGTGGGTAGAACCCAGTAAAACCACCACTGAAGGTGGGTGAATTAGGGACCCTCTGCACACATTTTCAGTATCTGTTGCTGATGACCCCATCTAACTATAAAAATAATCTAATATACAAAAGTAGTATAATGTATTAAAAAAGAGTACTACAGATGTTCAACAGGTCTAACAAGAAGAGTGAAGGAATCCTAACTTTGAAACTGAACAAGTGATGCATTTTTTACAATGGTAATTAATAGGGTTTTGCATTGAACCCACCTTTGTTCTAGAAGAGACTGTCTGACATGAACGTACCAAGTGAAATCTGAAGTTCACGCTCACAGATGGAACAGGGTTTCCTCCTGTTCCTGCTGCTGCTGTTTAGAGGTCGCTTTCTAAGACTAGGTTATCAGAGCCACAGCAGAGAAGAGCACAGAAATCACAGCTTGAGCTGGCGTGTCTGGAAGGAAACTGCGGTTTCCATTCCATTGAGGCTGAATTAAATCTTTCCTATTAAACAAAATTGAGTTTTAGAACATAACTGTTACCAGCCCTGATATTCTCCAGGATTTCTCTAACCTTTCTTCACTTTTAATGCCTATGAGGGAATACTTTCTCAGGAGAGAAGTACGGTAAGTATGAAGCTTATCTGCAAATTTGCCTGCACCTTGCCGTGAAAGCTCTGTACCACGCGGTTGTGGAGCCTGCCTACCAGAGCAAACAGACGCAGGGAAGGTTCTGTCACCCACACTGCATTTGTCACACCCCCCCCTAGTCCCCGTGGGAGCAGAGCGCTGCCGGGAGCCCGAGCTGCTCCGCACCTGCGAACCGACGGGCTGCGGGCGGGTCCCGGTCACGCGGCGTCAGGGTCGCCCGGGACCTCCCGGTCACACCCAAGGGGGCAAAGCAACACTGCGCGAAGCGGGTACGGCACTGTGCGTTGCACGTTGTAAAGTTTCTGTTTTGCTTTGGGCTTCGGAGTTCTCTTTGTGCATTTCGGAGAAATGGCCGCAGCAGAAGCAGGGAAGCACCGACCATGCTGCTGTGACCGTGTCGACTGATGGAAGAGGCGGCGTGGCGCGGCGGGGGGCCACGGGGGGGTAGGGCCACCCCCCAGCCGTGGGGGCAGCGGCCCTGCCCCCCTCCTTCCCCCCGCCAGCATTCTCCCGCAGCAGGTCTCCCGACGGTGCTCTGAGGCTGGGGGAAACCTGCCGTGCCCCTTCCAAGTTCCAACCGCCCACCGACGGGGGGGGGGGGATAATAAAAAAAAACCCAAATTAACCAAATCAACCAAATTAACCAAATCCTTCTCTTCCCAGGAAGGGAGCGCGCCGTTTCCCTTCAGTGGCAGCGCGCTCGCGGGCTTTCCCCCAAACTTTGTGACACCCGGCAGGCGTCGGGGTACAGCGCGCCCCCGGGGGAGAAGGCGCCTCCCCCGAACACAGCGGGGGGCAGAGGGGGGCGCCCCCAGCCTGGGCCCGGCGAGTGCCGCCCGCGCGCTGCGCGCCCCCACCCCGCCGGCTCTGCGCGCTGCCGGCGGTCGCGGCCCGGCGCCAGGTGCCGCCCCCGCGCGGCGCCCATTGGCCGCGCGCCGCCCGCCACCGCCCCGCCGCGAGGAGGGAGGTGCCAGCGTCGCCCCTGGGCCGTCGGCACCGCCACGATCGCAACGGGGCTGCAGCGGAGCCGGGGCCGGAGCGGAGCAGCGGCGGCAGGAGCGCGGCGCGGCGCGGTTGGGCTCGGCGGGCGCGCAGCGGCGGCGCCACGGACTTGCTCCCCCGGCCGAGGCGAGCGAGCCGCCGCCTGCGAACCGAGCGCCTGGGCAGGGGCGGACAGGGTGAAAGACGGACAAACTCAACGACAAACAACCCCCGGCGTCTGCACCCGCCTGACTTTTTTTTTTGTTTTTTTTTTATTATTTCGAAAGAAGGCATTTACAGTGTTTTTGATAATTTGTGCCGCGTGTGGAGTTGTTTTCTGCACACCCCTGACAAACAAAGGAAAAGGGGGAGGGGGACCGCGTTTCGCAGAAGACATGCGTTCCGTCAGGAAGAGGTGGACTGTGTGCACGATCAGTCTCCTCCTCATCTTTTACAAGACGAAAGAAATAGCGCGGACGGAGGAGCGCCAGGAGGCACCTCTCGCCGGGTAATTGCGGGGAGGCGCGCCGGGAGGGCTTCTCGGGGGAGGGGGGGGGGGCGGGGAGCGGCGGGGCGGTGTCTCTGCTCGAGGTCTTCTCCGCAGCCCCACCCGGGTCTTCGAGCCCCCCCAGGCCGTGACCCCGCTCCCCTGCGGTGCCATCGCGGCTTGGCGCTCTCGGTGCTCGGCGGGGGGAGGGGTACCGCTGCGGGACGGGTTACGCGCGGGTTTCGGCTGGCGAAGCTCCGCGGCTGCGGGCGTGGGGCGAGGGGGACGGGGGCGGGCGGGGGGGTGCCCGGGGACTGGGTCGCGGCCGGTGCTGCTACCCCCCAGCGCCGGCAGCGGGGCGGGCGGGGGAGGTTGGGCCGCCCGCGGGCGGCGGGATGGTGCGTGCTGCAGCCGGTTTCCTTCTTTAGGAGCCCGGGGGAGGCCGGCCCGCCCGGCGTGCGCTGCCGCTGGCAGCTCCAGAGAGCCCTGCCTCCGTCCTCGAAGTTTGCCCGAGAGCTGCCCTTAACTTCGGTGCGCCTCGGGGATCGTTGTTCCGAGAGTGTGCAGGGCATCCCCCTTCGCTCCTAAGGCTCCTCCGCTGGGAACTCTTGTCCCTCGGCTGCGACCTCCCGTTACGTATTTTCCCGCTCCTGCCGGTCTTCGGTTGGAAATAAAAGGCAGAAAGCCCCTTGCCCTTCTTCTGTTTGCACCTTAGCTTTCTCTTTCTTGCACATTGTGTTTGTATACGTGCATGCCTGTATGCCTTATTTTTCTCCCAACTTGCAGCTATCCCGTGAAGGTGTTGGGTTTTCAGCCAAGCCTATTTCTCCTTGGAGGAGTGTAATGTTTTGTTTTCACAGGAGGGATGCATAAATTCCGTGGTGGCTTAGTGAAATCAGCAGAGTCTGGGAAAGGGCTCAAACTTTCTGTGCTTGTGCAGATTGACTGGGGGCAGAGGCGTTCACAGCAGTTTCTCGACCTGTGGTGTAAGCCCTTGCCTTAATTTGAGGAGGAGGCATAAGGAGGCCGTAAGTGCCTGGAGGAAGCTGGGGCAGTTACAACCTACTTAGACCGCAGTCCCCAGAGTTCAAGGCAGAAGGGGCATCCCTCTTCCCCTGGCAGCTGGGTGCCGCTGGGCAGCGGTGGCCTCTCTCCTGCCTGTCTGCATGTTTAATGATGTGGTGTTTGTTTCCCTTGGTATTAAAGAATTTCCCAACTTGCTGGTAACTCTCCCTCTTGTTCAGCCCTGGTGTAAGCCCAGTTTCTGCGAAGATGCTGTATGAGATGTACAGAAGTTTACAATTTTTGGGTTGGAGGTGTGCAAAAATACATGTGAAAACAGATGTGTGAGGGAGAGTCAGCATTAAGGATACCCATGTTTCTTATGTACTCCTTCCTGTCAGACTAGAGGTAGTTGCTAAAATGATTCAGAAGTTAGTCACTAGGTAGAGTCCATTTATATTTGCAAAAAGAAAACCCCCTCCAGCTTACGATACATTGTTTGACACTGTTTCAGAGGTGTTAAAATAAACTGATGATTTAATACTACATGAAGGAAAATAAGTGTATTTAGTAATAAATACTTATGTCCTTAATAACACTGTAAGATACAGCTGTGATGTATTTCTGCCAGGTCATTTAGTGATATCTCTACTTCTTTGGTATCAGTGAGACCTCTTGTGCAATATGGTGCTACTCACTTTGGCTGAGGATATTGGAATATTTTCTTTTTCCTGCCTGTCATCTCGTCCATTACTGTGTGAAGCAGTAATGAAAAAAACCAATGTGTACTACTAGTATCTGCTGTCACTATTCATGTTATGCTTGCCTTTCTCCTGGGGGAAGGGCTCATGCCATTTGGTTATTTTTGACTGGCCATGTGAGCAAGCAAAGTCCGTTTTCCGTGGTTTACTTCCTGCAGTACCAGTAATATAGAACTGTGAACTTGCAAAGTGGCCCATTTTATGGCTATTAGTGACACCACAGGTAAATACCAGGCGTTCCAAAATGGACTGTGTGCAGTTCTAAAGTATGTGATAAACCTTACATAGGCTGTGTTCTTATAACAAAGTTTGCTAGGACAGTAATTGCAAAAGCATGACCTTCTTTAGCTAGAGAGTAATGTCCTTTTAAAGGTTAAGCAAGTAATGAAAAACACATGTGAAATGCAGTGTTTCTTAAACAGTGTTACTTTCTACTGATATGGAATATGCGTGAAGACAGTTATTTATACTTAATGAATTGTCTTCAGGAGAAGAGATGGTCTTACTAGCACTGCCTTGGTGACCAAACAGAGGAAGGTAATTCAGAGTGAGGCTTGACATTGTCAGCTACAAGTTGCTGTCACACTGTGGCAGTTGTTTCATTTACCTTGGATAGGATTTTCAGTGATTCTAGAAGATACAAAGTAGCCCATATCTATTTCACAGTTGGTTGCACAATGAAGAATTTTCTGGAGTAAATTTAGTTTTTTATGTCTTAGTTTATTTAATGTTACTTTAAGTGAAAATTAAATAAAACAATACCAATAAAGGGAAGAGGAGCATGTAAGTGAGCATGTCTGTGTTCATAACAGAACTTTAACACAAAGTGCCAAGGACTGTCTTTTTGCTCATGAGGACATGATTTAACATGTACTGTTCCATCTCTGTACCTCACTGCAGATGTAAATTGTGACCATGGAAGACAAGGACAATTCAAATGCTGCAGTGCTTTAGGTGTTGGCAACATATTTTGTTGCCAGGTTTTGTCAGCTGTGTCACTGTTAAATTGTCTACTGGATAATGTTTAACCTAGCATAAACTGGAGACATCTCTGAAGTACTTTTAGGCTGAGTACTTTACCTGGATGTATTTTGGTAATTTTCCTTTAGATGCATACACTCTATGCATCTAGAAAAGGTTTGCAGGAAAATGTGTAATACATAAATTTACAACCATTATGGAAAATTTGTAAGAATAAAACATTTTAAGATAGCAAAGAATATTAACTATATTCTGGTTATTGGATTTAGGGACTTAACGCAGCAAGCATCCTCCCATGCCCTCACCTTAGTGTGATTTGGATAATTTGCATACAGACGGTGCTCGATTGCTTGAGGTTGTAAGTTTTTCGGTAGGTGGCAGCCTTAGCTATTAGTCAGCGTGGAGTCGGTGCTGCAGTGTGTTGGGTGAGAGGGGATGAGGGAGGGAGAGCGTTGTTAGTAACGGTGGATTGTTTTTGATGAAGTGTATAATACTGGTGTATTAGTTACAGGGGCTTTTGCAATCATAGAACTTTTTGCAAGTGACTACAGTTGCCAGTTTTGTTAATTTAGTGTAATTGGTGTCCCATTGCAGGTTAGTTTGAGTTTAGTCTGCTATATGATTTACCAAATATTAATACTTAATCATACATATATATATATACACACACATACACAGCACTAAGGTTGCTGGAGCTCTTGCTAAGGGCTGGGATCCAGTTGTTTTAAAAGCTTGCAGCCACAGGAAAACAAGCGAGTCCCTAGAACGCTTACAGTCTCACATCTTTTCCATTTTGTTGGTCGAATGACTAGTGGTCAAAAGTTCTGTTTGCAAGCTAAGTAAAGCTGTTGCTATTGGCAGTACTTCAGAGCATGCTTATTTAACAGATAAAGAGATTTCTGTTTCTATGTACTGCTGGGATACAAGACATGCAGCATGGTAGAATGTTACTATATCAACAATGTTGAAATATTTATGATTAACAGCTATGTTTGAACGCAGCTGAACGTTTCTTTGGCACCTAAATGGAACATTATGGAAGATAATAAGAACATACAGAGATGAAACTAGATTTTAGACCTATCACCTTAAGTTGTGCTTGCAGTGTTATAGCTTCTCTGTCACATTTGTGTGACCCTGTTGGGTAATATCATTGTGACTGGTAACATTATGATACCTCATGAGATGTTCATTGCTCATCATTCACAGCATACTATATTTTTCTGTTTTTTAAGGCTACCTTACCAAAACTTACGACTATGGTAAGATTGACAAGAAGGATAAGACAACTGGGGTTGTTCTGATACGTGCATACACAAGTTTCAGGAAGTCTTGAGCAAATTTTGTGTTCTGCGTGCTGTTAAAATATAGAATTCCTTTCATGAAAGTCCTGTAGTATCAATAGGAGGCAAAGGGAGTCTGTTGGGCCATTGTGGTAGAACATGAGCAATTGCTGGGTGAGGGCTAGAAAGTTAACCCTTCATTCCTAGTTTAGTACTGGAAATTTGGAACATAGAAGTGCAGAAACTGCCTTACAAACATACTGGAGTTTGAACCAGGTTCAGAATTTGCAGTTTATGATAATTTTTTGTATGTTTGTTTCATTAGAAATATAAACATATTTAAGCTTTTAAATGGTGTATTCAAGTATCACATATAGGTGTGCCATAGATTTCTCATGGGTACAGTTTATTTGCTTTGGCAAGCAGAGACATTTGCTTCTTTTTGTTTACAATAAAAGGATATATCACTGGTACTTGTGATTTAAATTACTTACGTAGCCTTGATATAATTGTGTGTTTTCTATATTGCATTGCAGAGATGGTGAACTGAGTTTGAGTAGATCAATGATCAATAGCTCTGATAAGATAATTCGAAAGGGTGGCTCCTCAATCTTCCAGCATGCTGTAGAAGGTTGGAAAATCAATACTTCTTTGGTACTGGAAATAAGGTAAGTGTCTTAAATAAAAAGCATTTAATTTCATATTACCTACAATTATTTTCATTTTGTGTTGCCTATAATTCCTCTGGTCTGGAAAAGATTAATTTGATTTACAGTTGCAGGTGGGTGTTTTATAACTGTACGTATTTAGGGTTCAGTGTTAAATGCAACTAAATTACATTAGACTCCAAAGTCAAATCATCCTTCATCAGAATAAATAAAATACTTTCATCTGGCTGTGTCAGTCAGACCCAAGCAGTCAGTGTCTACAGTATGCAAGTCTACATTTGAGCTGGTTGCCTAGAACTCTCTTGCAGTCAGTGGTAAGAAACTGGCACTTTTAGAACATGATTTTCTCTTGTCCTGAAGGTCTGAAATAGAACAGGTGGAAGTACCCTGAACATACCAATTTTTCTCCTTTAACTACAAAGGGAGCTCAGGCAGACAGCTTAGATGTAGGACTCAAGAGCTAGGATGTCAGGTGCTGCAAATCCAACCCTCTCTGTGGCTGGTCCAAGTTGCAAGGTCAGACACTGACAATACCCTTATCTTACGCAGTTTTCTTTCCTGAAGTCAGAGGGGCCAAAAAGAACCTTAGGCTCATGTTGAGGGGGAAAACACAGCAGTAGAGTTAAAATGAGTGATAGTTCTGATGTGTTTTAGTAGTTACTGTGGGTCTACTCACCTTGGGGCCTGAGAGAGGAGGAAGTAGAATCTTCTCAGTGTGTTGTAATGTCATCGTATCTTCCCTGTCTTGATCAGGAGGGTGGCCAGTGGGAGATGTGTGTGGACTGTGGGCTGGCAGTGTGGAGGGCTAGGAGTGTCACATTCTGTGAAAAATGATAGAAAATAACTGGTTTTAGGAACAATTGCATAGCAGAGCAGACTATTTTCTGAATTTTAAGATTTTGAATAAGGATTTGATTTAAATCAAATGTGGTTTCTGTCATTTCCCTTTCTACTTTTTCCTTTTATTAAAGGACAGCTTACAAAACCCTGGAACAGGCAATGTCTCCATGTATGAAAGCATGCCCTCTCTGAATGAGGAACTTAGGGTTGTTTTTTTTAAATGACTGCTGGGTTATATCCCGAATTCTAAAATATGCAGAAGGTACGAGTAGCTCAGAAATGGTACAGAGCTGTAGTAAAGGATTGGTGTTCTGGAAGTCTTGTGCTATGATGCCTGTAGCACAGCCCTGCTGAAAAAGCCAAGCAACAGTGTCAGGGATGGAAAGCGTGGCAGGGTTTGGGCAGGCAGCAAATTAATACTCTGAAGCCTCTATCTGTATCTCGGCTGCCTGGCAAATGCTCTGTGGAGTCCCCACTTCCTGACTGCCTGGACTAAGGGACCCTTGGGCACTTGGCTGCTCCCCAGGTGCCTGGGTTTCCTGCTGGTGAAGACCTGGTGATCACCCTAAAATGCAGCTGAGGTGCACTTCTGGAATGGAGTTTCTTCCAGGACCAGCTATTCACATGCAGTTTGTTTGACCAGTATGGTTCTTCCATAAAGGCTAAGTTCTGCTCCAAGTTACTCTAGGAAAGATAAGCAGATTTTTCTTTGTCAGTAACAGTATTTAAAATGTGTATGCATATAACTGACAACTTTTAAGTTGGAGAAGTACTGAATAACTTCAGAAGAGTACTGTTGAAATTTCAAATCATAGCTTGTAGTTCTGACAATTAGAGAAAATAGTATGCTGTTTTGCTTGTGGAGTAAACTGTTTTGGAAGCCACTGAGTGACTACAAGTAGAGGCAGGTAACTCTTTTCAGTCATTTTGTTGAAAAACTGTCGTATTTCAGAACCACTTAAATTCAATACACCTTGATGTTCAAGCCAAACAGTAAACAAATACAATTACTAAAATAAGTTTCTGATTAAAACTGAGAGGAAAATAAAGTTTGGGTTATGCTCATCTTTCACCCATTTCAAAAGCAAAATACATCATTCAGACAAAGAGGTAGAAGAGTAGAGGATGCTTTAATTTTTATTTTTAAGCCTGTTACTACATGTGTATCATCTCAGTGTACTAAGATAATGAGTTTCAAAATCAGGTTTTTCCTTACTGTTGACTGGGGGGGAAGTTCTCTCATTTTGTAAATTACTAATGGACTCTTAAGAAGCATCATGATATGGTGTTTTAAAAAAAATTGTACAGTGAAGCATTTTTTTGATCTCACTAGTACAGTGAAGAAAATAATGTACCTTACACACTGGTTTGAGCAGTAAGGGTTCCACTTTATCAGTGTATTTTCTGTACAGTAGAGAGCATGAAGTTGAGGTCATTTAGATGCCCACATTATTAGTCTTGTTTTAAGATAAAATAGCTACTATCATGGACACTAGAGCAGAGAGCAGGTGTTTTCACTAAACTATTGATTTAGATTAATGTGACTGAGGGCTAAAACATGACATAAAGTACATGAAAGGAATCAGCACTACGTCAGTCTTAATCTTTTCAGAAATCCTCTTTGCTAACATACCTTGCATATTCAGTTACGATACTCTGTAGTGAGGGAGGGAGTTCGGCATGCTTTTCCCTGTGAAAGCCACGTGCAGCCCCTTGTAATAAGTGTTCCAGTCTGATGCTGATTAAACAATGTGCATTCTTCTTTCATTTTTACAGGCAGTTTGCTATATACACCTTTCTTCCCTGTCACAGCAGTAAGAAGCATCTTAGCCGTAAATATTTTTACATTTACAGACCTATCAGGACTAACTTCAAATATGTCTAGCAATGTCCTAGAATGTTTTCGTGGTTAAACTAACTGCTCAGCTCTCCGAAGTACGTTACATGCACTGTGTAGACCATGAAGATGATTCATACTCTAATTATTGCAACTGTTAACAAGAGCAAGGGAGGGTCTTGCGGTGTGAGATTGACCATAGCAGATAATGGTTAGAGGGAAACAAAAAGCTAGCTGAATAATGTATAAAAAGTTATCAGTTCTTAGCAGTGGAAAAATAATTTGTGAAACCATTACTGTACGGTATAAAGATGTTTCATAAAACTTACCACCCATAAATGGCAGCTACTTTTGTGTCTTAATGTTGGCTTGACACCCACGTTAGCAATTTTAAAACACAGAAAATATTTCATAGTCAGTTTTCCTTTGTGTGAGGACTGTTGATCAGTGGTATGCCTGGACCTGTTTGCCTTGCAGCTAGAATATTATGCTTTGCTATGTGCCTTGTTGACCATGGGCATTGTCTCTGGCTGTCTAATTTTTGCTCAGGTTAGTGACCAGTCCATCAGCCTTGAAGGTCCTATGAATTCTCCACAAGGCGAGGCTCAGATAGGAGTCAGTGAGAGAAAAAGCTCCTTTATCATGACCCCATGGGAGGATGAAAAGCTTCCACTGGGTTTGCGGTGTCACAAGATGCTCTCTAGGACTTTGCAGCCAGAAGAGGCAGTCTTGGGAGTGTAGAAGCTCCTTGGTAGGTCAGCAGCCCTTTGGAGATGTTAAGCAGGCATTAGAAGAAAGAGCTAGTTTTTCTGTGACTGAGGTGGAAATGATGGATATTGTTAATTATTTGAGACTGTAGCAAATTTTCTGCCTTGCCAGTCATGACTGGTCTAGTGGAAGAGTGATTTTTTCCTGTCTGATACCACCTTCTGATGGCTGACAACTTTTTTTAAGAATAATTGGTAATTTCTGTGCATAAGGGAAGAAGACTGTTTGCTTGGCTCCCTTTCTGTGTGAATTATTTCAGTCAAGAAGAGAGAGAATCCACTGTTTGCAAGGTTTTATGTCTTAAGTCCTTTCTACTCTCTGTAGCAATGTGAAGGTTTTCCAGTTGTGAATATTAAGAAATTTCAGTTTTTCATACTTGCAGAAATAAGAGATGTGGCTGAGGTGGCACAAATCTATCTCAGGAAGCCTTTTGCATAGGACTGGTGCCAGCGCATCTGTGACCTGTGTGAAATGAACTACAGTTTGATGTCTCAGTGTGTGAATTCTTCCACTTATTTTTAATTAAATGTGGAGGTTTACATTGGAAGGAGCAGATGAAGACTTTGTATTGCAAGAAGGCAAAATGGGAAGAAAAAAAAAGTCTTGAGGATGTATTTATCTGTTTGCAGTGTGACAGAGAACTTGATGAGTGGGAATTTCCTGTCAGAAAAGTATGAGAACTTGTAAGATATTAACAGACTAATAATGAAAAAAATTCAACTTCCTTTCTAGAAAGGTTCAGATTGTTATCATTCTTCTATCTTTCAAGTTAACATGAAATAGCTCCAAGACCATGAAATGCAAGCAGTAAATACCAAACTGACAATGGAGCAGTAGAATTGCTCTGAAGCATTTGGAGCAACATTTTGGGGTCAGTTACCTGGTTTCCTTCAGAAGTTATGGGTCTCTAAGACATGCAAACTGCTGCTCTTTAGTCTAGTTTAGTCATAATAAACCTTGAGGGTTTTTGCCTCCTGAGACCCTTGCCTCAACTAAAAAGTCAGCGTTCACTGCCAGTTGGGATGATTAACTTCTTTGACTCCTTTCTTTGGACTCAAACTTGCTTAACTTGGTGAAAGCTGACATCTGGCCGGCCTTCATACTTAAACAGTAGTTGAGTCACAGACTATTTAAAAAGCTTCTTTCCCTTTTGCATGCCCACTGAAGGTTTGTGCCTGATTAGTACTGCTCCAGCTGCTGAAGTGACCTTTCTGGTCAAGGGGGAGTGGAGTGAGGAGCATGAGGAGGGGTGGAATGGGGAGAGAGCCAGAGAACAACCTCCATAATGTGGCACTTCTGTTTTTGTGGTCCTCTGTGGGCTGGGGAATGCCAGGAACCTTTCTGTGGTTAGTTGCAGTTAAGTGTGTTTTTAACAAATCTGAGTCAGGGCTAGACTAGATGACCTCTAAAATCCCCTTCCAACCCAGACTGTTCTAAGATTCTAAAAGCTCCTTTCCTTGAAGATGTTTTCTTAAAACTCCCTTTCAGCCAAACCCAGCACAGGTGCAAACACTCGTGGTTCCCGGGGCAGCCCCAGGAGGCCAGCAGCAGCAGGGGCTGTAGCCCTCCGCAAGGGCAGGCTGTGACCTTGTGTTACCACACTGCTCCTGTTCCGTTTTGCTTTTTAATTGTAGTTTAGCTGGCAAAATGCTTTGCCTGGGTTGTAGCCCTTGGTGATTTCAAAGGCTGAGAGCTGCCTTCTGCCTTCCAGCTGGGCTGTGCAAAGCAGTGCCAGGCCTTGCTAGGGTTGGAAAATCGAGTGGTGTAAAGACCTGTGTGAATAGAGAAGGCCTGCAGGAGAGGAGCAAGAGAGGCCAGAGATCTGCAACACATGACCTGTCCAATTAAAAACCAGAAGTTTATAAAAAAGGTGGATGACTTGTTAGCCGCAGGTGAACAAAGGCTGTTGGCAAGACTAAGGAATATTCTGCCTTGTACAGGCAGGGTACAAGGAACAAGAACAGGCTTCACTTGCTGTGGGGAAGATCTGAGCTGGCGTGAGCAATGCTGTGCTGCCGCTGAGGCTAGGGAAGCACCAGTGTGGATGGCGTGGGGTGTTTGCTGAGCCCCCACCAAGGGAGGCTATAAGCAATATATTAGCTAAACGTGGGCTGAAGGTGGTGTAGGTGAAGGCACACCTTCAGTGGGGGCAGACTGTGGATGAGGTAATCGCTTTGTCTCTGTTTCCATCATGTGGTGGCTGGTGAGCTAGCCCAGCTTCCTGGGTACTGAGAATGCCCTTCAGGGACTTCCCCTCGCAGGGGGTCCGGACAAGTCCAGGTGCCCCAGCAGTGAGGATTTCTGCCACTGCCTTGCTCAAAAGGAATGATTTTCCCAGGTGAAATTGTTGGAGGCCATATTTCAGTGTTCCTGACGATGTCTGAAAATATGTCTACTTGTGTTCTTAAAAGTCACATGTTCAAGCAATTTATTTCTTCCCTTAATCCACACAGTTCTGAGGCAGATGAAGGAGAGTTTGCCATTAGAGAATAGTTGTGTAGTACAGAGACTATGGTACAAAATAAAACCAGAAAATGTACATATGTAGAAAAATGTCACCATGTTGCCCCAGAGCAATACATATTTCTGTCACCTGGAAAGCTGTTGAGAAACAGTGATGTCTGTAACATGTACTTATCAGGTAACCAGGAGTTGTAGTTGGTACTTAACCACAACCAGATGTTCATAATATTTATCAAAGAAAAACCCTAGGTCAGCCACAAATTGGACACCATATTTCTGCAAGTCATGTAAACATGTTGCAAGCAGCTGCTTGGCTTCGGATAAGTGAGACACATCTGCCCCACCTGCCCACAAAGGGCTCAGGCCACATCCCAGTTTTATTCATCAAAACAAAACCTGAAGATCCCCTCAAATAAAAGTTTCTTTACACATTTTAGCTTAAGGTTGCAGAACACCTTTGCTTTAAGGTTTACAAAAAATTATTCTGTTTTTTTCCTTTCTCTAACTGACCTTACTTTTGAATTTTATATGTAGCTGAGTGTGGTTTGGCACTTTCTCTAAATTATTTTGTCATGTCTGTTTAATCAGAATAACCTTGTGCTATTTTCAGTGCTCTTTGTGGCACAGAACAGAGGTTTAAACAAGTTCTTATTATTAACCAGCATCAAGACTGACTGAGACACTCATGTATGTACTTTCAGTTTTTGTCATATCCCCTAATATATTTTTTTTTCTCTCAGCACTTATGTGAAAATGGGAAGTACCACTATCCCCATGGTACAGATGAGTCAGTAGCACAGAGGAACTTAAAACTGTAGCATGAACTCTGCATTCTTTATCGTATTTCTTTCAGTATTAAAAGATCTCTGGAGAGTCAGATGAATCGATTAAAATACTTTAATGTTAGCATTATTACACATGTCTTATACAAGGATTCTTATGTGTACTGTAATACCTGTGCATACATTTAATTGGATATGCTACTGACAACTGCAGATAAGAAAACATTTTTAAATAATGTGAGAAGATACTATGATTCAGTGACTTTTGTCCATCTCAAAAATTTATTGAAAATTCCTTAGATACTTGGATTTTTCAGCTCTGTTAAATAAGTGGTTGATTATTTGAATCTAATTCAGGTCCACTTAACCCTTTGGAGGACTTCTGTGAGGGTATGTAAGCACATAGTGTGATAAATGAAATTTGACTCTAAGTACCAAATTAATAATGGAAGCCAAGGCACTTATACTTTATTGGCACTGTTTGTATACCTTCACTGTCTTCCTTTTATGTTTAAAAATAATACACAAGATGTTCTATTTACACACAGATATTGCTGTTTGCTAACAGAAACAGTATTGGGCCCATTCATTCTAGTTATCAGGGATGGGTACTTTAAACTACTAAAGCAAATCTTCTGGTGATCACATATGACTTTTTTTAGTCAGAGACCTAGGTTTCTGTATGTTTCACATAATTACTTTTGCTTCTTGAGACGACTTTGTGGTCAATCCTTCTCACGTTAAGAGTGCATGTGAAATCTTTAGATAGCTTGTGTGATGCTACTGGTAACTTGATGCATTCATCTTGTCCTTTATAGCCACAGCTCTGGTAGCTCTGTTCTTAGGTAATGAAGAATTTTAGTAATTTTTAATACTCATTCGGGAAGTCCTCCTTTCTTGCTCTTTCTCTTTTTGTAGTGATTTACTATCTGTTGCAGAGTACCTACAAAAAGAACTTGTCAAACCGATGGAGATTCTATGTCCATTCAGCTTGCAGGCTGAAGTAGTCTTCTATCTTTCTTTTACAGAAATACCTTGCCTGACCTTACCAAAAGCTTTAGACACTCAGGATTTTAACACTTTCTTGCTCTGTTAGAGAGTCCCTCATATGCCTCAGCACAAGCTCTTTGCTCTGATGCTGCTCCATTCACACGTGACAGCTGTAACAGTCCAAAACATACTTTCATTTCTTTTTTTTTGTTTGTTTATCCTAGTTTAAGAAATGACAGGAAACACTTGAATATTTCTATCATTTTTCACTTCCCCTATGGCTTTTAAGGTCAGTTCCAGGCTATTTTGTGTCACTGGTTGCAAGGTTTGGACATACTCTTCCCTGCTGAGGCAGTGACACAAGAGCTGGGTGGTGAGCATGGTTTTCCTGTAGTTCATCCCTTCTCACTTAGGAGCGATTATTTCCCCTTTATGTCTCTGAGTGGGTGTTACAACTGCTTGAGTGGCATCTCTAGTTACCTTTTCCTGTTTTGATCTACTCTAAGGAAGTTCTGCTCTAGAAACTTATTATGTAAAAATAGCATTCTCTTACTCAATGAAATGTCTGTTCTGTTTTAAATTCCACCTTACCTGCTGACAGCAGTGGAAAGTATAAAGTTACTGTTTTTCTTCTTGTCTTGCTGGAGTTGCAGAGGCAAAAGTTTGTATTCAAATTATAATGTAGTGAACACCCTGCCCCAGCTCGGCACTTGCCATCTGTTCCGTAAGTGTATTGTACTTTAATATAGGCTTAGGTTCAGAGGTGATATTTATGTCTTTTCATGAAGGTATGTGCTTTGCAGAGTAGGGATGGACACAAGCTGGTAAGGCTTTGCTCAGCTGTGGTCCTGAGCTACTAGTGGCTCCTGCAGCTCCTTTCCAGCTTTTTATGCCAAGGATGAGTGTGTACTGAAAACTGCTCAGCACTGCCCACTGCAGGTATTGGGCATTATGTAGTGGCAGTCATTAGAAGCATCTTTTTTGAACTTATGTGCTGAAAGTGTCAGTTTTTAGATGCATGCCCCCACCCCTCTAAGGAGGTTCAATTACCATGACTTAATGTCTTCAGCTGACATTTAAACAGTCATTCTTCACCTGTTACTTGCTGTGCACTGAGAGTACACAACTGTTTAATTACCATAGTTCACTTGACCCGTGGTAGCTTGTTAAACCCTCATATCTTAGTCGTATGTGTCTGAACCTGGGTAATAGTTTAAACAATTAATTGCAAAGAAGCAAGATTGAATATTGCACTAACGTGATTTAAAGCAACGATGGAGTTCATAAGTGTTTCTATGAGTTCAGCTAATAGCTCCATTAGCCCCTCAGCTGCAGTAATTTAATTTGCTGTATGTTTTAAAGCTGATTTTATTTAAATTGGTACAAAAGACTGTGTGGGTGTTCTTATTTCAAGTTAATTAGGATAACTTTGGCTGAACTTCAGTCAAATAGGAGCAAGTTAAACTTCATATGTTATTCTTATGGTGAAATAAGAATCTATAAGAAAACATGCCCTTTCTGAAAAAAGCTGATTTGTGAGAGATGAGATTGTAGTGAAGCATTTATTTCCTAAATCATAAATATCTCATATATTTAACTATGTTTCTATAGAAACAAACTGCTCTGGTCCTTTTTCAAATATGTGTTTACTCCAAAATTTTATAAAAATACTCAAAATAGGATGCCTTCTAATTTCAAAGTTATCTTCCCTTGGTCTCTCAGTGCCTTTGTCTATAGGAAGTCATTAAGCTCTATCGCTGTAGTATTTACATATTCTATTGTAACCAAGATTTGAACTCAATCCTAACAGCTTTGCTTTAACTCCATCGTAGAGCATGGGAAATGACCTTAGCCTGTTTAACACTATCTACCCTCTACTTTATGTCGTACTGTGCTCAGTCTGTGTTACTATTAGATAAACTCCACATGAGCAGTGAGTGTTGGGTTTTATCTCTGCATTTTTCCGTCAACCCAGAAAGAACATTCTTCGATTCTTGGATGCTGAACGAGATGTCTCAGTGGTCAAAAGCAGCTTCAAGCCAGGAGATGTAATCCATTACGTACTGGACAGACGTCGCACCCTAAACATTTCTCAGGATTTGCACAGCCTTCTCCCTGAAGTTTCCCCGATGAAGAATCGCCGATTTAAAACCTGTGCAGTTGTTGGGAATTCTGGCATCCTTCTGGATAGCGGATGTGGAAGAGAGATTGATAGCCATGACTTTGTTATAAGGTGAGTTTTCATCTGCTGTTGAAGATACAGCCTGCTATGTCTCTTGGAGGAAAGATGGGAGAAATATTTTAATCTGAGATATGTATTTCGGGCATTATCTGAAATTAATCTGAAACGGTATCTTGCATTGTGTGATTCCCCAAATTTAAATACATGCCCTTATTGTTGACATGAAAACTATTTTTACAGTGAAAGTAAAACAAGGGCCAGAGGAGAGAGGTTTGTGCTACTTATTCTTGCTGTTTGTTGTTTTCATGCCAGACAAAATAAATATTCTTATGGAGGCCCTGGTAGAATAAATGCAAAATGTTTTCTCTGTCAAAACAATTCTTTCTTGATTCTTGGCCAAGAAATATGGCCTATTGTAAATTACTGCATTCCTTGTAGGGTAAAATTTCAGTGTGATGTGTTGATGTTGAACCCAGATGGCTGCCATTAAGGTAATTGGAAGTCACACATCTAAATCCCTTCAGATTGCGTTGAAAAGTTTTAGGCAAAAATGTTGATACACTTCACTTTTTATTCAGTCTTCAAACAGGCACAATAGAATATTTTTTGTTCACATATCAATGTGAAATAAAGAGGAATAGCTGGCTTCATTTGACAGCCTGTCGTTATATGGGTATAGAGAAGGCTGGGCAAGAGAGAGGTCCTTTTGCTTTTGAAGCAGAAGTTTCAATTGGTTTGGTTTGAGAAGAGTGAAAGGGCAGAAAACAGAAGGGCAGTGAGAGAAAACATTACAGAAATAGTCATAATTATGAGTTACTTGCTTTTTCTTTTCTCACCTTGAAGAAAGATGGTGACAAAATATCAAAAGGATATGGAAAAGAACAATTGCAGTTTTTCAGTACGTAAACTGAAACAAGATACAGACAAGAAAGTTGTATTTTATTTGGAAGGTATACTAGGAAGTGGTAATGGAAACAATAACACACCACACTTTCATTTTCCTTATTTGTTTTGCTTGTACCTCTTGTCTTCCAAATTAGCATCCTTATTGCAGAAAGAACAAAAAAAATCCATTGACATGCTTTTCTTATCTCTCAGTTTAAATGTGATTCATTTAACAGTACTACAGAAAAATCTAGAGACTGGATTTTTCTGGATGAAAATTTTCTTTCAGAAGGCAAGGTACATACCTTTCTTAAATCATAGGCTGAATTTCTTTGAAGTCATCTTTATGCTCTTCCCTGTTTTTCAACTAGCCATGAAACTAAATGATGGTTTCAGATAGGAGATTTTAACTAATTAAAGTCACATGAAGTAAAGATAATATTATAATGTTTGTTTATGAATGAAGAATGACGAAGCTTAATAGGAACATCAAGGAATTGATGTCGCGAATCAGTTATTTAGACTGGAGAAACATTTCTCATATGGTGTATGACTAAAGTGATCAGTGCAACAACTAGTTAGTCTGACAATATTGTGTATAATAATTTTTATAAGGTTCTGGGAATAGAATACTTGATCCTGCAGCCTATGGAGAGTTTTAATACAGTGAAATTTTTGGATTTACAAATCAAAGTTAAAACATTTCAAAGTTCACAGATTATCTCGTAGGTTAAACTATGGTAATCATTTATGTATATCTGGGTTGGTGCATAGGTACATAACATCTGTTCAAAGGAAATAGCAATGAATTCATTTGTATTTTGAGTTAGAAAGGCAAAGCATTTTTCAGAGTTAGTTTCCTACATTCCTTCTCCTCCTCTTAAAAAAAATTGTATGCAACATGATACGTAATCATGTGATCTAATGGTACCAGCATAGTTGGCAATCGCTCATGTCTATTGCTGTTAGAATTCTTGTGCTAAAATGTACAGTGACACTCTATTACTCTCTTTGCCTTCAGCTGATTTCTCTAAAAGTAAAATGCATTCATTCTACTCACCACCTGATGGTGTTCTGAAAAGCAGTTTATGTACTGTGTGCAGCTAGGTGTATAAGCTGATGAACATCTTTGTAGAATCTCCTGATGCTGAGTGCGTTATGTCGTATGTGCTGTGACAAGTATGTCGTTCTATTTTGGTTGAATGTATTATCCAGTTGATTTTGATAGTAGCATATGTTCTTTTTGAGATCTGAAAAGAAAGTGTGTGTTTTCAAGAACTGTGTCTTAGAGCAGCATTTCTAGTGTTAGATCTAACACCAACAATACCATTTATTTAATGATAAAACTGATAGTGAAGATCTGTGAAAATGAAGAGGACACAGCAGACGTAGAGCAGTATTTGCATTACTATAATATACTCAGTATCCTGAATTTTAGTGCTTCTATAAAGGTGGTATGAAGATGTTAGTAATAACTGATAAAGACACAGAATATATGCTTTGTTAAGGATAAAGAAGAATAGAAATAACTACCAAACTTAAATTATTGAAGTGGTAGTTATCTGTCGTTGTCTTTGAAAGTCATCCAAAGTTACTAATAACTTTCATCTTCCTTTGAGACATTGCAGCATATTCAGTGCCTTTTGTATAATAATGCCTCTCAAAGAACATTGATCCAACAGAGACACTGGATAATTAGAGTACTTCTATTATGGAAAATGTTTGAAAAAAGGTAGCTAAACTACAATGAAATAATAAGCACGCCTGCAAGCCAACATACAATTCTGTCAGCAAATTTTACAGGTAAAACAATACAATTCTTCTTTAGGCATCTCTGCAAGTGCATAAATAAGGGTCTTTTTTTGCAAACACAGTGATACCTTGTCAGCATAAGCAGATTTACTGTATTTACTGAACGTTTTAAAGTGGCTTGGTTTTAATGACTTGATCACGTAAGGCCTTATTTTGTTCTCATGGCATCAGAAATCAGGAGTCTAGGGACATACCTTCTGCTAGGGTAAAATGGATTAGTTGCACAAGTTTAGTGAAGTCATGCCTGTTTTGACAGTAGAAAATGTGACCCATCTAGTTGAAATAGGAAGCAAGGAGACTCTTTCCTGTTAAAAATAACCCTATGCTGACTATAAACTATTTCCTGTTTCCAATATTCCTTTGCTTTTTAACTCTCATTTTTACACCCTGTTGAGTGACTATTGATCCTTGCACCTTTGCTGTATTTGTAGTGGTGAGCTAAAGCATGCTACATTTTGATACCATACTCAGAAAGGCTCTGAAGCTTTCAAAAATCTCTAATTCCATAAAATAAATTAGAATGAAAATACGAGATAATCAACCAGATTGCATTTAAAATGTATAAATGGCCAAGTGCTGTTGCAGAAGCTGGGTTTTGCATGGTAGTGATTTCAGCTGTTCCTCTAGTTGTTGGGTCAGATATATGATATTCACTGCCTGTGAAATTTAAATGCAGTAAGTCTTATTCCCCCATTTTCTACAATTTCTCATGCTGAAATTCTCATGCCAGGGCTGTGTTGGCTGTTAACATCTTACAGAACAGATGAACTTCTTGTATTAAGTGCTGCATTTTAAAATGCATAGTTACATAGGACTTCCTGAAAAATACAACTGCATTTTGGGTGAATGTAAAACAACAATACTAAACATTCCAAGTAACAACTTTCAGGTTCCTGGAATTACTTCTGGCAGCCAATAACTACCAAAAAGAATTCAGTTTGGCTTTGGGCTCAGAGTTTGAGCAATGCTAAAGATCAGAAGAAACATTTCCTGTTGGTTTTTTTTTTTTCAAATTAATGGAATTCAGCATTCATGATGGGAGCTATTCAAAAGCAGAGGCCAAGCAGAGTTTTGGAGTTATTTGGTTAAAAAACAACCAGCCAAAAAAACCCCCAAACCAGTAAATAATCTTGTGGGTTTTCTCATGGTGACACTACTCCTGGAAAAGTCCTTTTCGTTTCAGTGGGACCATATGAAGAACAGGCCTGTTCAGTGAAGCTGTTTGACTAGCTTAGGGCTTCCCTGGCAAGGAACAGCCGTGAGAGGATATTAATTGCTTCTTTCTTTGAAGTGTCTAGTTTATATGTTACAATGCTTATTTCTCCCATTGGAGTGTTTTTCTGCTAACTCTGTCAGCATGTAGGAGTCAAGATGAATATTTTTGCCATCATTGGTGATTAAATTTTGGTGGGCAAATGCAGCTCTTATTTTTCCAGTGTCCTTTGACTTTCATTTTTTAACTTGGCAATTCTTGGGGTTAGTGACGTTGACATGGAAAAAACTCACAGTCCTTTCATAAATTTGTTTTATCCTCTTTTATCCTATGCAAAAAGGAGGATAAACTGTTTGACTTCCTCCCTGACATCTTGGTTTTGTGGGCAGGCAATTGTGATATGAGCAGAAGACAGTGTATCTGTTCAGGAAGAAGAAAAGGACAGACCTCCTGACCTTCACATGGAGGTGTGGTTACTTATTTCAGAACAATTTAAATTTATCTGCTAATATTAATATGTAAACAAGAAGTGATGGAGTAGCTTCTTTCTTCTGTATTGTTCCTTCATCTTTGATGTGGAAAGACAATCATTTGCTTGAATGAAAAAAATTAAGATATTAAAGTACTTATGTTCTAATTTTTTTTTTGTAATAATTTGTATAAGCTTTTCTATTCAATTATTTATTCGGTACACCTTGCTTGGAGCATAACCATTGTGCCAGTAGAACTGGATGCTCAGAGCAAGCACATCTGTTGAAAGTGAAGTTGCTAATTTAACGGACTTATTTTAAACATCATTCTTCCCTTAAAAATAGCATTTGAATACATTATGACTAGCTCATTAGATATTTTTCAGCTCTCAGATGTGGCAGCTCTATTTTTGCCCTCTGTCTCTTCCTACAAGTTGTTACACTACATTCAAACATTAAATGAAAGCAGAAGAAAGATAGAAAGCCATCATCTTCAGCTGTTCTTGCTCAGTGATTTGGGCGCCTGACAAAGGGGGAGTGCCAGTGTATCTGTTTTGTGTTTCCAGTCAAGTTAGACATGGGTAGCCTCCACCTCAGGATGATCTTGGAGAAGGCCTGGCTTCTTGTGGCCACGTTTTCCCTTTTTGGCTTCACTTCGTGATGTCTTCAGCTGCTGGAAGGTTCCTTGTATGACCACTACTCCAGGCACAGCCTGTCACGGGGCGTGAGCTGATACAGAGATATCTTCTTATGAAGCTGAATCTCTTGCTCAGTCAGTACATAGCACCTGGTGATACCAACGCTGGTGAGCCACAGTATTGGGAATGCTTCATAGCCATTTATAAGTCCCACTTCGGTGCAGCTTCCAAAGCTAATTCTTAGGTAGATGATAGGGGAGATTTAAAGACCTAAGTTTACAAGGCTTAGGAAACATCAATAAGGAGTGACTTCTGTAAACCCATATAGAAATAGTCAAAGATTCCAGTGTTTTCTTAAATAGTTGCCTGTCAGCATCCAAATGTCAAGCACATAAGGTTAGCCTGACTCTTTATATAATTACCCTGAGGTAAAAGAACAAAATTATTTCAAAATTGCTTGCTCTTATTGTTGATAATAAAAGCTTTTAATTTAGTAGTTTTCTGAACAGTTTCAAATTCAGGAAGGCTCAACTAATCCATTTGTTCATTGACTGAGCATTTTGATTAAGAAGTGTGATGGTGACCAGAACACTCTTAGGCTAAACATTGCCTTTTTTGCTGTTCTCTGGTTTTGAGTGTTCAAGCTTTTTTTCTACATTCCAAACTCATGACCCAAAAGTGCTTCTCCAAAACAATAAAAACAGTGATTTTGCCTGAATTTTTTGAAATGATAATGCAACTTTTTTAACCCTTGCTATCCTCATGGTGTTGCAGAACTAACTGTTTCAAAGTTTTCTGTACCAGAATAGTAACACTTCTGTAGCATTTTTGTAATTGCCCTGTAGAATATGCTGTTTACAGACAGTAATGTTTAAAGGTATTTTCACGTGAAAAGGCAAAGATGCAGATCCATTTCTCAGGTTTTCTTACATTAAGATATCATTCTCAATATTTCACTGCTGTAAAGTTTTTTGGTTTTGTTTGGTTTTTTTACAAACTTTCAGTGATAGAAATTGTTTTGGTGTGAAAGTAATAGTATTGGAAAGAGCAGTGAAACTCTTAATTCATGGGTAATGTTGCGGCAAGGAGTCACAATAAAGAGGTAGATAATGTGTTTTGCCACTGTTTCTAAAATAACGCAACTTTTCTGTCACTTCATTGTGCTGTGTCAGTTGAGGATAACTTGCATTTCAGTCACTGGTGTTAAGGAAGATACTAGGAAGAATGAATTTAATAATTATCAGTACAGATTGTAGATTGGGCAACAAGAAGTAATGAAGTTTATTAGCAGGTCATGATACAAAAATCCCATCTTCAAACTAAAGTTAAATCAATCATAAATTCAGGATTCTTGTAGAAGTGTTATAAAAGGGGTATCAGGTCAATAATGGTATATTTTACATGGCACATTTTAAAAGACAGTTGTGATGCTTGTGTGTGAATAGAATACATAATTATTTTGTACCTGAGCCTCTACACAGCTTGCAGCTGTCATGAGACATTCTTCATTGTGCCATGCAGAGGATAAGGACCTGGGCTGAAGTGGGATATGTCAGAAGATTCCCTGCTAATCCAGATCCCTACAGTTAATTTGAAGCAATTTTAGTTTTATCTTCAGCCAAACAAGTATACAGAACATGAGAGAATCCATACATTTTGCTAATCATTAGATTTGGCAGGGGAAGATATGAGGTTTGTGCATGGGTTTTTTTATACATATGCCTTTTTTGGGTGTATGCATATGTGAAAGTTACGACAGTGGTGCAGCACACCTTCATTTGAACTTCAGGATGAAATGATGTGCTTGGTATACACAGGCACTACTAGGGTGATGTGCTTCCTGCAGGTTGACTAGGTAGAGAATACTCCAACTGTTAGGTTGTCTGCTTCCTTGAACTCAACTTTTTTTTTTTTTTTCTTCCTCCTAAGTCCTTAAGCCTTGAATTTTACTTTAATATCCAAGTGTTTCTTAAAATGACAAGAATCATTGAATTCAAGATTGCAGTTTTGATTCTTACAGGAATCTGCATAGAAACCTGAATATAAAAGCTTTCAGGCAATTGAGGAAAGAGTGTGCGTTATCGCTACTAGTTTAGATAATGCCTTATGTTTCAGAGAGGTTTAATATTACGTCTTCCAACAACAATCTAATTTTCATTTTTGGCTTATCAAAGTGCATGTTGGTAATATTGTGTGGTGGGTATTTTTGGCTTTGCTCTACAAGGAGAAGATATAAATGAAACAAAGCATGTCTTTACAGCACTTTTGTGCAGCTTAGGCTTTGGAGTGGTTTCTAAATATTTATTCTAACCTGTAAACCTTAAGTGCGTAGATTGTTAAAGGATTAACAATTATACAGATTCATGGCCAATTCTTGTATTGTTACTGTATGAGGAATATTCTTTCAGTTCTTAGTGTCAAATAAAGTGGAAACAGTAGTCGCTTTTACTCAAGCAAATTTTTATGGCTTTTAAATAAAATTAACGTGAAAATACCGATATATGGCCTATGCATATTATGTATTGGACATTTACATGCATATACATGAGCTGTAAGCTTATTAGTGACCAAACATGTTCAACTGAAGCTCTGTGGAATAACTGACTTCTCATTTGAGTCTATTTTGTGCATATGATATCATTATTTTCTTTGTTAAGCTCTGCTCTCTAAAAGACTAAGCATGTTATGGATGTGTTTGGGCCATAAAGGTGTCACAGCAGACCCAGTATTGGTTACTTTGGTGTAAATGTGATATAAAAGTGCTTACTCCATTCTTCAGTTTTTTCTCATGGCATGTAAGCCCAGCCTTTGGCTGTCTGGTTCTTTTTTCCTCACACTTTTTCTGAATATATCCCACTGTAACTCACATATGCAACGCATGGTTGTGGAAGAAGCAGGATTGCAGTCACTGAGATTTTTTAGTCTGTGTGTCTTAGCATCTCAGTTATTTCTACAGATACCCAAATATTATGTGGTATTTCAGATGTGAACTGATTTTTTCCATTTACAGCAGATCTCTTTAGTGATAGCATTGTGGTGCATGTTCCTGTTAAATCTGTTGCTGTCACACTGCAAGCTTGTGTGTGGGAACCTCTGCATTTTTCCTGTGAATATTTTCTCTATATATATTTGCAATTGAGTATCATGAATATATATCAATAGTATGTAAATTACGTGGCCCTGTAAACTTACTGATTATCTAAATGGTGTAATTGATGCCTGATATTAAGTTTAGACTGACTACCCTGTTGAAATGGCTGTGCTGGGATTTTGGATGTGGTCTGGGCTGATGTCATGGGAAAAACAAGGTCTGCAGCACTAGAAACACCTTATATATTGTTGCATATGATACTACCAATCACAGATTATGAATGTATCCCACTTACATAGTTTTTTTTTCCTAAACCCCTCTCCCAAATGTACCAGGCTTTGTCTCATTAGAACAGTTCCTGAACACTTCTGCTGTAGATCGTGCTTAGAAGTAAGGGAGCAAATAAAGACTCTTGTTATTCGCTAGCTTAGTGCAAGGGAAAAAAAGAAGGAGCTAGAGCTTCTGATTAAACAAAAACATATAGAATAGCCACTAGCTTGTTAGTTTCAAAGAATACACTTATAGTGAATTTTTAGGGGGGGGGGGGGGGGGGAAGAAAAAAACTGAGGAACTAATGGAAACCATTATTTTGCAAAACTTTTTGCTGGGGCAAGCTGCATTTCATCATTTTCTCTGGAAGCAGTCAATAGCTTAGGCTCAGCAGAAGGAGGTTTACAGACCTTGGTGAATGTGATGTATATTCTCAATGCTCATATTTACAGCTGTTTGCTTAATTGGTCATCAATCTTCAGTGCTGTCTGTGACTGTTAATTACAAAGTGTTCGTATATCCTCAGCATTAGTCACCTCATAGTAAGTTTGTCCTCAGCTTTGACCATCAGCCTGCTTGCTGGTGACACTGAAGTTTTTATAGAATGAATGGAAGATGATGGTACGTTACAGAAAAATATGTTTTGGAGTGATATTTTAAGCATTCATATAGTTGCAATGTATCAGGAATGTGGCATGTGAGAGAGAGGAAGCTCACTAAATTAGTCTTCCTGCTGGATCTGATATAGCAATAACAATTTAAAAAAAAAAAAAAAAAGCATGGTTTCATTTGTTGTGTACAAATTCGTAGGTAAAGCTAGTGGTGCAGTCCCCTGCCCCTCCTGATCACTGTTAAGGGTATATTTAGCATTCTGTGCCTTGCGACAAATGAGCTAGAACTAAAGACTATAACAAGGGCATTGCCTATTTCAAAGCTGTTCAGATAACAGGCTTCTTAATTTGACTTAAAATAAGTACATGTTTATGTGTGTCTCTGAATATGAAGTTTTCTTGAAAGAGCCCCTCAAATTGATAGGAGATTATTGACATTGGCTAATAAAACAGACTTAAAAATTCCAACTGCATGAAACTGTGGCCATAGCATAAAGATGCATTAGATGTTAAGATAAAAACTCTGAAACAGATAACAAAAATTATTTACACATAGTCAGGTCTATATGCAAATATGCCATAGCTAGTTTTACTAGCCCTAAAACATGTAAGAAAGACTGAGACAAATATTTTAGCGGGACCTTTATGATAGGACAAGGGGTAATGGTTTTAAACTAAAAGCGGGTAGATTTAAACTAGGTACAGAGAAGAAATTTTTTACAATGAGAGTGGTGAAACACAGCAATAGGGTGCCCAGAGAGGTGGTAGATGCCCCGTCCCTGGAAACATTCAAGGTCAGGTTGGACAGGGCTCTGAGCAACCTGATCTAGTTGGAGACGTCTCTGCTCATTGCAGGGGGGTTGGACTAGATGACCTTTAAAGGTCCCTTCCAACCCAAACTATCCTATGATTGATTCTGTGATACCTTTCTATAAAATTTTCTTGAACTCAAACTGGAAATAATTAGCTGTTACTAGCAGTTTAGGGTAAGTATTACCGTTTGTCACTAGCACATAAACTCTTGAACTCATGGAAAAACACTCCTGACATAAGTGCTCCATTCACTCCCTACTGAAGAATATGCTGATTTTAATTGATGGGTTGTGGCAGGTGTGTTTAATTTTCCATTTCTGTGGATTCATAAAATAAATAGTGTTAACACTTCCAATTTAACAAGCACTAGAATAATTTCTTTGAAGGAAGTAACCTCTAAAGAAAATGAGAAGGGGCTTAGTAAGGGTAATATGTTTATAACTTGGTCAACTACAGCTACTTTAGCAATGTTTATTTTCTTAACAGAGCTAGAAATATGTGCAGAGTGGGTCTTGTATTCATGTTCTACTAAAATAACAATCTTACTACTAACAGCATCTAGTTACTTCTTTGAAAACAGAGCCTTTCAAAGTGCCCATGTGCTTACCACATTATTTCAAACCAGCACAGCTACTAATCCATATTTATATAATTGAATTTTTAAAAGATGAAAGGTTAAGAGGTGCTTACTGTTTGGAAAGCAAAATGCCTTACCTGCCTTTAATGTTATAATTAGGTGTCTAATTTGAGACACTAAAGCTTTAAAAATGTGACTAATATTCTAAAGTAACTGTTCATAGATAACCTTACTGTTACTGTGTGCATTTGGATTACTCATAACTCTCTGAAGTTACACTTGAAAAATCTGAATATGCAGTATGTTAAGAATTTATATTGCATACGCTGTATACCTTTATAAAATACTGTATTTGATATGAAGTATATTACTAGTGAAACAGTAATGGCATGTAAGGTACACATAACTTGTATTTGGTATGCCTGTGGTGATTTTTTTCAGGATTTGGGTGCAATTACATTTATATGCTAGTTTCAAACTACATACGCTTTTAAGATTCAGGCGCTGATGCTTTTGGTAGATTAGAAAGGCGCTGTCAAAAGACATGTAATCATGTTAGGACCATAGGGCCTATGTTATATGTGGACATTTTGCATGTGGCTTACAGCTTTTCCAACAAGGTGGTGTTGGTACATAGGTGCTTCTCAAAGCTGGACATGGCAGGACTTGCAATGTCAAGCTCTATCTTATGTTTGTAAGTAATAGACGTTTTCATGCGCATGTGTGTGACTGCCAAAAAAACCACTGCTGTGCAATACTCCTTCATACTTTCAGTCTGCCCCTGAAAGAGGTATTTTCAAGAGCAGTGGTAATTAATTTAGTGAATTTGTTTGGTTAATTTTACGTCCTTGGTTGGATACTTTTTTCTAGATTGTATGTGACATCAGACTTTTGACAGTTCCAGGTGACAGGTTCATGCATTAAGATTTTTAGAAACAATTTTCAAGGCCAATATTGAAATCAGTGTGTTTTTCTTGTGCCCTAACTACCATTTTCTAAAAGATATTACTCTTAGCAGCCTGTAATACATGCAGATGGTTTGTGGAATAGATGTGTAAAGACAGTGAAGAATGTAAATCTGTTCCCTAAGAACACTTACAGCTGCCCACATACTGGAAACTTGGGCAGCTTTATCTCTGAAGAATGTATAGGCTTTACAGTCTTCAGAACATTTCTTTCTGGAGAAGATAGGACCGTTTCTTTAGTTGATAATTACAGAATGAAAATGTTCTGAAGAACTTAGGACTAGGTCATGTCATCTGTTGGTGTTAATCTATATTGCCTTGCTGACTTCAGCTAATTTTATACGACATTGAAGATCTGGCCATTAGAAGATGCTAAAGGATAATCTTAAGTAAAAAGTTTACTGTACCAGAAAAAATTGCAGAACTAATAGAATACTGTTTATATTAGGAATATAATAACAGGCAAATGTTTTGAAGGACCCAATTCTGACATTGCTTCCTAGCATCCTTCACCTCAACAGAGCAGTTTAATAAACTGTGAAAATACTGTTGTGACAGGATACTTATTTGGGGGCATACCAGCTACAGGCTAATTCACTGAGGATGTTGTAGAGGTAATTTGTTTCAGTCAGACCATACTGATGACTGAAGTCCTAATTAATTTCTGAACTGTGTTTTGTCATCTGCATCCAGTGCTGCCCATGGAGAACACTGCCCCTCTGTGATTTCTTATAGATAGATAGATATGTATGTATTTATGTAACTGAGGTAGAAAACTGCTGAAGAGAGGCCTGATGAGACCTTTTTGTCAAGCCTAGGAAAAAGGCACAAAGTTGTTGCAAAATTAAACAGACGTTGAGGAAAGTTTAATACTTTTTTCCCAAAACTTCATTTCCAAATGAAATGAAAATACTAAATTTCAAGACATCCAATCAGCTGTAGTGCTAATATAAAAAAAAAATCATTTAATATGGAGTAAAGTTTTTTTGTCAATGATATTTCAATCCTCTATTGTAAAAAAAAAAAAAAAAATAATGCAATGACCTGTATAAATTATACCTTAATTGACTGGCATGGCTTCCTTTAAGAGTGTGAACTGTTGGTAACATGTTGACAAACGAACACAAATGAAAGGTAACAGGTGTTAGGAAGCATACTCTTCTTCCTAAGTGCTACTTTAGCTGTCAGTGCATTTTAAAGCATGATGACATGGTTTTCAAATGTACAAAGAACTTTTTTTTCTCACAGCATTGTGTACATTTAATGTTTTTTTGAAAATGTGTGTAATGAGTGCCTTAAGTTGGGTAAAATGCTATATCTAATCACACCTATTACCACTAGTATTTATTTCTCATGTTAAATTGAAATAAGCTTGCATGTTCATTTTCAGCTTTCCCTTCATGCACATATTTTTCTGAGTTAATGTTTCATATTTATTTTCATTTTTCCATTAATTTTTTTCCTCTTCAGGTGCAATCTAGCTCCTGTGGTGGAGTTTGCTGCCGATGTGGGAACTAAATCTGATTTTATTACCATGAACCCATCAGTTGTACAAAGAGCATTTGGAGGCTTTCGGAATGAGAGTGACAGAGAAAAATTTGTGCATAGACTATCCATGCTGAATGACAGTGTCCTTTGGATCCCTGCTTTCATGGTCAAAGGTGGAGAGAAGCATGTGGAGTGGGTTAATGCATTAATCCTTAAGAATAAATTGAGAGTGCGAACCGCCTATCCGTCACTGAGACTTATTCATGCTGTCAGAGGGTAAGTGTCTGGAAAAGACTGGTCTGTCCTTGGCACAATGAAGCTCATAACTAGAACTCTTGGCAGACAGAAAAAAGCTAATGTTAAACATTGAAAGGAGTGTGGTGTTTCCATTATTGTTCTAATGGATTGCATTTAGGATAAAGTGAGTTTGTTTGGTAATAAATGTTATCTACTTACTTAGCCTGCTGTAGTACAAAAAACTGAAATGCATTAGCACAACAACTTCTCACTTTCAATACAATTTTTTAAAACTATCATTATAGTGATAAATTAATGAAAAAGTAGTCTGAATTCAGAGGATATCTGTTGAGTCATCAAATCAGAGGACATTGAAAGTGCTACATGTCTTCTTTTAGGGAAGACTGCGGAGACAGATATAATTTAAATAGTGTAGGTGCTAAAGTAACAACCATGTAAATAATGAAGTCTGGCAGATGTGAAAATAATGAGCTCCTTCCTAAAATGTCTAGGATTTTGTAGCAATCTTTTGAATTTGGCCAGATGCTTGGGCAATTAAAAAACATTGATCAGAATCACTTCAAACATTAATGTAACCAGGTGTTAAATAAAATGCGTCCATGATTTGTGCAGACTTTTTTTTTAATCCCATACTAAACGAGACTCTCAGGTGAAGGCTCCAATTTCTTTGTCACTACAAGTAAGGATATATAGGGCTATACGTAAAAAACATTCAGAAGATGATGGCAATGCAGTATCTGTGCAGTGAATTATGACAGTATGATAATATTCTGCTTGCGTTCCTTGAACTATGGTATCTGTGGGGTTTGGGGAGATGCCTTTTAAAGTATTGGAATAGGCTTGTACACCAGTTTGTACACAGATTGTGTATCTGCCTGAAGAGTTGTTACTGTTACAGCAGCAGAGATAAGCTTAGAGGGGATGTTTGAAATGTTACCCCAGTCTGGCATGAGCGTATGAGAACAAAACTTAGAATATGTTGTTCTTCCTGACAGTGGGACTTCTGAATGTGCTTTTCTCCTTCTGCCATGTCTCAAATAGATTAACTGCTGTATCATGTGGTACGCTTCTGGCATTGGAAAAAAACTAGTATGTTCCCTTTTGGAATTTGGAAATCCTTTAAATTTTTAGGAGTTGCTCAGTTTCCGCAGTTGTTCACATGGTTGTTTTGTTATACAGTTACAATTTAGCTATTTATGGGCCCTGATTGTTTTGCATTTTCAAGTGTTCAAAATGCCTATAACACTTAGATGGGTGTGGTGGTTTACAAACCAGTTTACAAACAGCTGTTCTCATTTCCATCTGCTAAATCTGGGCAAAATTATCAGTTGTGAATGGTAGTTCAGAACGTGCAGTCTTTCAGTTGGCTGACTTGAAGGTCCTTTAGGCGGCTTTGTCTTAAAAAAAGAATTAGCACCTACATTGTCTCTCTGAAAGAAAGGCAACAAAAGCTCCACCATCAGAATTGGTTTTGAAAATTAGACTAATACTGTATTTCAGATTGTACCTAGCAAGGGTCATCTGATATGACTGCACAGATTTGTCAGGTTATTGAATCTGTGCTCTAAACTTTAGGTCATCCACTTAAAATCTTGTTTAATCACCTTTCTTTCTTTTTTTTTTTTTTTTTTGTTCTTATGGGAATTAGCCAAATATCATGTCTTTACTGTTCCTTTTTGTAATTTGAGTAAGAACAAAACAATAATTAATTTTGTTAGACCAAAGATAAAAATTTACCTTTGGTCTAACTCTTGACTTTACAAAGTGAGGTGCCTGAGGTGAATATGTCTTTGTGAGTCAAGTTTGGAAATTATAAAGTTAGCAGTAATACATTTGGAACAAACATTCTTTAGGTTTCTTAGATGGCAGTCTTAAAACACCAGGCCATAATAATGAAGTTGTATTATAGCAGCATTAAATGTAGGGAAAAAGTGTCTTCTCTTTACAGGTTGAATTGCATCTCTCAAGATCTCTTAGGTTTATATGTTAAATGGAATACCATGGTAGTATGAGAAATTAATAAGAAAAAATTATGATTAAATTAAAATGTACCTGAGCTAAAAATTAGTATCTTCTACAAATAAGTAACTTAAAAAATAAAGTAAATTTTAAAGCTGCATAACCTGATTATCAAATCAGTCCATTTTGAACAGTAAGACTTGGGGAAGTTCAAGCAAGTTAAAACTGCAAATTTCAGTTTGAAACTAATGGACAGCTCAGTCAGCTGCCACTTAAAATTGTTTGTGCTACTTACATATTTAGTTGTAAGGAAAATCTTCATAGTTCTGTATTCTATCTATTGTGCTCATGTTTATTTCAAATTCAGTGTAAACCAGTGATTTATGACCTCTGAAGGGACTGCCTAAAAGGAACTGCTATAAAGTTCTCCTTGTTTTATGAATCTGAACTATTTTTGTGTATTTGTTTTGATATATATATTTGTTTGTCTATTTGATGCTTTTGCAAGCTCTCTGCTTGCAAGTATGTCTTTGTGACTATGTTAATTGATGACCTAGTGGAGGCCTGTGGTGCTGCAAAACAGAAAGGGTAAAATAAACAGAATGATTGCTGTTGAATGTCAAGCAAAAAACAGGAAATCCACCCACAAAACCTGCACCTTAAAACACATAGTAATGCAGAGCACCTAATCTTCTTTATAGGTGCCTAAACATATGTGCAAGACTGAGAATGCAAGGCTTATGCTGCTTCTTTCAGCCTCTTAAGCTGTAGCAGGGAGATGGAGTTTGATTTATTGATGAAAACGTGATAATGAAAGCTGAACTGCAAGAAGGTGGGTTTTGTAGGCTGTCTGACTTTACACAAGGAAGCTACTTGCATCTGCAACTTTCGTATATTGTGAGCATTCTCAGGTGGTTGCATCTTTGTGCTTGAATGTAACTCAATGATTTTCATTAAAAGCTATGAAAGTTTAGAGCAGGCACATGGGAATGTAGCATTTGCAGTCACTATGCTGTATTAATACTTCTCACATCCCCAAACTCCTCTTAAACTCCATACAAGTAAGTACTCACTTCTTTTGATTCTGGTTTTTGGTTGGTAATTCCAAAGCATTCCATCTTTACTCTTTATTTGAATACGCATAATTTTGCATTAAATAATAATTTATATGAAGGTAGTTACAGCTGGTTTAAGTTAGACTTTAATGATAAGAGAATCAGTCAAGAAAGTCAGTGTGGGTCTTATGTTGCTTTTTGTATTTTGAAACCCTCCCAAATTCATAATGACTTAAACACAGTGAGATTTTTGTTAGACCATGCCAAACGCATAAATACCAGGAGGGTCTACTAAAGAACTATCCTCAATTTGAAAGCATATTCTTATGGAGACAAATAAAAGGTGCAATTTTATGTTTAATAAGCTGAAAAATTCCATTAAGTTGTTTTGGAAGACTTAAGCACCCGTGCTGTTTTTCCTATACCACCTGTAGATGTGGTATACCACAGGGCTATACCATATCCATATCATTCAGGTGGTTGAAATGAGGCTTTTATTTGAAACTTCAACATACTATATTGCAACTACATGACTTCATAATCTAAAAATATAAAACACTCTACTAAGGCCTGAAAACTGCATAGAAAGAGAAGGTGTCTATCCTAAAAAGTTACATTTATAAAGTCATCTTTTTTTGAAGAATAAACAAATTCCCATTTTTTAAATTGATATCAGGAGTTCTTTGAATTAATCCACCTAAAATTTTAGTAAAAATATAGAAATGTGGTATATTATGGGCTAAATCATTTAGTAACTAGTCATCAATAAAGTTCATAATTCTAACCTGACATACTAAGTACTAATAGAGATATTTAATGCTGAAGGGTGCAGGCTCATGGCCACAAGGTTTGCAAAGTATTGTCTCAGTTCCTTTTTGTGTGTAACACACTGCTAAATTGTTCAGGCAAAATTGGCTTTTCCTTCATCAGTTTTTAAAGCAGAAGGCATAGGCAGTTTCTAAAGACAGAAAATTAACCTTCTTAGACTTCTTTTCTGATCTAGTGAGGCCAGATTCTGTATTACTATGTACTGTTTTATGTAAAAACAGGGCAGTTTTGCTGCAATCACATATGGCACTGAAATTCTCACTCCTATTTTTCCTCTTTTAATGAAAGACACTTTCTGAGCAGCACATAGTATTTGGGAGTTGATTTTGGTCAGACAGCAGCATAATGACTATATTCTGAGATCATTTTGAAAAACTACTTTTTTGGGGGTCATAAAAAAGGTAATGTGGTATTGAAAATAAATCTCTCTTATGCAGATTTGATGCCTTATTTAACCTCTGTGAGTGATGGCCACTTCTCTAAAATATCAGGCATTTGAAGTTTCAAGAACAGATTTTGTAAATACTAAGTCCAACATGGTAACTACTCTTATAATCAGTACTATATTGTAAGTGGCTGTTGGAGTCAAATGTTTTACTTAGTAGGATTAGATTTTTTCATTTTCTTTATTTTACTTTTGTACTTCTTGATCAGTGAGTTTGTATTTCAAGTTAGAATATGGGATTTGGAAAGTAATTTGGGGGCAGCTGCATGATTGTTTTCACAAAGTGTTTCTAAAAGCTGGTTTATGGAACTTTTTATATAATTGTGCACTTATTACTGACAAAATAATTGAGGTAATCAATACATATAACAAAGCTCAAGATGGAACTAAAATCTATAAATGAAGAGCTTAATTGATTAAAGGATGTATTTGTTCTCTAATGCCACTGTCAGGAAGGTTAATTATAAAGTCATTATAATAAGCAAACCACACAACTATTTCCCCCCCCCCCCCCCCCCCCCCCAATTGTATTTAACAGCAAATTTCAGAAACTTTGATTTATTAATGGGCTTGAGGTTTAATACTGAATTATTTCATTAGGATTACTTTAAAAAATATTTTCAAAGTGAGATGATAAGCCTTGATGTGTGGACAGTGTCTGCACAGTCTGGTCTCAGCAGCAGCATGCTAGTGGGAAGTGGGTGGAAAGGCAGGCAAACAGGAACTGAGCCTGCTGGGATCAGAGTCTGCATCTTGGTGTGTGCTTCCACTGGTGGCAAACAACCAGACCTGAAAGTAGCATCAGCAGATGCTTTCTGCTATGGGTCCTGCCTTGCAATTCCCTAGAGGGAGTAGAGAGGGCTCCTGAGACTTAAGCATGTTTTTGGTACTTTAGGTGGAGGCCAGAGTTAACTCCAAGAGCCTTGCACAGCTGCTGCTCTCCCGCTTCTCTGGCGAGTATCTGTAGGTAGCTGCTGAAGAGGCAGAACACCATCTCCCTGCGCTGCCAAGCAATGCGGTCTTTCACAATACAGTAGTTTTCTGAGAATTTTTTCTCATGTTTCCTCTCCCAACACCACAAACCAAAATTCTCACGCTCATCTTTGTGTGTAGGAATGTTTTCTTGGCTGTCTTTCCTATTGGAGCCATCTCATGAACTACTAGTCACTCAGCAAAAATATAAATTGCTTCACATGATTCCTTCCTGTCTTCTGGGTATGGAACAGTCATGTGGACATCCTGTGGGATTTGCCTGTGCTCAGCTTGTTTCCTCCTTGATACTGCCTGCAAAAAGAGCAGTATTAGAGTTGATCCTGCATTAAACATGGCAGAATTCCCACTGAAATCTGTTTTCCCTGTGTAAAGAGTATGCTGTGCCTATTTATGGTCGCTTTTCAGTGCAGTCTTTTTATTAGTGAAAGCAAACAGCTGTTGTTTGCATGTAGTGACCTTTTACACAACTTCACCATGGCTCCAGAGTCCTTTGCTAAGGGAATTACAGAAAAAATACTTGGAGAAACTCAAACATGCAGAAATCAAATAGTTCTTCAGCAGCTCTGTGCTAATAAAGAAACAATTGCTGGGAGCAATCTACATTGTAAACACTTCTGTTTCTTTTCCTTACTGCTAACAGACTTTTCTCCTTATGCTAAAATACATTTCTGCAGAAAAAACATTTTGGAGTGCATGGATGATTAAATAACTACTGTAGAAAGCAATGTAAAAAGTGGCCATTAAGGTAAAAATATAATACTATATACTTAATATAAAATGATCATGTATTTTGCATCATGTCATATAAATATGCGAAGTATTAGGGGAAAAAAGAATCATGTTTCCCTACTTTTCAGTGGAGTACAGTCCCATTCTTCATCTATGTGGATCTTAAAACAGGAGTTCTGTATTACCGTATCCTTGTGCTCCTGCATAACATCAGTAGAGCTGGCCTTGTTTGGTAAGTTATACAAACAAATGGGATGCCACTTTTTTTTGTTCAGAACTTAATCTGTTGTGTGAACCTGTTCAGATCTCAGGATCCTGTCCTAATAGGAGAGCAGGAGGTGGTGCTTCCATTCCTGAAGTGGCTACACTCCACAGTTGATCTTCCAGCCTAGCAGCTAATTACTGGGGCTGCAGGATCTGTGCACCTCATGAGTGTGCCTCCTCATCTGTTTCTCAGGATGAGCTTTTATTTCCTCTGCACAATATCTCCTATTTTATTGTGTTTCAGGAAGATTTAGCAAGGTCTGTCACAAGATACGTCACTTTTTGGTAGAAAGGAGAGCATTTGTGATGGGAGCAAACGGTTGGAGTAGAGGAGGACACAAGGAGGAAACTGAATATGCACTAAACTGCTTTTGATATTTTACATTGCCTGGTCCATTCTGCAAGTAGGCCATGAAAACCTGGTCGTGATTGTAGGGAAAGAGCCTTACCTTTTGATAATAAAATTCTTTGGTGTGGGTGGGTGTTTTTTTCTGTTTCTTTTGCTGTGGCATCTCCTTTGTTCCTGATTGTCAGCAACGTATATACTTAAGAATTGCAAAACTTTTCTAAGTTTGGATTTCAGGTTTCAACTAGATGAGAGCAAACAGAACTGGTCATAAGAAAAACAGTAATGAAATCACCCATTTTCAAGCTTTGCTGCTTGGTTTATCTGCCATGAGCAACAGCACTGTACCTAAAGCTAATGACTGTTAGCAGCTAAGCAGGGAATGAATAACATATAGTAAATACAAAAAGTGTATTTGTGACACATTTATTTTGAAAACTGTGTTGCTACTATTATTTTTCAACGTTAGGGTTTTTATTTTATATTCCCTTACATAAAATCTGTTAATTTCTATGTTTCTGAAAACTATAAAAATGTGCAAAATTAATTCTCATTTTACTGTATGTAATTTCTTGTAATGAAGATTCGAGCTGTGCAGTTGAGAAGCAAACCAGAAACTGTTTTTATAGTCTTTCTTTGACAACCAAAGTACAGAGAGGACTAAAGTCCATAGAGAGTCATGTTGGGCAGTTAGTACCAATAGGATGAAATGTAGCTTCTCAATTTGTTTAGACCTGTGAGGTGAGCTGTCTGTTGATTCAGTGTGATACATGTACATGAGGAATTTGCCTGGTTTCCTTCGTTTTTAAAGTTATGTTTCTAAAGTAAACCTTACAGTAATTTCGATTCTTCTATTTTTTGTTCTGATTGTAAGAGCTTTCAAAGACATGTCCATTTAGCTTTGATCTCATTGAACTATTGTGATGAGGAGCAGTTGTATTGAGCATCCAGCCAGTAACAGATTTCTTCAAATGCTTAATTAGTTACTGAGGTGACATGGAAATAAGCAAACAAAGCTACAGCTTTATATGCTGTATGGTATGACATTTCCCTTTGGTCAGTTCAGGTCAGCTGTTTTGACTGTGTCCCTTCCTAGCTTTTTGCTCACTACCATCTGGCTAAAAATGCCTTTGGATCTGAACCTTTCAGTGGAGAATCATTATACCATGTTATATGAAAAATTCTATTAGTTCTAAATGTATTTGTTAAACGTTTTTTCCAAATTGATTCCTTCACCTGGAAAAAAATAATAAAAATAGAGAGGAAAAGAGAAAAGTTAGAAAAATAAAATCTGAGACTGAGGTTTTCTCTTTTGCTCTTTGTTATGTCTTTGGGGGGTGTGGTGCTAGGACAAAACAAAAAGCCTAAACCAAGAGAGAAGATACAAATGGATTCCTGTGATTGTTCCTTTTGTTTATCTTCTGTTTCTAGCTGCTACATTGGTGTTAGCAGAGTTAGATCAGGAAGAGAGTATGGCATTGTTTTCTGCACAGATGATCATAACAGATGAAAGATGGTGCTACCAGGTGCTGTCAGTTACCTTATACTCCAGGTCGCTGGGTTAGTTTTGAAAATGAGTAACAGTCCAGTCCTTCAGTGAGATAATAGACTGAGACAATCCTTACAATGGTGCCAGTATAGGAATGAGCAGTTTGTCCTAGTATCTTCTGTAGCCTCACTTTTTCTTGCACACAAGCTACTTCCAAAAATGCTTTAATGGGTTTGTTTGAAGTCCCTGTGTTTTTGTTCATATATGGAGAAAGGCTTAAGTGCTTTGGTCAGAAGCACTGAGTAGCATTTGGGCATTTTATGCCAAGGCTAATGGCTACCTTCCTCCCAAACCGCTGCCTATGGGGAAGGAGTCTGTCTCTTCCTTTTACACAAGGAGCCCAGGATTTAGAGTATTTCTCTGCTGTGCAGGAGAAAAGCTCCTGTTCATTTCTCTTTCTGAGGTGTACTGGTTCTGGCTGGGATGGAGTGAACTTTCTTCGTAACAGTCCTGTGCCAAAATGCAGGTGCTGTGTCTTAGACTTGTGGGTAAAACTGTTAGTAACATGCCAATGTTTTGGCTGTTGCTGAAAAAGTGCTTGCACAGCCTCAAAGTGTTCTCCATGTCTCACTCATCTCCACCAGTGAGTAGGTTGGTAGTGGGTAAAAAATGAGGGCACAGAGCCAGGACAGCTGACCTGGCCGGACCGAAGCAAAATGCCGTACCTTACAGCATCATGCTCAGCCAGTAATAGGACTGCGGTAGCAGAAGAACCTGGGGGGATGTCTTCCAGGGTGGCTGCTGCTGTGAGACGAGGTGGGCCTTGGTCTGCTTGTGGGTGGTGGTGGGCAGTTGGTTCCTCCCCCCTGCCTTTTTATTCACCTAGTAAGCTGCCAGTTATCTTCATCCGTTAGTTTTCTTGCTTTTGTTCTTCCTGTTCTCTCGACTGTCCCACCCAAGAGGGAGCAAGGACTGAGAGCGCAGCTTTGTGGGTGCTCAGCTGCTGGCCAGTGTCATCCCACCATGTGAGAGGGAAGGAATTTTTGTGAGTATTCGCTACATTAGCCGAGTACAAGTTTTTCAGAGACTAAGGAGAGCCTACTAGCCTGTTCCAGTTTGCATCAGAGAATTAAGAGACTTGAGTTAGAAGGTAGGAAAAGGGGTGAGCATTACTGTATTTCAGATACTTGCAAGATAAAAGAGGCCTTGCGGTTAGGTCAGTGCTGTCATACCTGGTGATGTTTTAAGCACAGAACATGTTTTGAAAGAAAACAACTGATTCATCAGGCAGTGGGTCTGGATTCTGCCTCTGTGATGCTGGAAGGGGTACCATAGCTGAGTTAGCTGCTAGGTGTCTGCATTTTGGACGGAATGACATTTAAATCTCTCACCAGTCCTCAGTTCCTTACCAGGCTAGTCTGAAATCTCTGCCCTTCTGTGTTTTATACATCTCTTTGAGCAGAGATTCCTCCTGTGAATCCCGTTCTTAGGTGTCCTGCTGTTCTTACGCATCGTGCTGTTCTTATGCTCATGTATAGGCTCAAGGGCATGTCTATTCATGTGTGGGAGATTAATGTTGTGTATGGATTCACATTGTGATTTTAATAAAGTGAGATTGCTGTATTTAAGTCCTTTTTTGAGATTTTTCCTTCAGTTTTCAACAAGTGAACTAATGAGCCACAGGAAAAATTAAGAAAATAACCACTACTTCTAAAGTGTAAAAAGTCATTACTTTTATTTCAACCTTTTTTTAAACAATATTTCTGTATTGAAAGAATAGTTGATATACCTCATGAGTGCTGTGGAAGCAGCTTACTTACATTTTTCATTCTGTATTTAGTGGTAACAAGAGTAATCATTTGCATTTTTTAAGCATATTTTTAGTAAATTAGTCAAAGAAGGTTGACTTAGAAAAAGTTATTGCTAGAACTTGCTGCTTCATTTTAAACATAGTTGTACTTTAATTGGCAAGCAGTGGGATATAGGAGAATTTCCAACCAGAATGAGACATCATTTTCTTTTACAAGTTGCAAGCAAGGACGACCTATGAAAGGATCTGAGATAAGACCTTTCTGAGAACAAGTGCAGCTGCTGGTGTCAGAACATTTTGAAAGCTCGTGAGGGTTATTTTATGTTTTATTTTTCAGTATAAATGTGGGCATACTCACCGGAAGTGTTGGCAGAGAGGAGGTAATGTGTGTATTAGTCATATTGAAACCAACAGGTGGCACAACTTATGCTTCTATCAAAATCTTTAGCTTCAGGTGAAATGTAACGTACAGGAGGGCTAAAAGGGCAGTATCCAGTTTGTTCCAGGCTGCTCCTATAATGTATGATCTATCTTGTGGGCTTTGCAAACTGTTTGAAAAACTCATGTTTGTCATGAACATTCCAGATGAGGCCTTTCTCACCTTTAATCTGTAAGATTAAAGACAGAGTATAGAAGAAGATGCAACAGTGAGAAGTGAGGCTACAGACTATAGCTCTCAATGACAAAAAGCTTTCAGAAAATAGTGTGTTTCTTTTTCTTTTCCTTTCAAGAGCTAACAGTCATTTTAAAATCACTAAAGCAAAATCCTGAGGGCTGACAAAGACAGGATCAAGGAGGGAACCCCTCCCTCAGTGCAGCAGTGTGTTCTCTCTGAATAGTGAGGTACACATGCCTGCACGAGCTGGGAAGCTGCATGGCTGGATGAAATCTCACAAGTGTAACTGTGCGCTGTGCTGTGGAGACTGTGCCAAGGAGATGGTGCAGTGTGGCCAGCTGTAGGGGACTGCTGTAAGCTGGCACTGGAAACAGATGCAGGGCTTAACCTGCAGACTGCTGACGGCCCTTGGGATTTCTGTTACCTGCAAGGGGGTTGTCATGGGTTTTCATACAGGAATTGATTTTCAGTAGTTTGTGGGTTTCTCTGAGTCCCCAGGGACATTTCACAATGGGAATAGATCCACACAAAAGATGCTGGCTGGCTGTGGAGTCAATTAGAAGGTGAACTGAATGAATTCTGGGGAGTGAGAAGGATGGGTTTGAGAGGATTTGAGTAGAGAAAGATTTGGCTCATGCATTTGGAAATCTGAGCTCTCTGAAGTTGTTAGTAGCGAACATCTGTCCTTTTTCTACTGAATCCATTCAGAGAACAGTAGGCTCATCAATGACGAGGGTAATGCAGAAGGGCTGTTGTAGAGTGCAAAATTTGCCTGAGAACTCCTGGTGGGATTGCTAAGCCATTGTTGTTATTTTGGTATGATGATTATCCTCTGAAACAGATCAAAGAGAAGAGGAAATCTGTCTTTCTGGTTTTGTTTTCAATTTCTATAAACTTGTTTGTAACATGCAAAGCAAGTTCCGGGCACAAAATATCTGGGAAATGTGCCAATGTGTAAACATACTTCATTTCTATAACATTGATGACTTGAAGTTGAGTAGCTTGAATTTAGACTGAAGATCTCACTTCAAATTACTGTTAATAACATGGCTGATGGTAACTTAGTAAAGCCACTGGCAATGTACCATGACTTTAGCATAATAAGTAATGGTAAGACAGTTCAGGTTTTGCTTAAAGGCTTTAATCAAGGAAGTGACAAGTATGTCTTTTCCTTTAAAAATAATTTTTAATATGCATTCACACAACCTTTTTTCTTTTATTATTTCTTTATTGTAATTTTACAATTTAGTGTGAACTGGCTAGCTGATTTATTTTGGGATTGTCATAATTCCTCTTTTCTTTATAACGGTGGTCAGCTACCTGCTGTATGCCTCTATTGATACATTTTAAAGTGCATAAAACTCACAGAAATAAAATAAGTTACACAATGGAGAGGACACATCTCTAAATTTTTTGGCAAATACTAGCCAATCCTGGCAAAGCCTTTTGTCATATTTCTCTGTAGTCCTTTCTGAAATATGTAGTAGAAGGGAGAAATTGATGCAGAAGGCTGTCATATCAGCAAATCTTGGAGGCAAGCAAGCTAAAGACAGGAAATCTTTCTGGAGAAAAAACAGCCATTAATCTCTTTACTTGAAAACCACAGTAATTTCTGTTAGGAAGTTACTGCTTGTAAAATCAGTAGTGGGATCTGCAGCTTCTCACATAAGGATCATATATTTGTTTCTGACCAAATGCAGCACTGACCAAAAGCAGTTTTTTTTCTTGGTGTGTTGCATGTCGTGTGTCCTTGTGAAACCAGTTGGTGGGCTTGGCAGAACTCCAAACACATTTCATTGCTACTAATTGGCATTTTGGTTGGCATTGTTTGCACTGAAGCTAGGGCTTAATGGGATGTGAAAAGTGAGCAATAGTCATTCTTTAAAGGTGCTGGTCCTTGGTGTGGCAGGGCGTGCTTTTCATACTTAATAGCCTTCGTAAGGCAATCTCTCACTTTTGAGCTCCACATTAAGTTGTGATGCAGCAAATTGCTTCTGTTCAGTCACGTTCTTCAACACATGCTTGCAAATGCTTCAGTGAATGCTTTTTAACTGTTTAAAGATTTTATGTAATCTTTATCCTAAGGAGTAACTTCTGCCCGCTTACTCTACTGAAGTAGTTTACTTTTATTTGTATGATGTCTGGTTCTTATAGTTGGTTAATTCAGTGACTGCTGTGGGATTTATTATGGTAAAATCAATAGCTTTTATATCTGATTAATCTGCTCTAGTTCATTGCATTGACCAAATTTAAGGGCCTTTAATGGACATTTTATATAATAATCTCTAAAAGGGAGACTTCAGATTGCACTGAATAAATCAAAAGGGGTCAGATTTTCTTCTGTATAATTGAAGTTAGTCTAACGAGTAAGTAATAGCATCGAACATGTTGTTTTACTGTATCTATCCAGAGCTGATGTTAGACATTATTGACTTCAGCTGTCAAGGGAAGTGGGGCACAAGCTGAAAGCAGTTTTAACCTGTTTATCCATCAACCGAGCAAAGAACATGCTGAACATATTCTTAAGTTCACAAGGTACATTTTAGGCTACATTTTTTGATGTCAGTTTCAGTACCAGTGCCATTAATGAAATGCTCCATGGTACAGGGCATAGTCCTTATCCTGGGATCATCTTTATACATAACCCCCTAGTCAAGAAACACAGAATATACTCCACAGCAGAATGTCCCATAGTTGTGTCTTTTTCCCATTTTTAGGGTGGAGTTAACAGCTGATGTAAGGTGTTAGAAAATGGCATCTCAAGAATACATACCTCTGTAATAGATGTTCTGGGGAGGAGATAACTTCTTCCAGGGTTTTCTGAAGTGACAAAGACAGAGTTTAACAGTTCAAGTAGGGAATTCCATTACTGTGTTTCTAGTTCCTTAATATACATAGTGGGATCACTGTTTTCTTCTTACTCCTCGTATATTTTTTCTTTCTTTTTTTACTGAACATGACAGCATTTGCATTGCTTTGAAAAGAGAGAAAATTAGTTAGGATTTTTTCTGTTACAGAAATACATTTACAAGCAGCTGGGAGAAGTCTCAAGATTGCTAGCCCTTGTTCTTGTGGGGGACATCAACCTACCAGATGTCCGCTAGAAATACAACACAGCAGAGAGGAAACAGTTTAGGAGGTTTCTGGAGTGTGTGGAAGATAACCAGCCCCAATGGACCTGCTGTTTACAAACAGGGAAAGGCTTCTGGGTGATGTGGTGGTTGGAGGATATCTTGGGCATAGCAATCACAAAGTGATCTCAGAGGAGTAAGGAGGAGTGTCAGCAGAACTGCTACCTTGGACTTCTGGAGGGCCGACTTTGGCCTGTTTAAGAGCCTGATTGACACAGTGGCTTGGGAGACAGTTCTGAAGGGCCAAAGGTCCAGGAAGGCTGGACATTCTTCAAGAAGGCAGTGTTAAAGGTGCAGAAGCAGGCCGTCCCTATGTGTCAAAAGATGAGCCAGTGGGAGACAAGACTGGCCTGGCTGAACAGAGAGCTTTGGCTGGAACTCAGGATAAAAAGGAGAGTTTCCCACCTTTGGAAGAAGGGACTGGCAGCTCTGAAGGACCACAAGGATGTCACAAGGTTATGCAGGGCGAAGATTAGAGAGACAAAAGTCAAGCTAGAACTCAGGCTGCCACTGACATAAAAGATAATAAAATATGTTTTTAAAAATACATAAGAAACAGAAGGAGGACCAAGGATAATAGTCAACCTTTATTGGATGCAGTGGGGAACATTACCACAAAGGGTGAGGAAAAGGCTGAGGTACTTCATGCTTCCTTTGCCTCTGTCTTTAATAACAAAACCAGCTTCCCTCTGGGTACTCAGCCCCCTGAGCTGGAAGACAGGGACAAGGAGCAGAAAAGGACCTGAGAGTGTTTGTTGACAGCTGGCTGAACATGAGCCCGCAGTGTGCCCAGGTGGCCAAGAAGGCCAGTAGCATCCTGGCTCATATCTGAAATAATGTGGCCAGCAGGACCAGGGAAGTGATTGCCTGTGTGTGGCCCTGGTGAAGCCACACCTCGAATCCTGTGCTCAGTTTTGGGCCCCTCACATCAAGAGGGACGTAGAGGTGCTGCAGCATGTCCAGAGAAGGGCAGCAAAGCTGGTGAAGGGTCTGGAGCACAGGTCTTAAGAGGAGCAGCTGAGGGAACCGGGGTTGTTTAGTCTGGAGGATACTCAGGGGAGACCTTACTGATTTCCACAACGACCTGAGAGGAGGCTGCAGGCAGGTGGGGATTGGTCTCTTCTCCCAGTTAACAAACAGCAGGATGAGAGGAAACAGCCTCGAGTTATGCCAAGGGAGGTGTAGATTGGATATTAGGAAAAAATTCTTTACTGAAAGGATGGTGAAGCAGTGGAACAGGCTGCTCAGGGAAGTGGTGGGATCACCATCCCTGGAGGTGTTTAAAGAAATGCGTAGATGCAGTGCCTAGGTGCTTGACAAAGCATGTAAGTTCAAGATTAACATGAACATGTAGTTATGTTGTTTTACATATTATTCCAATTACATGGGTGTGTATTTTTTCAACTGAAACTAAAATTCAAAATTACTTAACTTCTGTTATATCTGAAATATAATCTGTACAATTTGCATCATATAATAGATATTTAATAGTCATGCAGTGGGAAGATTATCATTTTCTATTTATTAGAGGATTTGTTGTTACTATGCAGGACTTGAGTCAAATTTATTTTATGGCTGTGTATCTTTGCTGACTGAAGCCATTATGAAGGTTTACTGTCAAGAGCCTACTTCAGTAGCCTTTCAGAGGCTTGAATAGCTACTCTAAGACATAAATAAAGGCTCTTTCAGGAACAAATATGGCTGGTAGAAAGCAGACTGCTTATTTATCCCTGCCCGGCCTCTGCCTGTTAATACTGCCCCTGTGGGCCAGGTGAGATCAGACACTCTTGGGTTCTGATTTTTCAGGTTTAGCTCCAGCAGTAGTAGGTGAGGTCCCAGTGTAGGCTTGTGTCTCCACCCTTCAGCTGGAGTCTGACCTCTGGTATCGACCCTGCTGATGCCACAGACCAAATTTCTGCTTAGGAAACCAGCCTGCCATCACAGTTGGTCTGGATCAACCACTCCGTCCATGAAATGTGCCAGCAGCAGGGAGCTGCCGTGCTGTCTCATGCCACCTTTGAAAGGGAAAGGAGCCCCAGAAGATGAACGGAGAGGATAGGATGGTTTCCCAGCAATTATCACTGCTCGGGGCAGAGCTTTTCCATTAGCAGAGGGACAGAGTTCTGCTTCAAGAACAGGCACAGCATGATTGTGAGTCAAAATACAAGTTTAGCTTGCATCTTGAAACCGAACATCTCAGTGAAGTAAAATACCTGTCTTCTATGACTTGTCTTCTCATTTTGCAGTTAGGAAACGCTGTTTTTTCTATACACTACACATTTTCTTTTGTCTGTCATTTTTCCATACTTTCACTCTCTCTTTTGCCTTATTTCTCCCACCTGTACATATGTTTCTGTGTGTGAAAGAGTTTGGTAGGTAGTCTTATTTTACTGAATAGAAAATCAGTTGTGAAGGCAAAGGTAGTTAAAATCCATAAAATATTCTTGTGCCATTTCCAATCTGATGGTGATTTTTATCTTCCTCCAATCCATCTCCTTGCTTCCTTGCTTCAAAATCTTTATGTATGAAAAAAGAGTTCATAGGCTTAGCTGGTCTTAACTTTAGCAAGTTGTGTTTCCTAGTTCGCTGTTAATAGAAGGGCAATGTTATGCTATATTTTGATACTTCTTTATCCTTAGCAGATCTTTTTCCTATTGAGGTGATTTTCCAAAAGTTTATTAAAGCAGCTTTTGGAGCAGATCGTGCTGGAGCAATGGTGCAAAGCAGAATAGTCTCCTACAGCAGGGAAACTGTACCATTTTATTTTAAGATAGGCGAAAGTGAGCTATAACATATTCTAAATTATTTTGCCATAGCCGGTAAGGACTGTGCTTACACTGGTTAAAATTCTCTGTGGTAGCGCTGACACTGAATTACAGCCTGCTGGCCATGCTTTGATTTAGCTGTGCAAGGTATGTAACGTGACTCTGTTCACCGCTGGTATCACTGATCTTTTCTTTCTCTTTCTAAGGAAGATTGCCAGGCAGAGTCCAGTCTCTTTGAGTGGTCCTTGAAATGTGCTTTTTAAGCAAGCATTTGAATTTACTTGACAGTGTAAGGTACAGGGTAAAGGAAGGAAACCCCAAACAAACAAAAAAACCCACAACCCTTAACACTGAAGTAGTGAATTAAGTTTGCTAAAAAGCAAATGACAATTTTGAGGAGTGTGTCAGCTCTTAATAAAATACATTATTCCTTTTAAGTCAATGGATTTTGTGTATGCCATTTCAAAATATTGTACATTGAAAACTGTGAAGTAGATCTTAGTGCAAATACTCAACAGTGTTTCTGTGCTGGCTGTCACACTCTGTTATTGTTCCTTCTTTAATACATTCACACTCTAGATTCCTTGTGCAGCCTCCTGCCCAAGGCATATCTCAGTAAGAAAAGGATGAATATTGCATGTTTAATTAATACATTTACATAAATTGAGGGGGCCAGTTGAAGGGTTGTTCATATCGTTAATGTGATTAATCCCACTGAAGACACAAAAGCACAAGCAAATTCTTTATTATCTCTGAGCTTGAGTAAGGTATTTGAGCTAACACCTTCTTGAGAAAGCAGATGCTGACTCAGAGAAGGTAGAAGTGGCTGGTTTAAGTAGATTCCTGTCTAGGCTGTGGTCTTATGTGTGCCAGGTACCAGCACAGAGGCTTAGAAGGAAAGTTAGAAACAGAGGAAATGTCAAGTGTTTACCCTGTGATATGTGCTCCCATGGCCAGCTGCTTATCAAACCCAAGAGAAGGATCTTCATCTGCACTGCTGTTTGTGAACTTCAACGATTTGTATCTTTTTATTCAGTTGGCTGTTGTCATCGTAAACCTCCTGTTGCAAGTAGTTCCACTGTTCAATGGTGTGTTGTATAATAAAGTACTTTCATCTGTTTATTTTAGACCTGCCACTGAGTAACTCCAATAGGTCCATAGTTTTTATGTTACAGTGCTTCTGTTAAAGTAGTTATTAAATCCCTGTTTGCTTTCTTTACACACTACATAATTTTGGAGCTTTCTGGCGTACACGCTCTTAGTTGTCTTTTGCAAGCTATGAGTTTACTCTGTCCTCATACAGAAGGTACTTCATTCTTCTGATAGCTAATGTTGCTTTACTCTGTGTCTTATCCTGTTTGTTTTTTTTTAATATAGTCAAGACAATATACATCCTCTAGCTTCTCCCACTGACACACTCTTGAGTAACACTGAAATGTTTTGTCTTTGTTCTCATAATCTTTTCCCCCTATCTTCTTATTAATGCTAATACTTCAACCTTTCAAATACCATATAAGATTTAACAGAAAGCTCTTTCAAAAAATACTCTTGCCTTGTAATAGCTGTTGAAGGAACAGATTTTCAGTGACTGGCAAATGTATATGAGTGGGTTTACTTTGAGATCAGCTTGCCACTCAGTTCTTGGTATATAATCTTCTGGAGCTGTTCAGGATTATAACTTCATGTTTCTTCAGAGTCAGGCCTGTTGAGAGATGTGAGTTAAAACTCCGTTGAAATATACACAACCAGATTCTAATCTTATTTATACTTGGAAATTCTATGGAATTTGTAGATACAGCAAATATTTTAGCATACCTAACTTCTTTATCTGATATTTTAATGTAGCTCATAATAGAAGGTTTTCCTTGTCTGAGACGACACATAAGATTTTGAGTACAGCCTTGGGAAAGCACATCTCGTGTTTTAATCTAGTCAGAAGTCATCTATTCCGCAGTAGCAGAGCAGATGACTGTCACTGGAATTCCCCAGTATCCATTTAATGTAATAATGATCAGCATCCATTGTTGCATTAGTCATTGTAATAGAGTCCTGTCAGATGATCATTTTAACATCAACTATTTTAAAAACAGATGTCTATGTTTTTATATGTTTATTTTAATTTTAATTTTTGTCAGTTCAGCTGCAAGAAGTCATTATCTGGTAGCAACTTTCTATTCAATTAACATTTCTTCTGCAATCATGTTGATAGTACGTTCAAATTTTATAAATGTAACGGTTTCCTGCTAGATATAGGTGAAAGTCTTGTTATTTTGATTGTAGGTTAAACCATAGGTGATATTTTGACCTGGGAGGAACAGGTTCAGTGTTTTTTAAAGGCCAAAATACTGAGTTTTTGTAAACAGTAAGACAAATGTAAATATCAAAGCAATCTTTTAACAGTGATTGTGGATGCAAAAAGTTGGTATATCTCATATTCATCAGAGTAGACTTTTACATCTTTAATTGCTTTTTGTATAGTTTTCAAGTATTGAAGGATAGGAGTATGAGTAGAAAAATACCTTCTTAGTTTCTTTAATTTTTCTAGATCTTTACAAATCACATCAATTTACTGCTGATAGTAGCCTTAAGACCAATGTACAGTACACCTGATTCATAACTTGTACTGCATTGTAACTGTTTCAGAACCCTGAAAGAATCTGTTGTAACTATTGAAGTGTTTTACTAGTGACCGGGAGCAGTCGTTTTGCTAGAAGGTTACTCCTGATGAAAGAAGGAATGTTTTATATTATATTCTGCTCACACTCTGTTCTTCATTTGGTTTCACTTTATTTCAGATTTCTTTCATGCAAGGTTGACTTAAATAGTTTGAGGTCAGGAGATGTTAAGAAAAGATGAAGACCTGTGAGGACTGAAAGACACAATAAAATGTTAAAAAATCCCACCAGAAATATACTTAGATGTATATGTAGAAAGCTCAAGTAGACTGAGAGTTAGTTGCCATCAACAGAAACAAACTCTTTAATTCTTAGTCTCCCAATGTCATGCCATTGATTCTGATGGAGGTACAGCAAGTGTGGGACTGGAGGTTCCTGGCAAAGAACTTTTCCAGTTTCTCCATCAATTTACTTGGAGTGGAAAGCCTTCTTGCAGCTCCTGGGATGGCAAGAACTTGCATGCAAATACCTCAGATTAGAAACATGTTACAATACAGGTATCTGTAGTTTGCCCTGTTGACTCATTTGCAGTTTGCAAACAGTTCTAACCTCCACATGCATCTCTGAAGAGGTACCAGCTGAAGAGTTTTTGCCAGCCTTTGCAGGCAATTTTCTGCATAACTTAGACTTCCTGATAGTTAGATTGTATCTTCCCCCATCTCAAATTCATCAGGCTTATTTTGTATTTTCACTCTTACTCTCTACTTTCCACCTGTGGTATGTGCAGCTTTCTGTTGATGGAGAACTACTAGTGGCTACTGATGATAGTTTTCAAACCAGTTTTTCTCCTAGATAGTAGGAAACTGAAATATTTTACAAAGACATCATGGGTTTTAGCTTGCTTGTAGTGGTACAAAAATTAGCTTCCACCAGAAAATGTTACAATCTTTTTGTTTCTAACAGTAGCAATTAGAATTTGTTGTCGGTGTGAATAGGAACAGAACATGATTTTACCTGCCAAAGATAAGCTTCTTTTAAAATGGACTTGCTTTGTGAAGAGACAGTTGTACACTTCTACTAAATTTAGCTGGTAAGATAACTGAGCATTTTATAAACATCCTAACACTTTGTGAAGAGAGAGCACAGGGTGGCATACACCTCGGCGGCAGCAAGGCTTTCAGCACTGTCTCCTACAGTATTCTTGCATCCAGGTTGGGATGTTGTCATCTGGATGACTGGAGAACTAGAGGGGTCATAGTCTAGCTGGATGATTGGGTGGATGCATAGGCCGACAGGAGCCTGATGTAATTCAGCAAGGACACATGTGGAGTCCCACACCTGGGAAGGGTTGACCCTTGCAGCAGTGCAGGCTGGGGGCTGACTAAGGAGCTGGGGTCAGCTCTGTTGGAAGGAACCTGGGCATCTTGGCAGGCAGCAAAAGCACAAGCCATCAGTGCTCCTTGGTAACAAAAGGCCAAAAATACCTGGGGCTGTATTGACAAAAGCATAGCCGGTCAAGTGAGGAAAGGGATTTCCGCAGCACTCCTGCCACCCCCTTTACTCAGCAGTTGTTAGACCACATCTGGAGTACTGTGCCCTGTTTTGGCCCCCCCGGTACAGGAAGGATCATGGTCAGCTGCAGCAAGTTGATCTGGGGGCTGCAGAGGTAGCTGGGTTGCAGTGTGGGCCCCGTCAGCAGTGGCTGAGGGAACCTGCTCTGAGAAGGAGGTTGGGCTACAGATCTGCTGATGTCCCTTTAAACCTGAATGATCCTGTGATTCTCATAAAACTCACCACTGAGTTGTATAGTTTTTATACCCATGTCTCAATTTAAAATAAAATTATTTTATCTAACAAAGAAGTCTTTCTCTTTTACCCTAGTTTTTATTATTATCTTGGTAGAGATAAAGACAATTGCATTTATACATACAGAATATTAAAACATTCAAGTCTCTTTACTTATGCTGTGGAACTACCTCTAAGCCTTACATTTCAGTAAGATAATACCATTAAAAAGGAAGGAAAAAAACATTTTCTTTATGCCTAAAACATCAAAAAGTATTAAAATAACACTGGCACAAATCCATTATGAACAGTACTTATCTCCAGTCTTAACAGAAATACTGAAATATGTCTTTGATTATTTTCACTTTTATATGTAACTTACGGTGAAACATGCACTGTTCCAAATTCTAAAATCACGTGAAATATCTTTGAAGTGTGTACGCCCAGTAAAAAAAGAAAGGATTGTGGAAAAGAGATCTATATTGGACTGGATGAAAGAGAAGGTCTAAGGTGTGTGGCCATGACTTACTACATAATATGTCTGAGGCAGGTAAAAAGGTTTTGGGGACAAAAATGCTTGGATTTGGGATGAGGAGCTGATGTGAAAATAGACAGGATGATATCAGAAGAAAGGAGTAGGAGCAGAAGGGCATCATTAGAAGAACCAGTACCTGCTTGAGCATACCTTCTTTTCATGAAAGAGAGAGTTTTAGTGGCCCCTTGCTATCAGCAGGGTGTCTTTTAGTCTTACAGTGCATTGTGCTGGTTTTGGTTACCTGTTACAAACCTGAGAATTAAATGTAATTTTATAAAAATTGCATACATGAACCTGTCTACATTAACTAAGTACTGTACTGGCCTTCCTTTCATTTCAGATAGTTCAACATACTCTGGTTTTGCATGGGTTTTTTTCATGTTTAGTGATGCTGAATTTTTTCCTTACCACTGGAGGATTTTTGCCTTCTGAGTATTAAGCTGAAGGTAATAATATATTACCAGTGTCTTCACTAAGTTACCATCAGTCATGTAATTAAAAGTAATATGAAGTGAGATTTCAAGCCACGCAACTTCAAGTTACCAACGTTACGGAAATGAATTGTGTTAACATTGGCACATTGGGTAAATCCAGTGGTCTGTTTCGCAGCATGGCCCCACAAGAGTTGGTTTAGCACTGCTACCAAGAGAACAAGCGACTGAAGCACTGTACTGGTCCACTGTGTGGCCACGGCCTTCCACTTAAGGGCTTAATAGTCATGCTTATTAAGTAGCAGACTTCATTTTCTAACATGGCAAGATGCACCTATTCCTTTGTCAGTTAAAGTTACTTCTCTATCCAGTCTGAAAATCAGGAATTCGTATGGGTGAAGATCTAGAGATTAGTTATGAGAAACCAGAGATTCCCTTTTAGATGTCTGTGAAGTTGCTTCCCTCACATTGTAATCTTAGACAGAAAATGAGCGCATCCCAGACAAACAGGTAAGAATGGTATCTTTAGGCTTAAAACTGAAGCTATAACAAAACTTCAGAAACTGAAAGCAGGTGCAAAAATCGTCATTGGTTGCAACATTTACAGCATCAGTCTATCTAAAAATCAGCCTTAGCTAAGTTTCATATTAGAGTAGCTACTTGAGTGATTAAGAAGATAATGTATGTGTTTTAGCCCAAATCACAAAGGCTTGTTACACCACACAAAGAGGACTATCAATTCAATCAGAGGCTAGGAGCCAGAGATTTGCAGAGATCAGATGGTGTGCAGGAAGCTTCAGCCTGGAGCACTGAATGTGTCTTAACTGTTTCATTCATTGCATTACTTGTGTTTTTTCATCTGAAATAGAATTGATCCCAAGTCGCAAAAATTTTATAGGAAGCACAGCAAGTACTATATTTTGAGTACAGAACTTGGATATTTTTTTCATCTTTAAGAGAAACCAAACAGTTAAACTTCTGTTTTGTGTGATATCTGAATATGACAAGCAGAAGAAAAGATTTGTGTTTATGTTCTGAAATTGTGAGACTCTTCATTACATCTTGCTCGTTCATTACATACTTAATCTTCTATAGAAACTCTTACGTAAGAAGATGTAGTGTCCTTTTCAGATATTTTAGAGCTGCTTATTTACTATTCATTTCATTCTGTGCCTTGATCATCCTATCCCCAGAATGATAAAATTCAGCTGGGATGGTAGTTGTGTCCTGTCCCTGTAGTACCAGATGCATTAGGTTTGGTTGCTGTTTGGCTAGAGACACTCATGTAGATGACTGACTGCGTGTGATTATAGCGAGTACCAACTTTTGAAGAGAAAATACCAGTTTCTAGAAAAAAATAATTAGCTTTCACGTTTAATCTGTTTCGCTGTATCTATGATATGAAGTACTAAAAGTGGTCAGGTTTGTTTCTTCAGTAACTTCTCTATAAGCAAACATTTAAAAAAAATCTTCTGGAATTGGAGTCTCTCCTTTGGCTTGTCTTGTTTTAAAATGTTGTAGTTTCTCAGAGTAGGAAGCAGACTACTTAGAAACTTATCTCAGAAACCTCTGTCTGAAAACTCAGGTTTATGAAAACAATGAAAAAGTTACATGAAATACGTTTTCCATTTGTACATGTAACCATTCCTGATTGCATTTGCTTCTTAAATATGCTTTTTACCATGCTATTTTTACAGCCAAACAAAAATCTGAGTCATTCCCTTGGTTGGCTTTGGAGAAGCAATCACCCAGCCTAGAACTCCTTCCTGTTTGCAGAGTCCTTCAGCTTTCAAAAAGGAAACTGAGTACAATGCAAAAAAAAAAAAAAAAAAAATCTTTCACATGCATATATCTGTGATTCAAAAACATGAGCCTTTAGGCCCTGTAGTTTGGGCAAGGAGTGGAACTGTGTCATGGTTTAACCCTAGCCAGCCACCCAGCACCACGCAGCTAGTTGCTCACTCCCCCTCATTCAGAGGGATGGGGAGGAGAATTGGAAAGGAATGTAAAACTCAAGGGTTGAGATAAGAACAATTTAATAATTTAAACAGAATAAAGAGGTAAAGACCAACAATAATAACAATAATAATATACTAACAATAATAACAATAACAAAATGGAAAGGTGGGGAAAAAAGGGTAAAGCAAAAGCCACGCATGCAAGCAAAGCAGAACAAGGAATTCATTCACTGCTTCCCATGGACAGGCAGGTGTTCAGCCATCCCCAGGGAACAGGGCTCCATCACGCGTAATGGCTATTTGGGAAGACAAATGCCATAATTCCAAATGTCTCCCCCCTTCCCCCTTCTTCCCCCAGTTTATATATTCAGCATGATGTCGTATGGTATGGAATACCTCTTTGGCTAGCTTGTGTCACCTGTCCTGGCTGCGTCTCCTCCCAATTTTCTGTGCCCCCCCAGCCCTCTTGCTGGCAGGGCCCAAGGAACTGAAAAGTCCTTGATTTAGTATAAACATCACCCAGCAACAACTAAAACCATCAGTGTCCTACCAACACTGTTCTCACATCAGAGCCAAAACACAGCACTGCACTAGCTACTAAGAAGAAAATTAACTCTCTCCCAGCTGAAACCAAGACAAACTGAAAAGGCCAGTTTCAATGAGATGCTCATGTTTAATGTTGCACAGCATCTGACGCTTTTAAGACGTTTTAAGTTTTAATTAAAAGACATGGGTTTGCTATCCTGCCTCATAGTGAGGGGTGGGGTTTTCCTTCTGGTACACCACTAAATGCCATTGAAGAAATCTGGTTTTGTTGTAACTCTGTTTAACACAAGGCTAACTCTGATCTGATGAGGCTTATCTGCCTTGACTTCATGTCTAGGCTATGGTAGAAACAATTCACAGACTATCACGGACAAAGAATATAGTAGTACAGTGCAGTGATTTGGGTTTGTGTGGTAATGCTATGTAATGATTTGCTTACCTCCCTTACTTGCCAGCCACCTCTTCCCCCAGTTTGACCAGTAGAATGACTAGGTTTAAGTTTCTAAATACCCCTTTTTATTTCTATAAAGTACTAACAATCTTTCCATTGAATCGGGCTTGGCAGAAGTGTTTTACCAGTAACAGGCTCACACCGTTCTAATGAAATTTTGATTTTAAGGAATGACTATGCAAAACAATGTTGTTGGCAGATTTTGAAGGTACCAATGTGAGCTATGTGCTGGAATTCAGTTCCCATGTTCCTTCTGCACCTATCCACCATTTGCCTCTTTGAAAAAAACCTCTGCAGCTTCTAAACCCAGCTGATTCAGGAAAACTGTCCCATAGCTTCAGTTGGATTTGTGAACTGTTGAGTACAAAGCAAAACCTTTCTAAAATTATTAACGTAAGATTTTGCTTGTGTGGAGACTGCTGTTAGCAACCAGGAAGCTTTAAGTACTTAATCACAAGCAAAGTAATTAAATCTTCACTTCTGTTTACTTCTGAAAATTACATTCTTAATGTGTTATGTTTATTACTTCTATTTACTTTCTCTTTAGACAAGCAATCTGTGAAGTAATCACTAGGCCAATCAAGTATTCAGTGCAGGTCTGACTTGAGGTGAATTGGATACTGCAAGAGGTCAAAGTTTATGGCAGAAGTCTGTTCCGTGATCTGGCTGAGGAGGTTAACTGCAGTTTTCTAGCATTAGCAGGCATCGTGACTTCTTGTTAGGGTTAAAGTCTGATCTAAGAACGTTAGTTGGCCAGCTTTTCTTCAGTACTGTGTGTGTTTCACTTTTCTTCTAGGTGGAATAAAGGTGTGTTAAAACAGTTTATATTTTTTACTGTATTTAAACATAATTTATTATCTCAGTTTAGAAGGAAGAAGGAAATTTTCCTTTTTTATAGTGTTAAAATGAATGGCATAATAGATAAAATTAAGTTTCAGGATTTATTTGCATGAACTTGTATGAGAGTTTCTTAATGTATTTTTTCTTTCTTTGCAGCTATTGGCTGACAAACAAGGTTCACATTAAACGACCCAGCACTGGTCTCCTTATGTATACACTTGCCACCAGATTTTGTGATGAAATTCACCTGTATGGATTTTGGCCATTCCCAAAGGATTTACATGGAAAGCCAGTGAAGTATCATTATTATGATGATCTGAAGTATCGGTACTTTTCTAATGCCAGTCCTCATAGGATGCCATTAGAGTTTAAAACGTTGTATGTATTACATAACAGGGGAGCACTTAAACTAACAACAGGGAAATGCGTACAGAAATAAAGCACATGTAAAGTACAATAAGAAGTACAGAACACACACTTCATCATAAAGATGTTGTGGAATGGCAATGGGATCCCAGTGAGGATATGTTTCGATACCCACTAAGCCATCGGAAAAAGGAATTTTATTAGAAGTACATAACCAGCTATTATACCTGTAAAGTGCTATATAAGATCTTGAGATCTTGACTGCAAGGGTTCAAGTAAGTGCCACTTTCACTAAGAACAAAGCTTGAATGTATACTCAGTAGTGTTTACAGGATCCAGTGACACATTCATCATGAATTAAAGAAGAAAAATACACCCTGCTTACTGCTGACTTGCCAATGTGGTCTGACAGCCCACAGAAGTCCCCAGTGGATGGAACATTTTCTTGAGCAAATAAACCAGGCTTTGGCAGAAAAGGTCATGATGCAATTGAGTAGAGAAAGTGAAGTCCGTAAGATCAAACAAATCAGTAAATGCCTTCAGTCAGAGGACCGTTTCTGATCTTGTATTATAACCTCAGCTTTTGTTGCTGTTTTTCTTATTGCTGTTCGTTGGGTTTTGTTGCTTTTAAGTATTGGAGCCCTTAAAGGATTTTGAGGATGTTACGAGTAATTAATAGTGTATATCTTATGGAATTGTCTTAGGAAAAAAAAATCATAAGGGTGGGAGGGTGAAGGGAAACATCAAATATTTCATCAATTATTATTGTGTTCTGTCCTGCTGTCACACAACCCTTAATGACCCAATCATTTTTCTAGCTACCACTGTTAATACCACTACATGGAACCACTCAGACATCATTTTGATGCGTTTTTGAAGAATTATTTTTTTTTTCTATAGAGTTCAGATTTGAAGACGTACAAGAAGGTGCCCTTATTTTTGGTACCAAAGATTACTCTTGCACACATTTTTTCCTTCCCTTGAAGAAATGGTGTAGATTTAGTATGATGTTTCTTTGCTGCTGAAGGGAACATATTCTTTATGTTATTTAAATCTTTGAATTAAGCATCTCAAAACAAAACTTCTTTACTGACTTTCCATATAGAATTTAATTCTTCAGAAAAATCTGCAGGAGTAAAGAAACTTTCATACATTCAAATATATATAGATACAATTTTTATTCCTGATTGAAAGGAAAACACAAAGTCTAAAAGAGCTCAGGTGACATTGGAACACATCTAAAGAAAAAGAAAAAAAGAAAAGACCTAGCCAATTAAATGGAAAATAAAATAACTGTAGATCCAACAGTTCTTTTAAAACTTAAATTTCTAATGGTGTTGGATGATATCTCTCTAATATACCTCTTTTGTATCAGCTGATGCGTAATTGACGGAAATAACAGATCTGCATTGTCTCACAGTGATTTCTCTAAGCATCATTCTTGTTTATCCATAAAACCAAGAATTCTTTCACTCTCTTTTTTCAGAAAAGAGAACAAGAAATTACTTGAAGGTAGGAGAGGGTGGACTGTCAATGCAGCGTATACAAAGATACAAAACCTGTCTGCACATGGTATGTTCTAGTGCTGTTGGAGCAAGTGAATGAAGAACAGCACTACCATGGTTCCATCATTTTCCTGCCAGGCTAGGCTAAGGAGGAAGCATGCAGATAAAATATATTGGTATTTTTGTGTTATGTTTTCAGCTCTACGTTAGGTCCTCATCTCTGAATATGGTATTTAGTGTTTCTATTGAATTCTGAACTAACTTAAGCAATTTCATATGTAGCACAGCACTCAAACATTTACTAGCTCAAAGTGCCATTTATTACCAATTTTTCCTCTTAAGTTCACATGTATTTCGTCTGTGATTATGCAAATTTAGTAGCTAAATCACTGCCTTGCGGACAGTTTTGCCAAAACTTAATGAGAAATAGAAAGTCATTCTGGTATATCTAAGACACTGCTGTCTTCCCTTATTCACCACTCTCTCCTGCCCGGTACAGTTTACTTTGGCTTTATGCCAAGGTGTGGGATGTGGTCCTAACATGATCACCACTGAAACCAAGGAATCACGAGGAACTAAACAGCAGTACAGACTGGTATATATTTATTTTGTTGTTGCTAAGCCAGAGGGTGTTATATGTATGCTGTGTGAACTTGCAGTTTAATACAAGGTTATTTCCTTGATGAAAGGTGGGCATATTCCTATTCTTTTTGTCAGGGTTTGGCTGCTGTTGATCTTTTAAAACTTATTTCATATACATTAACAGAATGTCTGTTGAGATAAAGAATTCACAGTTGCCAGTCTCAAAAGCTCAGAGAAGCATTTGTTTAGCTTTATCTTTTCTTCTGGGAATGTCTTTTCATCCATTTAGTGTCAGGCCATCAACAAAAAGGGAATTCAAGTAGACTAAAATGTTAACTGACAGATGATTTTTTTCACTTCAAGGAAGGTTTTAATATACCAATTGATTATTTCACTCAGAGCAAAATAGACAGAGACACTCTTTGCTGTAGTAAACAAAAAAAATTACTTGTGTCATTGAAAAAGTTAAAATAATGAGATGTAAATAGGAAAATAGATGGGAAAGTTTGTGTTTAGAAGTCAGCAGATGAAGAAAAATTTGCCTGAGCTTCTTTTGCAAGCTTCACATTTGATTCTCTGCAAGTGAAGTTAGCTTTAGTACGCAAGCCATGGAGTCCAAATTTTTACCGTATTGTGAAATCTGACAGAACAGAGTGATGCAGGGCAAGGTTTGTCTGACTTCCTTTGGCATAAAACATGACAGTAACACCTACTTCCATGACAACAGTGTTTGACAATACCTTCTCAAAACTGGGCCTTAACCTCATCTCCTGCAGGCTTTCTGCTTTCAGTACTGCATACTGGCACCATGAGCCATGGTCTCATGGCTTTTTATGGTCAGGATTCCTCACTAACCCATCTACCGCCTCACCTGCCTCAGCCTTATTCTGAACTGAACTGTGATGTAGTAGCGAGTGGTAGGTTTTAAACCATCCTCTGAGGCAAGTAGCAGTTGTAGTGTTTGACACTACAGGTTTTCACAAGCACTAGGAGTCATTTTACTCTGTTGCTCTTGTGTAGTATCTGTGTGCCCTAAAGCTTATGTCTGTTTTGAGTTGCTGGTTACTTTAGGGTGATCTGAGGTGGGACATACCCAGAGGTTTTCCTGTTAGTCTACATGGCCTTCGTTGTTAGCCCTCTCACTGCTGGGAAGCTATAGCAGTGGACTTACTGCAGACACCCTGACTTACCTTTCCTTTCTGCCTCCTGGCTCTGTATTACCTTGGGGCTCTTTGTGCGTTTCCATTGAGGCACCCTAGCTCCTGAATTAAAAAAAAACATCTTTTTCCCTAAAGGTGACTGGGGGCATAGCACCAAAGTCATAGTTGCTGTATAGGAATTTTATAGTGGAATAAATTTCACCTCGTGGTCTTCACTGGGCAGGAGTCAACAGCTCAAGCCTCCGTAGCTGCCTTGGATGATTTCTGCTGTTTTATGTACATTCATACCTCCTGTCCTGCCTGCGGCATAGGTCAGACAAACAGGCTTTATTATACTTAACCACTTTTATCATCCAACACTATCAACAACTAATGTGAAGTAGATTGCATAAAAAGAAAAAGGATCCCTGATATTGTAATGATGTCTGCCCTGGTGAGGAACAACTGAGGAATGGCCATCAGTTTAGCATTTCTCAAATTTATCCTCATATCAGTCATATCAATTGCTGGCTATGGTTCCTAAATGTATGTTAAAAATAAGAACTGGGAAAGACAGCAGTGTGTATTTTTCTGAATCTTATGGCAGCTTTACATTGAACAACTTGATTTCATTCAATAATTTTATTGTAAACTGTTTATTAATGTACATGTTAATGTTTCTGAAGCAGAGAGTCCTTCATATTTCATAAAAATAATAGAAAAATATATTTGATTGTTAAGTTTTCAGCTTTGGGGACAGTTTTCTCCCACAGCTCTGAGCTACTCTCCAGGTACAAGATCTACTGAACCTTTCAAACCTTGGCTGGTTTACACAATCTGATGTGTAAAGAAGACTGTACAATTCTTTTGTTAAACAATATAAGCAACCTGTGCTTGAGGTCAGCACCTTTTACCTAATTGACTGCAATTTGAAGAAAAGCAGGTGTGCATTCAGTAACTTTTTTAGTGTTTGATCCAGCAAAGTGCTGAGCACTCTTTACAGTGACTTTCCTGGGAGAGGTATGTCCAGGATTCAGATGGGGATCTAGATTAGCATATTTCAGGATATAACTCTGAAATTGCACATTATTTATTTTTAAGAGCACTGTTACTTTGTGTAGGGTAAAGCACAATTGTTCTAAATGTAGATAAAACAAAGAGCGTTTACAGAAAGCTTCATTCCTGCACAGTACTATTGCTACTGAGCATATGTAATACAATTTCTGTGGTTTAAAGTATTGATATGTATTCTGTCAGGATTGTCATGTTTGACACTGTTAATATTATTTCAAGTACAGCTATGGGGATTGTTTCTTATTTGTATAAGTGTAAAATAAAGAACTTTTTTTCGTTTTTTCTGCTATATTCTGTTCCATATTCCTTTATAACACAGTTATGATAATATTTTTCAATTGTGCGCTAGTTGTAAGGATATCTGGAAGGGGAGTGTCTGCCTCTTTAAGGTGTCCGGTCAAGGACTTCCTCAACACAAAAGGGGATATCAAAAAAAGGAGGAAGCCATAAACAAGAACACAAAGAAAGACACAAACCTGACCGACAAATTATAAGGGAGGCAGCGGTAAGAACCAAAACTGATTGGTCGCACTAAACTGGTGAGGGTATGTGGAGTGCAGGTGTGTTTATTCAAATGGGGTACTAAGGAAAAGGGGGAAGCAATAAAGTATACAGAGACACAAGCCTGACAGGCAAATAATAATGGAGGCAAAGACAGGAAGCCAACCTTGTTAGTCACGGTAACTGAACAGCTATCAAGAAACTGCAGGCCAAGGGGACTTTGAACTGATGAGGATGCACACCTGAGGGTCCAGGATGGTGACGGGGAGTGGGTGGGAATGTGCAAACTGACAGGCAATGTGCAGGGGAGGAAGAACAGAGGAACAGACAGAAAAGGGGCTGGTCGTGTGTAAGTTGTGGCAGGTCAGTACGCTTGTCTGGCTGAGCCCTGCGCCCCATGGCCGCAGTCTCTCCTAACGCCCCATTAAATCTTTTCTCAGCCACCTCTCTGCTTCACCTTTCTGTCCCGTGCGTGTGGCGCTGCGAGGCCTCCGTGCCAGCGGCGGGCCTGGCGCCGGGGCAGCGGGTGCCGGCTGCTGGGCTCAGCCCGGGCCGTGGGCAGCCCTGGCCCTGGCGGGTGCTGGAACAGGCCGGGGCGCCCAGTCACCCGCTGCGAGCACCTGCAGCGGGGCTGGGGGGGTGGGGGGTGTACAAGTGACAGGACAAGTTGCCCACGGGAGGTTTGGGTCGGATGAGGAAATACTGCCTTGCTGAAGGGTTGTCAAGCCCCGGACCAGGCTGCCCAGGGAAGGGGCCGCGTCACCACACCTGGAGGTTTTAAGAGCGCACGTGTGGCGCTTCGGGACGCTGAGGGGTGGCCTTGGCAGGTTGGCAGCTGGACTTGGTCTTCAAGGTCTTCTGCAGCCTGAAGGGCTCCGTGATCCGGTGCCCGTGGCTGGAGCCGGCGGGGGCTTTAACCCACGGCCGTGGGGCAGGAGCGGCGCGTGTCCCCACGCCGGCTGCTGGGGGTCCCCGGCGCGAGCGAGGCAGGCGAGGGGCTCAGGCCGGTGCCTGGGGCAGGACGGCGGGTCCCAGCCCGTTGGGGGAGGGGGGGCGTGTGTGCCTGTGCGTTTGTGCGTGTGTGTGTGTTCGCGTGTGTTGTGCGTGTGAGCCCCTGCAGGCTGGGGCTGGGCCGGGGGCGCTGCCCTCTGTGCGGGGGGGTGTGGGGGATGCCCTGTGTGCGCACCCCCGGGGTGTGGGGGTGGGGGTGGGTGTGCCCCCGGGGTGGGGGGGTTGCCCCCGGGGTTGGGGGGGGGGTGCGCACCCCCGGGGTGTGTGGGTTTGTGTGTGTGTGCCCCCAGTGTGTGTGTGTCCCCGGTGAGTGTGTGCCCGGTGTGTCACCGCTATGTCACTCGGCGCCACTCCTGGCTGCCCTGCCAGCGGGGTGACGCCACCCGCGTCCCTCGGCCTGGGCAGGAGCAGCCCCGAACGGGATCGGGAGCTGCTTGTAATGCCCGTTTGATACAATATTGCAAAACTTACCCAGTGAGGGCCAGCATTAGTTTCTGTATACACTTCAGAATTTAAAAAAAAAAAAAAAATTAAATATTAGATCATACATAATAATGCAAAAAACTTACACTATGCTTTAATGCCTATTAATCAGTATCATGTTTCAATCAATAACAGCTTTCTAAACCTTTACCAGCCAATACTGCAAAAACAAATACACAACTCCACCCTGATGATAGAAACTATAAAAAATCACCAACCTTTCCCCTAATGAATTTGATGTTTTTATTCGATAGTTGTACATTCAGTCTTCACACACTGTTGAAACACGTGTATTTGGAAATGCTGTGGCAGTCCATATTTTGCTGAGCTGTGTTCTTTTTTCATGGCAATGCACAAGAGACCATATTTTGCTGAATCCTACTTATACCTATGTAGTATCAATTAGATTATTTTAAATTGCCATCCATTTTTATTGGGAAAGCACTGTCTTTTGATTACTTACTACAGCATATAAGAATATCATTGATAATCAGTAACTGTGCCATGAAAAATTCTTGCACTGTAAGGAAGATCTGCTTACAGCAGCAATATTCAGCTGTGCTTTCTCCTGCAGCCTTTACAAGCAGCCTTGTGAGCCCACCTTTATGTATTCTATTATTTATGCCTTCTTACCTTCTGTTTGATTTTTATGCCCCAAAATAAGTACATGTATAAATCAAGGAGATTATTTCACCATTTCTTATTGCAAAACTTTAAAGATATTTGATATGATTCGAGTGCTGCTTCTAAGCATTAAGAAACCTGATCAACAATATGACAGACTGCTTCTCAAAGGAGTACTGCCAGAGGTAGTGTAATTTAGTTGTCCCTTTATGGCACTCAGGTGATAACAGGGCCAGCCAAACTGCACAGGTAGCTAGTCAGCACAGTAGTGAGGCTGTGGTCTCAAAGAAAAATACTTCTTTTTCTGTAGACTAAAATGTATTCCAAGGGAAGTGCAGTGAGAAAGATGGAATGAGAATGGTCCACCCTAAAGGAGACATCATTGCCTGAATCTCAATGCTATTCCATTGTTTTAGAGCACAGGAAACACCTCCCATTAAAAGGCTGATTACAGGTCAGCCTTAGTGTCCTCACGGTCATTTCATGTTCTCTAGACTGTTGTATACATACTCTGGGTATTCTCACCTTTTTCCACTCATTTTACATTGCCATAATTTGAGTGGAAATAGTGGAGCTGATTCTGTTCAGCACAGAGTGTCTTTAAAATAAAATGGGATTTAGTCTTTTGAAAGAAAGAGAAAAAACAGGTCTATAGACATGTCAGATATTACCTGCACATCAAGAACTCAGAATAAAACCACAGCCTTCACTTTGTTGCTATTAAAATTACAGTCTAGAATTAGATGGGATTTTTTGTCCCCTTTCTTCTCTATGGACTAGGGTGTCCTGCGGTGCACCAAGGAGCAGCCTCTGTTGAAAAGCCAGGGGGCATCTCATGACTTCTCCGTTATGACAGGCAGTGTGAAGACTGCCTTTCTATCCCGGAGTGGAAAATGCAGACACTGGCCCAAAATACAACTTCTATAAAGCTCAGGCAAATATTACCAACCAAAACATTTCCAGGCAAGAATGGCAAGCTGCTGTGCTAGGACTCCAAATATCAAAACTACATGTATGGATATTTCTAAATATAATGTAAACAGTTTTCAGTCTCTCTGCTCTTTATTTGCTCAATAGAAAAATAAATATCAAAATAGTGTATTTTGACTAAGTGATAGCATTTTGGATTGTGTATCTGAGGATGAATGCAGATTTTTATGTTTCATAAAAGAATCCTTCCAGTTCTTCCAGAACAGCTTACATGGGACCGTTGTATTTCTCATCAGGACAAGACCATTTTGTAGGTCTTTATTATTAATTTATTATTAATAATCTTCTGTTACTCAGCTCTGAGTGTTACTATCATGTCAGTGTGTGGATAACTACAGGGAACAATTGTGAGCCTACTGAAGTAAAGTTCAACTCCTGTCTTTAAACATAGTCCCCTTCTAATGGACACTGAAAGGCATTCCTGGAAATCCTCCTGCCTTAAGAAAGCTTATTAACACAGTGGGATGCAATCCAGGAGTTAAGCCACAGACCAAAGTAAAGCTGGGAAAGTAATTCATCCCAGCATCAGAATGGGCATGGAGAGTCAGCCAAAGCCCTCACTGTCTGAAAATTTGCTCTATATACAGAAGGAATCCTTCCAAATAGTCACCATTATCCTGAACGTGTATCTGTAACATTCTTTAAGGACATATATGCTTTTTCTAGTTGGTTTTCTTGTCTCAAGTTAAGTAATCATTTGATCTCTGAAATCCTGGCAAAGGGAAATCAGTCTCACAAAGTGTTTTGCTAATACAGAAGGGCTGTCTCCCCGGATGATAGCTGGTAGGCAGATGTAAGTTCTCTGTTTACTGGTGCATACCTTTCAAACAGTACCTTAACAAAAAAAAAAAAAAAAAAAAAAAAAACACACACACCCCAAAAAAAAACACACACACAAAAAAAAAAAAAAACCAACAAAAAAAAAAAACCCAAACAAAGAAAACCCCAAACACCTTGATGAGCTAGCTATGCTGTCCAGATAGTGTTTCTAAGAGTTCTGCTTCCCTATTACCTCATGAACATTACTCTCAGTAGCTGTTCCTTTCAGAGACTGACAGATGCTATTTAATGCAACTAATCTGCTAGGTTTTACTATCAAGTTTCTCAGACCCACCTTGATGACTCAGAAGCATCAGAATGTTCTGGAGCATTCAAATCCTTGTCTCCATCCATTGCTTCATGGCACTAATGAAAAACAGCTTCAGGTTCAGTAAGTTCAAGAACAGTGCTGAGCAGCCAGTTCTCACATTGTTTTCCTATATAATCCTCTGACTGCAGGAAAGCAAAATGAAGGTTAATGATGCTATGACACAGGAAGATACCAAGAAAAAAAATAGTAATAAAATAACAGCAGATGCTTTCAAATGCCCCTCTCCTGAATGCTCAACTGCATGGCATTCACCATTTCCTCTCCAGAGTTTTCCATTTGCTCTCCAACCTCTCTGTTCTTAACTCCTGCTGAACCACTGGCAAGTTTAAGCACACTCCTAAATCTATGTATTGAGAGAGACTGTTAGAAGCCTGAGGAAGTGTTATGCAGGACTACACCAGTTTGGAAGAAGAATAGCTATTGCAGTATGGTACTCCATGTGGATGAATTGCTTTTTTTATGAGAAGGTTGGAGTAGCCTAAGCAGTGCATCATGGTAATGCTCTCTGGTCTGCTTTCACAGTGCATAGAAGAGTGCTGAGTGATACTCAAACAGCATTCAGTGCTGTAGTAGGTCTAAGTCTGTTCATCAGAGAACGTGTAAAGCCTGATTGTACACGAAGTTATGTCCTCAAGTAACCTTAGCTCCTCCCATGCCAGCTGCATCACTGCTTTTCCACCTTCCACCTTTCCACTTCCAGGGTCTTCCAGACTCCAGTCACTGCTTCCTCTTCCAATAATCTCACATCCCTCCCATTACAGCATGGGACAGAGGACCTATCTTGCAAAGGTGGGAGAAGCTCACAAGCCAGGCAAGTAAAGGTGCCTGTGATGCCAGTTTGCAGCTATGCAACTAATATGCCCATGCTCACAAACCCGCGTCCCATTCAGGGAGTGGACTGTTGCTGCTGAGGGAGTGCAGAGTGCTACTTGTCTTTGCTGCAGCAACAGTGTTCACTCTCTTTGTAAGTACTTTATTTCCCAAATGTTTTAGGAATTTTAGATGTCTAAGACAGCTACTTTTCTAGTGAATGTGGCTGAATTTGATCAAGGCATTAGTACAGAATCACAGAAGCTTGGAAGGGGCCTCTTGAGATCATTCAGTCCAAATCCTGCTGCTCAAGCTGGGTCAGCTAGATCAGCTTGTTCAGGACCATGTTGGGTTTTGAAAGCCTCCAAAGATGGAGAGTCCTCAACCACTCTGGTCAGCCTGGTCCTGTATTTGACCACCCTCACAGTAAAAAAAGCATTTTCTTGTGTTCAAATGAATTTTCTGGCTTTTAATTTGTGCTCATTGCCTCTTGTCCTGTCAGTGTGCACTACCGAGAAGAGTCTGGCTCCCTTTTCTTCATTCCCAGTCATCAGGTATTTATACACATTGATGAGACCTCCCTGAGCCTTCTTCAGACTGAACAGTCCCAGCTGTTTCAGCTTTTCTTCATACGAAAGATGCTTTTGTCCCTTAATCTTCTCCATGAGCCTGTGCTGGACTCACTGGCTAAGTTATTAAGATGAACTGACAGGCAAGTGATGGCATCATATAAGCCTTACTGCCTTAGCAAACCAGGCTGAAGTGAGCTGTAGGTAAAGACAGAGCTATGTGGCTGTAAATAGGACAGAAAAATACCTGAAGAAAATTTATTTTCTCAATAGAAGTAAATACTAGTTCCTAGTCTCTACTACTACTGCCAGTATTTGAAGCCCCTTACTGGAGTATCAGTTATGACACAAAGGAAAGTAAGTAGAAATCCAGTGCATATTCTTTCCCTTTAATTTTAGTAGCTTCTTATCTGGTGTGTATGACAAAGTTTGGAAAGATGATGCACAATTCCTGATAGGGAGAGTAACTTGCTTTCCAAATATGAGAGTTGTTTTGCAGTCCAGGAGAATTTTGTTCCTAGTGCCTTGTGCTTCACTAGACCAGATTATATTTGTATAGACTTAGCATGGCTTCCAGCTTTAGGTTATTATGATGAAACAAGTGATTCTAAGTACACTTGTGTATTGGTTACTTTCATATTTTGGAAATGTGTTAATTCATGGAAAATCTATTAAAACATATGACTTTGTTTTGATCTTTGTTTTCAGAGCTAAATAGACCAATAAGTCTGGCAGCCAGCTTGCAGGCAAAGACTTATGTCCAAAAAAGATGATGATTTGGATTTTCTCCAATTTTCTGTTGCAAGCAGTTATATGAAAAAGAGAACTTTGTGGTTTGTTAACCAGTAGCGCTCTAAAGAAAGAAAGATTTTTCATCTCTGTATCCTGTTTATTTGTGGGGTTATATGAATAGCACATAGCAGTAGAAAATTAGTTTGTAATTATTTGGCATAGAAATAGCTTGTATAAACTATTTTTTATAACTAGTTATTTTTTATAACTACTATACAGCAAAGTGTTGATAAATTTCAGTTTCAGATATTTGCTGCCATAGTGGAAGACAACAGAAAGACAGAAAAGCAGTAGCAAAAATGAATGCCCTTCTATTTTTTATAGTACACATCTAAATGGCATCTTGGTCACTAAGCAGAGGATCTAATCTGCTATAGCAATACTTCTAGTTAGTGAAAATTTTTAATGGAAAGTTTGAAGATCGTGCTCTGACTTCATTGTATGGGGTGTTTTGCTAAGAAAACACTGTACTGTTTTAATGAAGGTGTTTGGTTTTGTTTTTTTTTTTTCCTCAGAGTGTTCTTGTTTGCTTGCTTCTTTGATAAATGTTACAGAACTTAGAAGGTCTATATCCTATATATAACCACAACCATTAAGAGGAATATTAGTGGAAACCTGGTAAACTGGGAAAAAAAACCCAGTGTGCAGTCAATCTTTTGTCACAGGGCAATCACTCCATCCTCACAAGGTCCTCAGTTCCACCTTGCTAGGCAGGAGAGTGTATCAATGTGAAAATTGTGTAACATGGGGCAAGAAGTCAGTAACTGTGAGCAATCTACCATTAGTTACCATACAGACACAGTTTCCTACTTGAAGGTCGAAATTCTGGAAAGGAAGGTTAAACGTGCAGACAGTGTGAAAGAAACAGTAGAAGATCTATGGCAAATGACTCAGTTGTTATATCAGTCTTTGGACTTCACAGGAGGTGACAGTACCTTCTGGCAGGACACAGTATGCAGGACTCTGGCTCTGAAAAAAACTCTGGTTCGCAGTAGCACTGCTCTGCTTAGCTGTAGAAGAGAAGCATACAGGTGCTAATTTAAGCCAATTCTTCTTGAGTTGCCTTGACAAAAGTAGTAAATATTTCACAGGGTGGGATAGATAAAACATGCAGATAGATACTTACTTGATTTATGAAGTATAGAAATATTGCTGACCATTCAAATCAGTTAAATGCATTTGAAGCAATAAAGCTGATCAGTAAAAATTTTAACCAAACTTCACATTGGCAGAAGGCAAAATTTGTTACTTTTGAATGCAGAATGCATTATAAATCAGGAAAGAGCCATAATGTATGTGACTTCAGACTGAGCTCATGTGATATATCAGAACTGTGGATTTTTCCCTCACTTGTTACTGATCTCACTGTTGCAGTGGTTGATGATGCAGCTGGCAAAGAACTCTCCTGAATGCTTCTCTTTTCCTCCTCTTATGATGGAGACAAAATCTAAAGTGAAAGAGAGGCCAGATAGAAAGTAGATGTATTATATTATACAGACAACAGAGCAAAAAACCTCATTGGGTAAGTGTGATTACTTTAGACTATCCGCCTATGTATGTCGCCAGCTTACTTTCTGATAATGCTGTAGGCAGGATTGCTGTCCCCTGATTTTCTTATGCTCAGGTAATATGGAAGATGCTTACACTTCTGTTGCTTGATGACTGAGGTAAGTCCTCAGGGTCACCTGAGTCATGGTCTTGACTTATCCTACAGCATATAAAATATGCGCAGAGAAGTGGTTCAGATTTTAGATGTTTGCAAGTTTCTTGTGTTGGTGAAACCAGTTTTTCCTTAGAAAACCAGTAGCTGTCAGTGTATCATCTCACACACAAAACATCCAAACATTTAGTGTGGATATTTGAGAAACATACTTTGTTTTCTAATTTGATTTGGGCCAACAGTGTATTTGCAGCTTCTCTCTTGTGGTGTGTAGGATAAATTGAAATATTTCCTTCCAGCAGAAATGTATCATCTGGAGACAGTGAAATTAGAACATGTTGTGGCCACTGCGTTGCAGTCACCCTGGAGTGTGGATGGGAAGCAGATGCAGCAAGAGCAAAGTGACCAAGATGTGATGTTTGGCAGATGTCACGAGTAGCTACTATTTGTGTATATATATATATATATATATATATATAATCAAACAATAGAGGTTTTGCTGCCTTAGGAAAGGCATTCTGAAATAAAGACTGAAAACAATGGCAAAAATAAGTCCGTAAAAGGAAACTTTGTCCAGGAGAAGCAGTCAGTAATAATGAGTTAATGAAAAAATTATGAGGACTGTAAATGCAACAAGAGGTAGAGGCAGTGTGTGCTTAGAAAGCTGATGTCAATAGTGTGACCCTGCTGCTGATGCTGTGTAAGGCAGAGTGCAGTCAGTTGTGCAAATGTCCCCTTCCAGCAGCTAGGACAGCCCTGCTGCAAGAACATCCTCATAGCTGCGAGGCAAGGGACAGGGTTGCAGCTGCTGGTGGTCAATTTTGATCTGAGGAGATTTGGGGCTGGTGGAGGGGAGTGACAGAGGAGTGGCTTTTTAAAGTGCTTCTAGCATATACCGTCTGTGTGAGTATGTTTCACAGTAGCAGCAAAATAAAGCCATTAGTGTTATTTAAGGTACTGAAGCTGTTTGAAAGTTATTTAAATGCGGTTCATCAATGCAGAAGCTTTATAAACATCTCTGGTTTTACCTTCAGTTTACTGGTCCTTGAAGATTACGCTAGTTACAACTCACAATGTTACACCTGTCTATTGAAATGAAAAAGCAAGACAAAACACTTTTTTCTGAGCTTTAGCTAGCATTGACAAAGCACACCGGTGATTCTATTCATGTATTACATATATATAACCGTGTATTGTCAGTCATTCTTTCTTTTTTTTTAAACAAAACCTACCTTTTAGTCTTAAGTAACAGCTAGGATTAAAAACTGAGTGAGCTCTGGAGGAGGACCTCTGTGTCACTGGTGATTGTTATCAGGCTCTCCTCTTACCTTAAAAGCTTTCCTGCAGCAAGCCAGGAATGAGAAGTTAGAGGCAGCTCATAGCTAGATTGTTTTCTGATGCTGTATGTGCTAAACAGCAAAAAAGCAAAGGAATGTTCATTTTTTTTTCTACCAGTATGAAAACCCAGCAGGATGCAGAAATAATCAAGAGGAGATACTATATATATATATATATATATATATATATATATAATATATAGATATACGGCAAAAGTGCTGGGAAGTAAAGGTAGAAAAAGGGTTTGAAAGAAATCAGTGGCCAGAACTGAAGCCAGACAGATTCTAGCATGAAAGAAGTAATATGATTTTAGCAGGGAGGGTGGTTAAGTAGTCTGGCGTATACGCTAGGGATGGATAAGTGTGGTAGCTGGGAAGACCAGGACCTCTCTGGAAGAAATACTCTTCTGAATCTAGTAGGGAGATATGAATAACTAAAGGAGGATCTAAAGGCCTGAAACAAGGAGTTTGCTTTTACTTTTTTCTTTTTACTTTTCAGAACTAGTCCAAAACTTCCTTATTTTAAAGAGCTAAGAAGTTTCTGGATGGAGTGCTGTATGGACGTGTGGGCCGATTAAGGGATGCCTTATATAGCTTTAGTCCAGGGAAGAAGAAGCTTTGAAGTTGGAGTGAATGCCGGGAGCTTCCTTTTTGCAAGAGAACCAGGTAAGCATTCTGTGCTGCACCCACACTGGCTGGCACAGGCAGGACCTGTGTGAGAGCACCTGCAGACTGTGTCCAAGAGGAACAGCAGTCCAGTCAGCATTGCCCAGGAGTTCCCTGGTGATGGAAAGATGCTCCTGCAAGAGGCTAAAAGTGTGCAGCTGGCAGCTGCCTCACCAAGGAAGTGGGCTCTAAAGGAAATGCAGGTTTGCTTTAGGATCATGGAACTGTGTGTTACCTGGAAATACCTGTTAGCCCCTTTACCTAACCTGAGTTATTTTTTGTCTTGTATTAAGACAATGGATGTATTTTTATTGGGAGAGGAAAATCAGCTTGTTCAGCACCAGTAATTTTTGTTCATTTACCAATGATTCTGGACAAAGAAGTAAGCAAAATTGAAACTTAAGAAAGAAAAATTCCTTTAAATTTGAGCACCATTGTCTTTGCCTCTGTAAAATTCTAGCAAAAAGCTTAGGTAAGACAGTGATGGCTTTCTTGTGGTCTTTTCTGGGATATGGTTTTTAAATAATGAAGCATTATTGACCTCAGTATAGAAATAATTCAGAAAACCAGTAACCAAAAATCACTTCTAGTCTTGTGTGCTCTGTGAGACAGTTCACTGCCTATGGCACAAAGTTTCATACAGACTTGAAGTACAAGGGATGAAGCTGAAACTGTTTTACATTACTGCAGTACTACCAAAAGCTTTGAGGTGGAAAGGAGTTAAATTAATTTTTCTCTTGAGGACAGTTTGGATGTCTGTAGCAGTCTGACAGGAAATAAATGTGACAGAAAATCAGTCTTCCTTCTCTGGGTATTTTTTTAACAAATCTGAGATATTATGAAATACTGAGACTGGTAGGTGCAGTGACAAATATCTTTTGCCTGATGGCGATGGCATTTTTGGCTATAAGCACTGGGGAAAAGAAAAAAAAAAGAAAAAATAAAAAGAACTGAGTCAGTGGGCTAGAGATTTGAAAATACCTCAAAAGGGAGGAACATTTCCAAGCAATGATCCTTAGAGCATATTTCAGTTCACATTAACCTGCTTTAGATGCGAAGGTTACATCTCCCATTTATCAGCCAGGCCACTTACCAATGCTGTACAAAGCGCGCCAAGTTATATTGTGGTGACCGTTTGACCAGCTCTCTGTTCTTCTGGTCTGTCTTTCACTCCTATAGAAAAAAAATGGCCTGTTTCAGTGCTCAAAGTAATCTTATGATCAGATCATGAGTGTGAGGAGAAAGCAAACCAAGGTTAGTGTTCATGACTGGAACATATGATAGACATAATTTTGATTTACCAGCTCTAAGAACGTCCCTTTTACACAATAACTCAGATTTTTCGATAGACGGTATAAAAAAAGAATCGTGCAGTATCTATAGAAACAGGAAATTTTATGAAAAAATTAAGTCTTGACAATGGTTGGGGCTTCCCAAAAACATTTTTTTGCCTTCCTTTGCCTATGTAGTTCCCATTTAATTGTTCTCATATTTCTAGTCTCCTGGGGACATTTTCACTGCTGGCTGAATTTCCTGAACCTTCATTCAGCTGAGAAATGTGATGGCAAAATGTCAAGCCAATACATAAATTACTTTCAAAATCTTGTTTATGGGCAAAGAGGAAACATGCTTTACATATAAATCCAAGAAATTATTATTGGTATCACTGAAAGCCGGACAATGTAATTCAAGAATCATTATTAGTCTAGATCTAATTATTACAGAAAAAGAATAGTAATACAGTTAGAATACAGGGGGAAAAAAGTCTTAGCAATAATACAATGTAATTGTAATACACACAGTTTCTGGGTTTTGGTTTGGTTTTTTTTTGGTTGTTGTTTGTTGTTTTATTCCCCTGGTGCTATGCTTATCTTTCCTTTGCTCCATTTGGTCCTGATGTCAGTGGAGTCACTCTCATGGTTCATTGCGAGTTGTGGGAAGTTGTCAACATCCAGTGTCTTTTGCCAGGAGGAATCTCTCTCTCTCACTCTAGGATCCAGTTGGGGTCATTTTTGTTTTCAGTATCATATCTTTACATCTTGCTTTTTCTTCATTAGTCTGCAGCTCCATGTTATGCCCAAATTTACTATATACATACTTTAGATACATTTGTGTATATTGCACACCACTTCTTTGTTACTTCAAATCAGCTTTTATTTCCAGCTACAAGTCTGCATTTTTTAACTGACTGCTGGTGAGTTGTTTAGTGCTGTGGGGTCTCTAGGGCCAAGCCTGTGCCTCATCTTTCAAGCCACTGTCCTATAGCCCACCCTATGCCTCCACTTTACAAAGCTTCTGGTATTCTACCAGACCTCTGCTTCTCTACTTGAAGTGTCAAAATAGTATCCCATGATACATAGGATGACTGCTTGTTACTATCAATACAAAAAAACGTTGCTGTGCCATACAAAGAAAAATAATAGAATAAATTAGCCATAAACAGCTTGTCAGTTAGAAGAATTGCTGTCACAGCTAAACTAGGCAAAACAAAGCTGCAGGCAGGTCAAGAAAACTCAGTCAGGGTAAGCCTGTGACAAGCCTCAGTCCTGAGGCGCTGCAGACTCAGCACGAAATGTGTGGCTTGTTACTAGCAGTGTTAATCCAGTTTTTACAGGGCTACATGGTTACACACAGAACTGGGAGCGAGCATGGCCATAAGCTTAAGAGCAGACTATGGTATCCCACCTTTAAAGTACCACTGACATAACATTTGTGGAGTGGTTTCTTTTCCTCCTTTTTTCCCCAGAATTTTCATCCTAGAACTGGAAAAACAAGTCATCTGAATGCCTTTCAAAGCTGTATTTGTTGAATTTAACATGGGGTGTGTAGGGGAAGGAAGTATAGCATTTTAATGGAAATTTTCCAATAAATCTGGATTAGGAAAAACTTCTAGACCAAAGATGTTATGGTGTTAATGATTATGTTTTACGTGTAATACAACATTTCTCATGTTTTATTAATCTTTGGTTAAGAAAGCACAGAAGAAATGCTGTTGGCTTTGTAGAACACTTATAATCATGAAATATGCCAGTTTTGATTGAACTGCTTTAAGATGACTATTGAAGCTAAAAAGAAGGCTGAAGATAATGGGGTAAAAGAGAGAAAACCAAAACACAAATTAGCAGATGTAGCATTTCTTTATTAGGGATATCACAACACAACTGCTAGGACCACATACTAGTTTTTAAAGCTGTTTCCACACACAAAAAAGGCTTGAGCTTCATTTTAGAGTGCTTAGGAAGCATACTTATTCAATGTGTTCTTAATTTGCATATGTATACATAAGAGTAAAAAGTTGTTTTGTTGTTGAGGTTTTTTTCAACCAAGTGTGATATATGAAGAAGAAATGGGTAGGGAATTATTTTATTTTTCAGTGGCCAGGTTCTTGCCCTTTCATTTAAAAAAAATTGCCCAAAGTCCTTAAGCAATGGACTGTCCTCTTGAGTTTACCTGGATATAAACTAGGTTTACAAAAGAGCATGGGATATTACTTGAGCATTATTATTGCGCAGAAGTTACTGGAAGCTAGGGACTAATGTTTTAAAGCATCTGGTTACTACTTTGGATGTTTGGAGTAACTTGCACTGCCAGGCAGGACACTGCTTGCATGGGTATCTGACCTGGTCTGTGATGCAGTTCCAGATGTATGTTCCTGATAATGCTTCAGCCAGAGAGGTAAATCAGAGGTGCAGATGACTATCTCCAAAAGAAAAGCCCTAGCAACCTGGGACAGCAGAAGCTCTGTAAGATGTTTCAAGTCTAGTTAGCATATTACCACTATGAAATTTATCATGTTGCCTGATAAATGACGGAACATCTCTTCGAAACTAATATTTAATGCTGAAAAGTCAACAAAATCTTTAACGGCCCCTTGACATTCCCAGAGTAGGCAAGGATTAGCTGGTCAATGATTTAAAATTTTCAGGCTCCTTATATTCAAATGATGTAAGCCTACACAAAAGATTTCTTCAGTGAAAGACCAATATGTTAAGCCATCCGTTTAGATAACAAATGTATGTGAAATAAAGATGATGGCAGGCTCATCTCTTTTTTAATTGTATAAATTAATGTAACCTTTTTGACATTCTCCAAATGTCTGGTTCAGTCCCTGTTTTTTGGGTACCTCATGCTTTTAAAACAAATTCTCTCATAGTTATTGGAGTTAAACAGTTAGCAGAAAAAAACCAGCAAAGTTATTCATCATTTGCTGAGAATGACAGAAGCGCCCATAATGTAAAACATGTTTATCTTCATTCACGTGTAAAGTTGCAGTGAATTTTACATTAATTCCCAGGGCTCTGTCTTTTCTTTTCATTCTTCTTTTCTTTCAAGTGTTATCATTTCACATGTATACTTGCCTAGAACAGTGAATGGTCGTGTTTATTTTCCCTAGAAAAATATGTCAATCGTAGCAAGATTTCCATGAGGTTTAGACCTTAACAAAGTCTGTTCTGCTTCACTCTTACAGTATAAAGTGAAAGCTTGTGCTAAACTAGTATTAAGAAACCTTTTGACATTCAGGCAGACTTGTGGTAGTTGTATACTCCAGACATTCAAGGTAAAATGTTCTTGAAAGAACCAGTCACAGAATTTTAGTATTCAAGTTTCAAAGGCTCTCCTTTTCAGAATTTGGTACGTGAGGCATTTCCGAATAAAAATACAGATTTTTCAAAATCACTTGTACTGAACATCCTACAACAGAGGCAACCATAATCTTCAGCTGTTTAGAAAAGTTATCACCATTTAAAAATATATATATTTGACATTATATGTTTTTTAATGAGAATGAATAATGACAGTTGATATTTTTTCCAAATAGCTTTGCTGAGTTCTTGCATCTTGAGAGTTCTGTGGGAAACATGGGGAGTTGTGGTCTCACTCCAGTGATGTGCTGAGCATTGAGATCTTACAACAGCTTCTACTGTGGGTAAAAGCTTTCAGCACCAAGAGAATTAAATTTGTAAGGTAGAAAATATTCAGAGATTGAACTGCAGTAATACATAGGTAACAAATATGAGAGACTCAAGGAATTACTTCATTGGAGATTGCAGCCCACTTTCTGAGTGCACTGAGTGTATGGTGTTGAGCCTAAACCTATTTTATTCCATTAGATTAGATCCATTGCTATCCTACTATCTTCTGCTTCTTAGCAGAATCCGTAACTTAGTTTAAAGACATGCTAACAGAACTCAACATATTTTTATTTTCTGCAGACTCCTGTTTATCTCAAAATGTGGGCAAAACAATTTTCTTATGATCATGTCCTCAGATGCTGCTTCACAGAAGAAAGCTGATGAAAGTTTTAGTTCAAAGTTTTAGAAGATAACTAAAAGGAACTCAGAAAATTCTGTATACTCATTTATTTCTGTCTATGAAATCAGATGAAATTAACATCTGCTAAGTAGGATCCCCTTACTGACAGGTGCTTTCAGCACCAAAAGAATTAAATTTGTAAGGTAGAAAATCTTCTACCCTTTTTTACCCTGTGAAAATACAGAGATATATGTGAAGACATACAAGTATATTTTGTACTGCTTGTGTGCAAAAAATAAACAAACTTCTTTATAAAGGTAGTTGTTCTTTGGATATTCAAAGGATGGTGGCATTATTCTTAACAATGATAGGGAAAAGAAACAAGAACATTGTCACAGTGTAGGATCTAGAATGCAGCACCAAATCCTTTAGTTCTTCAGCAGCCAAACTCCGTGCAGCTGAAGGGAAACCTTTTTCAGTGAGAAAGTGACACGACTGTAGGCAAAATCTTGAGCACCTATGTACTTTGCAATTTATGTACTGAAATACCTAAAAATGACACAGTTCATCCTGAGAGCATGATCCAAAGCATGAAAACAAGCTGCCTACCTCTGTATCATGCCAAGAGTGCCTAAGATGCATCTGAGGGGCAAACTACTCAGTTACTATTGTAGTAACTGAGTAAGTACCTTGTAGTAACTGAAGTTGCTACACTGAATGAGGGTTTCTTTAAGACCTCATTTGCCCTAGACTTTACCCCTCTTCTTTTGCAGTGTTTGGCTGTCTTTCTCTGACCCAAGTCCGACTGTCTGCAGACAAAAATCGGCCAAGCAAATTTATTTAAGCTATCATTAACTTGTTTTCCCAGTGTGTGCCGAGCTGCAGAACAAAAGATCTCCAGAGCTGTCTAAGCAGTATATACTCTATTTGTTAGGCAGTATGGATCTCTACCCAGTGGGAGGAAAGATGCAATTTTTTGGGGTTTGGTTGGAAAGTGTTTAGATTTTTAGCTTTAGACGATTAAATTGTCCTCTCCACCTTCTGGGAGGGTTGCAACAGAGAGCTTATCAATAGAGATATGTATCAGCTTGCTGATAGAGAAGTGCTCCTGGTAGCAATATTTAGAGTAAAATATCTTCAGGCAGTTGAATTTAACACTCTTACTCCTGTTGTAGTAGTTCAGCTACCCTACTTCAGGATTGTAAACATACCTTCTGGTCATGTATGCGTATTTTAGGTAAAATCTATGTACTTTTTAATGTATATGCTTTTTTCCCCAGATTTTAGGACAGATTTTAGTACAAGCTGTGTAAAAAACCCAATCCACTAACATATTTCTATGTTTCAAATCCAACAGAAAGGGAGCTCCTTACTGAAGTGCTACTTAAAATAAAGCTTGGTTTTAAGGAACTAAAGTGTCATCTACTCCAGTATGCTTCTCATTTGTCCCAGGATTTAAAGAACAAAGTGACAAAGAAGTACTTAACTGAATACCGACAAAAGGAGTGTGGGGGATGTGTTTATACGTGTTATTAAAAATATTATTGTAAAACCTCACTTCATACATGAGTAAGTAAGGGAAGATGGCAGGGAGTAAGATGTACGTGTTTGATTGTTTTTCAAGAAACTATGCAAACCCACAAGCAAAAGACAAAAATATAGTTTTAATATGTTACATATATTTTTAGCAGTCATCACTGAGGAAATTGTAACTTCTCCTGTTATTCTAAAGATCATAAAGAAAACAAAAAGCTGTTTAATAGGTCTCTCATCTAAAACGATATTCTGTTTGTGGTTCCACAAATATTGTCCTTGAAAAGCAGATAACATTGTTATCATTATTTTTGTAACTTGTTATATCACTAAGTTAATTGGCCTGCATATAATTTTTTCCCCCCAAAAAAAACAATTCAGCTTTTCAATACCACTTTTCTCTAAATGTGTTTTGTCAGTTTTTCTGTAAAATATGCATGGAACGTTTATGCAAATTTTCAGAAGACAATAACTTTCAAATATATGGCATCTTTAGTTTGCTTGGTAAAAGAGACAAACTGCAAAGTTGGATTTGTCTGTCTGTGTGTTCCCTGATCCATGGAGTGGCCCCTCAGCAACATTGGAGTAGTCTCTGAGCTCAGGTGAGCTGAGCTGAAATGGCCTTGGGAGGCCTGTCAGCCACTGAACTGTTACAAGAAAAGAAATCCTGTGATCTGTGGTCACTCTGCAGAAAACCACTTGGGAACCACTGTGGAAAACTTAGCACCTGATTTTTTTTCCTGATATCAGCCAAACATAATAGAGAGCTACAAGCCGAGGTAGCTGCATGCAGAGACCTAGTCAAATTCTAGAAAAATCCTTGATTTGTCCATGCACAATATGAATTACTTTGGACATGGATGCACTTAACAGGGACAGTGCTTGGTGCTGGTAACCTGAGAGGGCTAATATCTTCTGAAAAGTGCCTGGATGAGGATTGCAGGAGTAAACACTGATGTCATTAAATACCCTCAGGTTAACATGCTGTTTGGCAGATGAGTGTGTAATAGGTTTATACACCACAGGCATTCATGTAGCTTTTAAACTAACCATGTTTTGTAGTAAAAATGTAGTAAATGTAGTAAAAAAAAAAAAAATGTAGTTAAAAAAAAAAAAGTAAAAAAAGCTTCTTATTGCTTGAGTGAAAATATTTATTCTTAGAAATATTTTTCTCCTGACTGGAAATCTGGCTAAAATAATATATAGAAAAAAAAAGAAAAAAAAAAAAAAAGATGACAGTTAGCCCCATGTGGGATTTATTTTGTGCCTGTTGTTCTGGCCAGTATGATGCAAGATTCTAGCGATAAGATATTGTCATAGCCCCCGTTGTACCACCACACCCTTTTCCTTTCCCCTGCCGGTAACATAAAGAAGAGGAAGTTAAAGCAATGCTGAGCTGAGTAGCTACAGGCAGTGAACTAGGCTTTACTGCATGAGCATCATGTGCCTCTTGCATCCTGGCCACTTCAGTGTGATGGATTGACATGGAGAGTAGTAGTACAGTTGTATTTGGGAAGACTTCTTCCCAGAGTATCCTGTGCACCAGCTTGCAAAGATGAAGGAAGGTGATGGTGAATATTGGTAGAGAAACTGTCTCATTTTTATTCTTTACTAACCATTTTCTGACATAGGAATGGATCAAAGCAGAATATGATTCCTTTATAATTTTCAGGGTGTTTTGCATGCTGCAGCCTAGTAAATATTGTAAAATGAGATCAGAGAAATCTTTCAAAAAGAGTATACAAATCACAGTAATGAAAATTATTGAATGAGCATTTAATTCAGGGTCACTCATTCAGAACTAGTGACAGCTCACCAGGGAGCACTCAATAACCCTTCACATCTGTTGCTCACCTGCAGGTTGTCCAGTTGTTCTGGCAACTTAATTCCATGTTGATCACATTTTTCAGGCCTCCGTTCATATTGTTCCACATTGTGTGTTGCAAGGCACCATAAGGAATGAATTTGTTCTGCTTGGAGTCTGTCGGTAGCATCCCAGAAAAACAGCTGTGATTAGCCAAATCAAAGTCTTTCAAATACAGCAGTCGCAGCCCAGCTGAAGTGCTGCAGCTGATTCACCCTATTAAAATACTGTCTTCATTTTAATCAGTGGCTAGAAAAGATGATTTTATTTAGTGCACACAGTGCATATAATGAACTGCCTTTTGCAGCCTGAATCTTTGGAAGGTGACAAATGGGGGGTGGGCTGGGAATTTGTCTGTGGGGATATTTATTTATTTATTTATTTTGCTTGCTTGCTTTCTTTGCTTCTGTACTCCAGTTCAAATTGTAATAAAACTGCTGATTCTTCTCATCCCAGCTTAATACTGAATGACCCTCAGATATACTTATTTTACAGAAATACTGGTCTTGTGCTTAGTAGATCACAGCTCCGGAAGGAGCAGAACACAAAATAGCTACTCAATATTTCACAGCAGCAGTTGTGGCAGAGAGATTAAGCTCCATGTCTGGCACCTTGGACTCACTGACCTGCTTACCAGCAGAAATGCAGTTTTGGAAGTAATCTGATCTCACAGCTTTGCAGTAAACTAGTCCAAAACTACTAGTCTCTGCCAGGGCAGACCAGTTCCTTTAAAGTATCTTGCAGTTTGTGTTAAGAGTTGTCATTACAGCTGGTTGACACTGACAGCTTAAAGGGGTAAAGTTTTGGCTTTGAGAGAGATTTTTAAAATGAAGATGAGATCCAATTTAGCAAAATAGGAAAAGTTATGACAGGAAACAAAGTTTTTCCTTCAGAAGTTATGTCTACTTCTCATTAGATGTTAGAAAACATTCTTGGTCATACTAAGATAAAGTGAAAACAAGTTGTCTCTTCTCCTCTCCACCACTCTCCATCACACACACTTTCTACCTACTCCCAATCTTTCTTTTCTCCCTCCTTCTCTTCCTCTATCTTTCCCTCTTTTCTCTCTTGCACACTGCCCCTTTCACTATTTCTCACTCCCTTTCTCTCCCACACACCCTTTTGTCCCTGACCCTATCTCCATCATGCTCTGTCTCCCACCCCACTTCCAGCCCTGCTTCCCTTTTTCTCTCCCTTCCTGCCTCAGAAACAGATTTTCTCTGGATGCTGTTCTCCCACCAGTTCCAAATTCTTGATCATAGGGATCTATATCTCTCCTTCCCTCCACCCAGCAACCTCACAATAAGGAACATTATTTTTGTAAAATCCATCCTGTCTCTCAGCATCTGAAAAACTTGATGTATGGATTTTGTTCAGGAAATTGTAAGCATAGTAAACATACAGACTTAGACATGTTAAGACAAGCAAAACAAAAATACTGGGATATTGAGAAGCAATGCATTGCAGTTTTTAGAAGTGTGATGCTCTGGTCTTCTTTGATTTTCTACTTTACTATTCATTATTCTTTTACTTGCTTACAAGTTCATATTTGCAGACCGTATGCTGCTTTGCAGCTGACTGTCTCAGCTGAGACTGGACTATATGAATAGCAGCTAATTTGCACGTTCAGTCCTTGACATCTGACGATTTGGTTTCTGCTTTGTGAATTTTAGTCAATAAAGGATGTAGAAAACCTTGGATCTCCTTGCTGTGTCCCTCAGCTCATGACATTGATTAAATCTTATTTGATAAGAAACTTCTAAATATATACATAGGAGATTTAAAAACGAAATCCGAATACTTACTTATAATACCTGTAAAAGTCTCTTTTATTTTAAAAATGACATTTGCATTTTGTTGTGTCTTCAGATCAATGTTGTCAATGCAATATACTTTAAATAGCTCACGCAAAAGTAATGAAATATAAAATTAACCTAAGTAAGTTGCTTTTTTACCTTTAGTTTAGGGTGAATGGTATTTACAAAGTAAACAGTTTGGACTTTGCCTGCCTCTTTGTTAGAACAAATTAATTTCTTTCTGTGGGATAATTGCAAACAAGACTTTATTTAAATGATAGTGTGAGCTCTAAGAAACAAAGAAAAACTCCAGATTCTTTAAAAAATGAGTTCTTTGTCTTGCTATTATTGTTATCCAGACAATACCACAAATTGAAAAACTATATTCTGCCAATATATGTAGAGAATTATTTTCTCGTCTACAATCTTTTTGTTTAATGATGACCTATTTAAAAAAGCTGATTTTGTTTAATTAGATATGTAGGTGATGACATATAAAGGCAGTCTATGATTAGGTATATTATTTTTTTTTCATTACTTTTTAAATAAAAATCTTGTGCTTCTTTCCCTTACAAATCTCTCTCCCTTCTCTTTCTTTTCTTTTTCTTTCTTTCTTTCTTCGTCTCTGTCTTTCTTTCCTTCTTTCTTTCTTCCTTTCTTTCTCTCCTTTTCTCCTTCTCTCCTTCCCTATTTTAGCTTTTACATGTTTGGTTTTTCTTTAAATAAGTCTTTGTGGCAACAAGTTATGGTTTAGAGGGCAAAATAACAGTGTTCAGGATCTATCTTTTTCTTTCTTTACCAGCGTATCTAGAAAAGAAGAAACCAGTCTTCAGCCCGATTTTACTCACTGGCTACAACAACAGAGAAGTAATAGCAACATAAATTAATAAAGTCTCGAATTTTTAGCAGATGATGATGTATTAAAAGTTCAGGTGTGTCTGAAACGTAAAGATATCATTATTCTCCTTGTTTATGACTATTTTAACTTTGCAAATGATTATGTTGCTTACTCAGCTGAGTACTCAGCTGAGGTTGACTGGAAGAGTGCCAGCTAATCCTCGAGTTTGCTCCTGCTGATGATCTGATTTCAGCTATTTTGCACCAATTTGAATTATGATCATTTAACTTCTGCTGTGGAGCTGTAATGAACATTGGGATCTAAGGAGCAAGCTGATGTTATTAAAGGGAACAAGCTATTTGGGAAGAAGAGGGATCCTGTATCTAACTGCTAGGAAATGACCATCAGTCAAAGCATTAGCCAAGTGGCTGTCAGTGCACTGATAGCAGAAGTGGAAAGGACTTAAGAGCTGCCTTAAGAAACACTGATCTCAGCAAAAATTGTTGACATCATCCAACTCACCACTGGAAAGAATAAAACAGGTAGCAAGCATGCCTAGGTGTACCAGAATGGACACCTCAATAACTGGTGTATATTATTCCATCTTGCATTGCTATAATCTAGAACAGTGTGTAACCAGGATGTTATTGGGCACTTCACATATGTAACCAGGAACAAAGCAGCTATGTCACACATCTAAATGCTTTAAATGGTCCCTGTTTGTTCACAGGCCCCTACTATGACTTGTCTGAAGACTGGTATATGCAGCTCCGGAGACTTTAAAAATCTTTGGCTGGGGGAAATGTGTATTTCTTGACTAAGACTGAATATGGTTGATTATAATGTCAGAAGAAATGCAGTTTCTAAAAGGCCAAATGAAGATAAAAAAATATAGCAGGGGCTACATCACACAACAACAGAATGAGGTATTAGCAATATTTAATGGAGGCTTTTCCCCTTCCTTCAGAATTACTATGAATTTTGTGTGTGCATAAGCCAAAACAGATGGAGGGAGAAAGGACCTTTCTTCAGATGAATGGCAGCATTGTAGACTGTGTATGTGAGAAACAAAATATGTTCACCCTCATGCTACTGAAAACCTATTGATACTCTAAAGTCTCCAAAGCCTTTTAACACATCCGCAGCAAAACAGAAAGAGGTCATCATCACCTTGACCTCACCTTGTATCACAAAAAGAATGAAACAAAGGTTCAAAAACCTTTACAAATTGCATAAAATCCTTGTTTGTTCACAAGCTGTTGCATTTTATTCACACATGGATAAGCAGCAAATATGTTCAAAAGCAGACAGTGCAAACAAAAACTTAAAACCAGTAGCATTTACTTTTTGGTCCAAGGATTGTTCTGTTTTCTGTGACGAGTTCCTATTTATACTTTGTCAGCTCAGCATTTGACTGTACATGCATGAATTTAGTACTGTAACAGAGACTTGCACAAGCATCTGTAACCAAAGATGTTAACTTTCAAAGTGTGACTGTTCCATTTCTGCAAATCTATAGACTCTCAAAATCTAGAAATAACACACTTTTAAATATTGAATGTGATAAGGACAAATGGCTGCCTAAGCAGGACATATGTTATTCTACAACACCCAGCATGGCTGCCTCAGAGCTTAGCTTTGGATATGGAGGGTATAGATACCTCCCAAAACAGAGTTAAGATGGAATAAGATAAAACCTTAGTTGGCGGGCCTGTAAAGCATTGATACCCCAAGAAAAAAGGGGAAGTTCTGGGGAACTGGGAAATGTCCACTTCCTGTAAGTGCAGAGGTTTGTTTCTCTGCCCTTACAATGGCAAATAACGATGCGACCAAGTGGAATCTGTTTGCTTTGATGTCCTGCTGTTTATTCATTTTTTTAAATCCATGACTGGGTTTCTGAGGTCTGCTTTTCTGCTTTTTCTCCTACCCATCTGCTAGGGAGTCATAGGACCCCCAACAGTACACAGGATAACTAAGAAGTTATTTAATTTTCTTTAACTTCAGGAAACTGACATACTAGGGAAGTGTTGTCTTCCTGCTGATGATACTGTTTCAGATCAGGTTCTCTACAACACAGAAGAGTCTTTACATAGTTTTCTATTTTGAGCCTGGAAGTTTTTAATTTTGCTAATTCCCAACTGACATGGAATTAGTTTCTTGCTGTGCTAATTAAGAATGTGCATTTACACCTATTTTGTTTCATAGGTTTAAAAATATACATACATAGATATAATATGTATATATAATACTAAACTTTTGAACAAAATATGTATATATTAAATAAACACACATATAAATATACATAAACCTAACTGAATTGCATATATTTCCTGCAGCATTTTTATTTACTTACAAGGTGGTACCAATTTATTACTTTATATGTTATGAGTTCTCAGTTATTTAATCCCATTTTTTTTCTCTCTAAGTTTTATCTCCCTTTCTTCCTCAAGAGTGTAGAAGCCCCTGATGTGTAGACTGAGATGAAAAAGGAAGCATTTTATGATATTGGCTGTCAGACAGCAGGTACTTCATTAGCTGTCCATCATCTACAGCACTGTTAGTCAATTACTAGGGCAATTATTTGAACTTTAGCAAGCATGTCCCTTGTGAATTAAGTGGTCACTTCTCTCTGGCATTTTTCCTCAACACAGAGCAGTCCTTCAGCCTGGGTATGTTCACAGAGCTCTGTGAGCTTTGCTGAAAAAAAAGATGATTTACCCTACCTGAGGTTAATGCCTCTGTCTGTACTCTCCCACTGACACACTTTTCATTTCTGTCCCATTTGACTCTCCTGGAACAGAAGAAAAAGAGATGAAAGGGAGAAGTCAACAGTTTCGACGAGATTGCAAACATCTTTCCATGTTGATATATAGCAGAAATGAGAGTCTCTCTCTTTCTTTCACTTCCTGGACGAGAGCTTATCTGAATGATGTGGAAACACCAGTGTGGTGAAGGGTGGTTTCGTGCAATGCAAGAGTTTGCATTTGGAAATTTAATCTGATATTGAAAACACATGTTATCTTAGAGTAAGATCATGGGGTTTTTTTCATCTTAAGCTTACGAAAATTATTCTTACTTAAATCTGTGGGGCTTGAGAAAACTTTTGAAATGTGCTGTGCTGTAACAGCAGTAGAACTTTGGCAGGGTTCATACCAGCGTGTGTAAAGAAGCCCCAAGATGCTGTAAACTTGACTTCTCAGTAGGAGTAATCTTTGGTCTAACTATAAATTGGGTTAAAAAAATTCGGGTAACTAAGAATTCTTCAGCATATTTAAAAAAAATAATTCCATAGTTTTTTTATGTTTTTCTCATAGAGTTTGATGTTGCTTTCTAAATGTAGAAGGTAAAAGTAAAGGACAGGTGGCCTTACTTTGAAAAGAAGATGAAATGTTATTTTAAAACAGTGTATCTTTCAGGGTAAAAACTCAATCAGATCAGTAGCTGTAGGTTCAGCAGAGAAAACAGTCTCTACTTATGAAATAAAAAAGTATATTTTGTGCTGACTAGGGAGTAGTAAGAATGAAGAAAAATTCCTCTAGTTTATGATCTAGTCTTGGCAGAGGTAGAATACACATGTTCTATACTGTGGAATATTGATTAAAACTATGAAATAAAACTGTTATTCGGATGAAAACTGTTACAGAAGCACTATAACAACTAGTTAAAGAATTTTTTCCTAGAAATAGACTTTATTATTATTTTCATATATACTCAGTGTTGCAAAATCAAATATTTCTCATCTAAAGAAGATACTTGGATCTTACTTTACAAGCTGTGCTACTATGTCTATGCTGTCTTACATGAGCAGGGCTTTCTCTGTGTAAAATTAAACCATGAAAACTGTTAACTTATTACTTAACTGATGCCTAAGAAATATATATTAATATGAGTGAGAGATGTGTTGTAAAGAACTACTTTTACCTGATTTAGAAAAAAAATTAATTACTTCTGTTTACTCAAACTAACCAAAAAGGGTCGCGTTTACTTTTAGATTTGTTTGGGTAATGGAAATATAGGTGAAAATATGAGAAGTCTAATGGGGGGAGGGGGGAGAAGATATTAATCATTGGCTCTCTGAACACACAAAGAACAGGAAAGAAAATCGGGCAGATTATACACCAGAAAGAGAAAGACATTAAAGCTGTGCCTGTGAGGACATCTCCTTTCTAGATATTGTTCATAAAATCTTTGAAACACAGTTTTTATGGACAGAAACAAGAAATAATCAGAAAAAATAGTGGAAAGAAGTGATCTTTAGGCTAGGCCTATGTGATTAAAAATTAAATTTTTACGCTATTAGTGCTATCAGAGCAAAACAATTGAACACTTATTTTGTTTTGAAGAATTCTGTGGAAGTCCCTGAGGAGGAATAAACCTGGTGTCTCAGCTCTGAAGTTAGGTATTCATAAATACCAAATTCTTCCAAAGAGAAACCATGGTTGGAGTTACTAACTAAAAGTGATGCCATGTGGTATCTGAATTAGCAGCTTTTGATCCTTGCTTATTGCAGAGGTAGGGAGCTTTTGATCCCTGCTTACTGCTTTGGGGTGGAGTCTTTCAGTGACGTGTTCTATTTTTTTTTCTGCTTTGATTGTTGTACTAGCTCTGACAAAGACTACTACATCCATTATTTATGCTTGTTCCTAAATGTATGTTAAGATACCATGCAAAGTGAAGAATGATTCTTGCTTTGTTCTTTATAACCTTTTGTTTATTTACCACTACTGTCAATTATTTTGTAGTATGATTGTAATTATTTTAAAATAGAAGTGTCCATTGATATATTTCTAGAAATTATTTAGTCATTGTTCACCATGTTTTGAGCATATACATAGAACTAATTCACCATAAAAAAAGGAAGAACAAGATGTAGAATTTCCCCAAGAATATAACAATCATCTTACTAGTTAACATTTGTATCCCCATAAAGCTCAGTTCTGAAACAGCATTGTGTTCTACAGAGCTTACGAAATCCACAACAAGCATACTTAACATAAGAACTTCGTGCTGCATAAAATTAAATAGTGGCAGGCAGTAATGCTAAGTGCTCTGAGCATTTTGTTGTTTCTTTTTCTATGTATCCATACATGTTTAGTAATGAGAAAAAATGAGCTAAATGATGAAAACTCCTGAAACGTACTTCAGAGGTTGGTCTGCAACCCATAAAGGTACTGAATTAAGGTTAAGATCTAGTCAGTAAACTGTTTTTCCTCATGAAAGGAAACTGAATAAAATCCTAACACACACATACAAAAAAAGTATTGGTCTTTCCTGTGTCTGAAAACTCTGTTAAATCTGACAAAGCCAGTCTCTTTTAAGTATTAGAATAAAGTTAAACAAATCCAAGCTATGCATTGTATGAAATGCCATTCACCCTGACTCACATTTCTGTTATATATTTGGATACAATGATTTAACTGAGGACATTTGGTGAGCTTTATTGCTACTACACATGTATTCCATTGGGGATAAAATTACATTACATCATTTAAACCAATCTAACAGCAGCAATTTCCAGCAGCAGCAGTCTGTTAGATGAGCTCAGGTATTGTAATTTTCTCTTGCTTTATATAATCTTCTAGGGTATATCCTTTGTTTCTTAATCTGCACAGTCAGCCGTTCTTATCTCTTGCTGGTAGACTGTGGAAGAACAACTGTCTCTCCTGGACAAACAACAGGAGTTTAGGGAAGGGACTAGACATTTTTAGTTTGGTCAACTCTGGAAAGAAGAGACACCTGTTTACATGACATGGTGAATGGAAGAGATGGATTACATAAATTATTTGCTAAGATACGGAGTAACTCATGAGACCAGTACAGTCCTCCCTGTCCCATTTTAGAGGAAAAGATACATTCATGTTACCTTCTGTAATTTCCTAGGTTTGTCAAATATTGTGAATTCATTTATTTTGTTTTGAATCTTTGTTTTGAACCTTTGACACAGCATGTAAATGTTTCCAATAGAGTAGGTTTCTTAGTGTAGTTGTCCTTATTTTGCCAGAGGATATGCATCGTGTTGTTCCTTAGCATGGGTGTAAGCAGGAACAATTCCTGTGCTCACCAGTCCCAAACCTCAGCTCTTGTGTAAGCCACCCACAAGACACTCTGTTTCATCCACAGGAAAGTGAACCTTGCATATATGCCTTTGATCTCACATATATCACTGTAGTTGGTAGTTGGGAGGAAAATCTGTCATGCCAGATCTGACAGCCCAAGAGAGTTGAAGTTGCTGCAGCTCCACGTTTTAATTCTACACACAGAGAAGGTAGAATGGACTGCATTACTCAGGTACATGGCATGGCTAGACAGGTCTACTGACCAGCAAAATATTTACACACAACTAACCTTTTTAATCACCTTATTCCTCTACTTTCCCACTCTTGTTCCTCTGAAATCACTTCAATCCACCCCTTTCTCTGTGGTTCCACTCTACACATCCCGTAAGTTTTCTTGTCCTAAAATGCTCTTCCTCTGCATGGCATAATGTGTCCTATTTCCCTTAGGCAGTGACCATTCAGTCTGAAAGGTTCTCTGGAGTTGAGTCATCTTGAAGGGTTTCAAACCATGACAATGCAGCTCGGGGTCTCCTGGGACGGCTCTGGGAGGGGCTAAGACAGGGTGTCCTTTCTGAGTCCTTACTTTGGGTTCCCACTTTTATTTGTGCCTCTGAGCTCTTCTGGGCTTGTGAAGATGGACATTTGATGGGCTGATGAGTCCTGTGATGGGCCTGGAGTAGGCAAGGCGTTCTTGGGCTTCCACACCCACTGTTCTTTCTTCCACACCTGCTGTTTCTCTGCTCCTCTGCCGGTGTGCACATGAGCTTATATCACATAACCTAATGTTACCATGCTTACAGGTACAGCTAGACAGGACCACACCGTCCCCTTCTCTTGCACAACACTTGAAGACATTTGTTTCACCTCCTTGTAGAGCTCTGCTCCCAGAGCAGAAGACTTAGTACTGCTGTCAGCTACCTTCAAAGGAGGCTTGCAGGTCTATGTGGCTCCGTATGTGCTAAGCCTTACAGTCCCACTCCCCAGGAAGGGAACTGCAGCATCAAAGGTGTTGTAGGTTTCAAGATAACTGTACACTGCAGGACAACATTGTACCACTTGTGTATACTATAGGGCCCCTTGGGCTCCATTCCCACCTCACCATTCCAGCCTTCCCACAGCAGGGGTTGCTGACCAGCTGCACTTTGACAACAAATTCTTAAAATTGGAAAAATTTCAAGTCACTGCATGTCAGCCAAGGGTAACTACGCCAGGATTAAAGGAACTTTGTTGCAAGCTGTATTCCCCTGGCATAAAATCTGCAGTCTCTCCCTTTGTCACTGAGCCTGCCTCCCTCCCTCATTCCTCTGCTAGGTGATCCATCAGGCAGAATCTCAAACACCAAGAAAGAAAGAAGTTGAGAAGTCCACAAATTTATATCTATACTTATCTATGGTTATATGTGTATATACGGAAAGTGAATTTTTCAGCTCAGAATAAAAACAAAAAATCCTGAGGGATGACAGTATAGTTGGCACTTCTGGTTTCAAAATAGAAAATGTTTCTTACACAATGGAACTCTGGAAGAAAGTAAGACATTTCTCACATGAAACTCCAGATCATGTTATAATGTTTGATATTTTTTTCTGATTTCTGCATTGTGTGTATTATTATTTATACGATAATGCCAACAAAGTGACAGTGAGCAGAACATTCAAAACAGGAAAAGAAGTACCATTTTGGAAACAATGGCAATTTCTACATTAGCAAAATGCTTCATCTTGTTATTTAAGTTCTTGTTTTTACTGAAAAGTTATCATTACTGTTGCTGTTTCCATTTCTCAATGCACACACACACACACACACACAAAAAAAGCTTGCCAGACACTTCTGTTTGTCACAAGAAAGATCCAATTAACTGAAAAAGTCAGTGCGTGTGTTCCTTGACTTTGACAATCTGTTACATTTTGAATTTAGAAAATCAAAAAGAAAAAAGATAACATACAAGTTTCACTCCTGGTAGTTCTAGCTGTTATTTCAGTTACATGAATATTCATTTTCCAGAGAACGGGATTTTAAAAGCTTTCATCTAAGAGAAAGATAGTGAAAAAGATTTAATGACAAATAATTACAGTTCTTTTTAAGGGCCTTTTAAAACAAACCTCCCTTTGCTGTTGCTCCTCTGAGGGCTTACTGTTTTAAAGCTAAGTGTTTCTGACTGCAGTAATACCAGCATGTGATAATCAAGAAAGACTAAAATAGTCTCAGGCCACATTTATTCCATTTCCATTTAGGAAGAGACATAATAAAGGCTAGAGGTACTCCTTGGATATATCATTCTATATTTTATTCTGACCATGTTGGAGAAACAACGGTTTAAATATGACAGTTTTTCACTGCTGCCACAGTAGCCAAGGACCTAAATTTTGTAGACATGAAATCTATCTTGGCATGGATTCGGGTATATTTGGTTAAGTGCTGTACTTCACTTTTCTGGAACATGATTTCATTTTTCAGGCAGGCTATGAAATAGTTCTGAACATCAAACTCAGGGACAGGGGTTTTGTTGAGCCATCTTCTGAATTAGAAAAAAGAAAATCATACACATTGTAAAAATAGAAAAGAGGACAATGAAGTCAGTGGGACTTTGTGGACAGCCTGATCAGTGCTCTTTGTACCCACAAATCAGTCCAGCTATAATCCTGCTCTTTTGTGCTCTAAGGTCTTAGAGTATTTTGCTATTCAAGGTGACAGCATCGCTTGGAATGTTATCCCTAAAACTACGCATTATACAGGAATAAAGCATAGTAATAGGGGATCTAAAATGGCATGAAATGGCCTTTATTATTTATGGCTGTTATGCCCATATTGTAGTGATGTCAGTGGGTGCTACTGAAACCTCTCTGTCCTCTTCATAGACTTCATGTAGGAGATGAATGAAGATGGAAGCAAAAAATGCCAAAGAATATTGAAGCAGACACTAGCATTTCTACCACTGTTGTGAAGCTGTCCTAAAGAAAGCCTAATGTATGTTTTCAGTCTTGTTTTATTTCTTCCTCACTATTTCTGTTTTTTATGCAAAGTCTTCCTAATTTAGAATGAAAGAATTATGGAAGGAGGGATGGGTGCTACCTGGCTAGCAAAGGTATTCACAGTAACGTTTGCTCTTGCAAGTTTTTTCATAGGCCTGTAATATAGTCTATAAGCAGCTCCAGATGTTATTCCCCATCTAAAAGAAGGGCAGGAGGGAGGATTTAGGAAACTACAGGCCTGTCAGCCCGGCCTTCGCCCAGTGCCAGGAGCAGATATCCTGAGCACCATCACACGGCATGTACAGGATAACCGGGGGATCAGGCCCAGCCAGCACGGGGTTGTGAAAGGTAGGTCCTGCTTGACAAGCCTGATCTTCTATGACAGAATGACACACGTAGTAGATGAGGGAAAGGCTGTGGATGTTGTCTACCTGGACCTTAGCAAAGCCTTTGACGCCATCTCCCACAGCATCCTCCTGGAGAAACTGGCTGCTCGTGGCTTAGACAGGTGTGCTTTGTGCTGGGTGAAAGGCAAGCTGGCTGGCCAAGCCCAAAGAGAAGAGTGATAGTGAATGGAGTTACATCCAGCTGGTGACCAGTCACCAGTGGTGTTCCCCAGGGCTCAGTAATGGGGTCAGTCCTGTTTAATATCTTTATTAATGATCTGGGCAAGGGGATCAATCACACCCTCAGTGAGTTTCCAGACAACACCAAGTTGAGGGTGATTATTGATCCGTTTGAGGGAAGGAAGGCTCTGCAGGGGCATCGGGACAGGCTGGACCGATGGGCCAAGGCCAATTGTATCAGATTCAACAAGGAGAAGTGCCGTGTCCTGCGCTTGGGTCACAACAACCCCACGCAGCGCTACAGGCTGGGGCAGAGTGGCTGGAAAGCTGCCTGGTGGAAAAGGACCTGGGAGTGCTGGTTGACAGTGGCTGAACATGAGCCAGCAGTGTGCCCAGGTGGCCAAGAAGGTCAGCAGCATCCTGGCCTGTATCAGAAGTAGTGCGGCCAGCAGGGCTAGGGAAATGATTGTCCTCCTTGTTCTTGGCCCCAATGAAGCTGCACCTCAAATATCATGTTCAGTTTTGGGCTCCTCACTTCAAGAGGAATGTAGAGGTTCTGGAACATGTCCAGAGAAGAGCAATGAAGCTGGTGAAGGGTCTGCAGAACAAGCCTCATGAGGAACAGCTAAAGGAACAGGGTTTTTTTTAGTCTGGAGGATAGTCAGGGGAAACCTTATTGCTTTCTACAACTACCTGGAAGGAGGCTTCAGGTAGGTGGGGGTTGGTCTCTTCTCCCAGAAAACAAGCAGCAGGATGAGAGGAAATGGCTTCAAGTTGCACCATAGGAGGTTAAGATTGGATATTAAGGAAAATTTCTTCATGGAAAGGGTGGTGAAGCATTGGAATAGGCTGCCCAGGAAGGTGGTGGAACCACCATCCCTGGAGGTGTTTATAAAACACATAGATGTGGTGCTCAGGGACATGGTTTAGTGACGGACTTGGCAGTCCTGGGTTAACAGTTGGACTTGATGATCTCAAAGGTCTTTTCCAACTTAAATAATTCTATTATTGTATTCTGGATTGCAGCTTCCAGATGGATCACTGGAAAACAGGTAAATCTGCCACCTATCAGGCCAATTATTAAAGTGTCTTATTTCTTGGGTGAGTCTTTTCTGCATTAATAGGCAGAAAACAGGCAAGCCCTTTGTCACGGTCCACTCAGTGGACTCATGATGGTTCATTTAATATGATCAAGTGCAAAAATCAAGGCTACCACACCAAGGGGTTATGCTTTGATCAAACAGCGCAACTTTATTTTTTGTCCATAAAGCGGCGTGCGATAGTAGAGTAACAAGAAGGGAAGAAAAGGTAAAGTAAAAAGAAAAAAAAAATATAAAAGAGGATTATAGCTACCACCACAAGTCCAAGGCATCCCTATGGTCCCAGCGCCAGGCAGCGTCCCACCTGTCCTTCCGATCACTGTGATCCTTGGTGGGGAAGATCTCCAAAGTTCAGTTGCTAAGGACCCATCTTTTATGCCAAGCGACACACCTTGTTCCTTCTCTGGCCCATGGATTGTTGCCAGTTTCCACCTTCTCGAGCAAGGTTACTACACATGTCCAAAAAGGAGTGCCTGAGGCGTGGTTTGCCTTAGAGGTGGGTAGCTCCAGACCAGGAGGTGTGTTTTTGTATTATAATGATATTATAATGAAGAAAGTTCACCTGAAGTTCAAGTTTTTCTGTTTTGTTGCTACGACAGTGGTTGTGATCCATCTTCTGGACAGTGGCTATGCAGCTTTATCATAGCTGTTCCTTTCAGTCCGAGGTAGCAGGGAACAGCATAGTACTCCTCGTACTGTGCAGTTCTTCTTCCCAGGGTGTAGTTGTTCCTTTCAGTCCCAGGTAGCAGGGAGTGGCATAGTACTCCTCATACCATGCAGTTCTTTTTCCCAGGGTCTTTGTGTCTTGGTGTCCATGAGGACCACATTCCATCTCCAGGTCTCTGTTGGCAATGTTGAGACAATATCGTTCTCTTTGGACCAACCCTTACACGCTTCTCATGTATATGTGTTTTAAACCAAAGTAGCAATGCTCCTTTGCTATACAGAAACCAAATCATATTAAGTATCAGTCCATCCAATGGAGTAGGTTCTTCATAATGTATCAGGATGGGAAGAACATACTGCTTGTGAAGCTCAAACAATTTTAGATGGGGCAAAGGTCCTAGATGTTTACCCTATTTGGGAATGCTCAAATCAGAGCTGTTAGCATCTAAGTCATTTTTTGCATCAAAATTTGAATGGATAGGTAAAGCAGTAAAGGCATTTGTATGCTTCTTTTAGGCTTTCATTCAACCTGGCAGACATTTACATTATTTTACTTTAATGCTCTTCTAGTTTTAGGTCCATATATGGTGTGCATTGTGGCTGTGCTTATGATATGTAAGTGGGATAGTTTTAGATTTTACCAGATGTTTTTAGAAAAAAATGAAACAATAACTTTGGCAAGGGAGATTATGTTTTCACAAATCCCCACAAACAATTATGAGATGAAACCAACATAATAAACCCCACTGTGTTAAACGGACTTCTACTTCCTTGACTGTAATATATGTGTTCTACTATTTATCCCTTGTTATGCTGGGCAGAAGACCCATGACCATACACCTCAGTGAAACTGCTTTCTAAACTATTTAATTATGGGTAGTATTTTTTTCTGAGGTTTGCTTGAAGACATTTGAAGCACTTGCAGTACTTTGGGAATCCACTAAAATCTTACTGTTGATCTCAGTGATGCTGGATAAGTCTTGAATAATGTCTTTTAAAGAAGTGACGTTATGGTGAGCTTACAAATTTACTTGTGACTTATGCAATGTAATAGCAGTACTGCCAGAAACTAGCAATTACTCATTATTTAACCCTGAAACCAAAGTCTACTTCAACATACATGTTCTTCATTAGCATTTTTTACTTAACATTTTAATGTTTTAAATTTTTTTGAAACACGCCTTCCCATTTAAAGAGCAGTATACGTGGGAGAAAATCTCTAGTGCAAGGTTCCGCCTTTGTTGTTGAGCAGGTTTTGGAAAAAGCACATGAAATACAAGTGCTGTGAAGGATTTTATCAAGCATAGAAGGATTCATGTCATCTCAGATTAGTATTATGACTATTTGAATATTGCAGGATCCTGACCTCTTCTCAAGACATTAGCTCATAAACTCTGAATTCCTCAGTAGTTTAGAATATCAACACATTTTTACTTGTATTCATAGCTGAAGATAAATAAATGAGAAATACTGGTCCTGTGGAAGAGGTTCTTCTTGTTTATGAGCTATTCAGACAAACAACATCATGGTAAGGAGTTGCTAAGAATTTTTTTTTAAAACAGTTGTATATTGGGAAAAAAGTATTTTAGTTACTTCATAGCTTCTACAAAAAAATAGAGAACAAAAATTTAATTTGGAGATAATACAAAACTATTATAAAAGCTTATTAAGCACAAAGGATAAAAGAACTAGTGAAGCTTTAAAAATGGTAATTAAAATAGCTGGTGTGTGTCTAATGCATTTCCTCAGTGTCTTCTAGGACCGGATCATGATAATGTAAGTTTAACTTTTTCTTCCATTTTATTGAAATTATTACTGCTAAAACTCCTGTCTCAATAGTCTGTTAATATCCTTATATGATAGCTGTACTTGGAGCACAAAAGCAGCAGTATGTTGTCTACAGAAAATTCAGTGTTTGAATGTAAATAACTGAACCATCAGCTTTAGTGTTCTGCCTAAAGAGAAGGTAATGCATAAAACATGAACTGACGTGAACAAACACTGTCTCTGTAGCATATCATGTACATTTTAAGATCAGCATAGTAAATTACTTACAGAGGAAGCAGTGCTTCCCTATGAATGCTGTCTATCACAGTGCTTCCAGATTTTGTGGTTTGTGTGACAGGATGCTACCAAAGGTTGAGGGTCTGTTGAGCCTTATACCCTAACTAGTATGGTGCAAAACTCCAAAACTGCTCAAGAACATTTGGATGACTGAAAACGCAAATCATAGAATTCAGATTTTTTAAAATTATACCCTACAAAAATACTCAAGGTTTTGACAAACAGTGCAGAGTGATATTTGTTGCAGTGTGTGCATGGTAATCTGATTCACAAATTCTAAAATTTGAGTTAAACCTGTACTGTCCCATAAAGACTTCACCATCTTGGTTTTCTCTTTTCCAAAACTGACTGCATGCTTGCTAATAGGCTCTGCATTTTGCAGTCTAGCTGTGGTGTATTACACTTGCTAATATGCAAAAAATGCATTCTGAAGGAGTGTGTTTTCCAAGGTTTCCTTTAGGCCTTTGGGCACTTTCCCACACAACCCAGCTGTGCTGGTCTTCCAGTTTGTTCTATCCTTACTGCAATGATCATGTCTATACAGCCATTTTAGTCTGCTTTGTACATCTAGAAGTGACAATTATTTGTAAATAAGGTGATTCCTTTTACTTTGTGATCTTCTCCTGGCCCATCAAGGGATACAAGTTGCTACATGTCCTTCTAAAGGCCGTCCAGCTCTTTGATACTTTCAGTCTGCTTATCTGTTTAGAGATGTGGGGTTCTAGCAAAATCCAGTGTGTGCAGGAATGCAAGGGAGGTTGTAATTGGCAGACACTTTCACTTGCATGACTGTCAATTTGCTTTCTCATTCTTCTTTAAAAAAACCTCCAAACCTTTACACCAGCCTTTGAGGTGCAAGAATTCCATTCTGCCACCACAGCTTGGACTTGTCATTTTAAAATACTTTGCATATAATTGATCTCTTCTATTTTTCTAAGGTTATCAGGAAGACTTGCAGCAATTTATTGTGAAGACAGAAAGTAGAAGAAGAGATTATTAATGACTATTATATTACTTGCCACGTAGGGGAGGCTTAACATATGATAAAGCATCAAGATAGGGAATACAACTGCAGTACCTGGTTCCACGCCAGGATAAAGCTCACAATAAGTTGCTTAGAGACATGTCTCTGAAGAACTAGCCTGGGAGAATTTGATCGTGTTCCCAGCTGCTTTATCCACATGGGCATTCCCACAGTTACCACAGTGAAAGATGCTCTTTCCATTAACACCCTACCAGGGAATTCCTCAGGAAAAACAGCAATACAGAATATTTATGAAATATTTAGTCCATAGCTATTGTTAAGGCAAAAATATTTTACTCAACTTGCATCATTCTTAGACAGAAATCGTACATAAATGTAGTTGCAAATGGGAATACCTATACTTGAAACAGGTAACACTACCCAATAAGACTAATAGACAGCTTGTGAACATACAAGAGGCTGGGCTGAGAGGCTGTTAAAACAGCTTAATAATTACCACTCTATATGTTTGTGAAGCTCTCTGGTGAAATGCCAAGAGGGGATTAGATGTTGTGATGCTTTCTACTCTCATGCCTCCAAGTTAGACTTCTTTCTTAGAAGTCAAAATCACAGTGTTGACCTCAAATGACTACATTCCCCACAGCAAGCAGGGTATATTCAGACACTCAAAAATGCATTCACAGAAACCAGCACACTGAGCATCAAAATCCTTAATATGCCTAAGAGGAAATGCTGAAAAGGTGGACATGCTGAAATTCTCTCTCCCTCCTAGATGCCTGATAAAAACACTTAAGGAAAGTTCCTCTGTAAGATTGAAGCTCAGTGGCAAAACTTGCTTCCAGTAGCTGGTGTCCATGTCACACATTTAGGTAAGTATGGGCAATTGTGTCATCATTTGCTTTTTCAAAATGATCCAACAACTGGCTGTGGATCAAATCCCTTTTTTACATGGTAGCCTTGTAAATTAATCTCCTTCTCTCCAGTGAGTATATTGAATGGTGAGTGCCTGAGCTTGTGGGATTCAGCCCACAACACCTCACTGCATGTTTTGTCTCAAACTAGTGCTAGACATTGTGCATGAAAGAGACTGTGTGTGTGTGTGTAGTGTGAGTGCTTGTAGTGATTGTGCATGTATAGGCATATGTGTGTGCAGATATGTGTGCATGTGCACACCATGTAGGAGTTCAGGAGCCCACTGAAATGTATGCCAGGTATGCACCCTTTCCTACCACCCCTACAGCAGAGAGGTATTTAAGAAAGGAGAATCATAATGTAAAAAATAGTTAATATTAGATGTTAAATCAGATGAAAGAATGCAAAAAGCGGTTCTGTCCGGCATAAGTGTTATCTATTAAACTGTCATTTAAACCATCTCAATAAAATCTAGAAGTAATCCTGAGAATGGGCCTTGCAGACTCTTCACTTTTGTGAGGACTATTAAACAGTATGCTGGGACATTCAGGATATCACTCCTTCCATTTAGTGGTAATCTTGTTTATTCCTTTCTGGTGTAAATCAAGACTGATAATCTTTCTGTACTATAAAAGAAACAGTCTGGTTTCATGCGTATCAATTTCAAGTTTAGCAGGATAAAACAAGCACTCAATTTTATAATCCCAGAGCTTCCTCTCAGTTTCTATGGATTCTGCTTCCTTTGTATTTTCATACTGCAATCAAGGAATAGCAATACTTATCTGAATTATAAATCAGACTTTTATTTAGTCTAGCCAGCTGTAACTGCTTATCTGTATTACTATAATTAAGGAACTTTTATTATCATTGCTCTGTGGAGGCCACCAGGTGCTCTGCTCACTGTTCTTTGCATGACAAAGGATGCAGCCATAGAATTTTCTAAAAACATTTCTTTAAAGAGATATCTGTTAATTCTTCTGTTCTTATTTTCCCCTTTCCTTCATGCAAGCCAGAAGGACAAATTTTTTCTCCTGCTTTCATTTTCTAATCCATCTACTTTCAATCATTGTTGTTTCATTCGTTTAAGCATTTGCCATTCAAAGACTCCAGTTTATTCTGGAAATTCTCTATTCTGGAGAATGTAGGTCTTCTACATTACTTACATTTCAGCTTTGCTGACTCATAATATAATTTTCTTCATCTTCTATTAACTCCACCAACCAATGTATGGAGATCATAATTTTTTTAAGTAATTTATTTTTCTGCTTTCTTTAAATCATCTTGTAAATACTTGCAGACTTTCAGCCAGAGCTACTACTTAGAGCAACTTCATGAGATCAGCCTGTGCATAAAAGAAGAGGATATCAGCCATGTGCATTCCTGGGTTGGCTTTCTCCAGCTGTTTGAATTACTCTTTTGCATCATAGCTGTTTAATCACTCCATCAGTTCATATTGTCTTCTTCAAAAATAGGCTCAGTTCTGAATTCCTAATTCCTGTTCCTGCATTAAGAGAACAAAGTAAAGGCAAAGTGCCTGCTGAAAACACCTACAATGCATGTTGATGTCAGCTCGCCTCAATAGGAAATCAAGAAACTTCAGTGATAAGCCATCTCTCATTAGCTGTGAATTGAATTAGAAATTTAAAAGCAATATTGTATAATTAATCATAATTTAATATATAATTAATGTGAAGTATATAATGAATATGCAATGGCAACTGGTACAGATGAGTTCTGAAATAAAGAAAGTTACTAGGGCAGGTAAGGATTTTTCAGCTAAACCTCCATAGCCAGATAAGGGGAAGAAGGATTTTTGGAGTTTTGCTGTATTCAAATGTATTAGGCAGAAGGGAAGGTTGATAATACTGTTAAAAATATAGATATTTTCTCCAGTAAATATTTATGAATGAGGATGATTTGACTTTATCACAGAAAGATATGAAGTTTATTAATCATTTGGGAAAGTACTTTGGTGTCAAAGGAATAAAAACTTTTTTTACATAATTGAAATTGGCACCTAAGAGTTCTAAAAGACAGTATAAAACCTCTAAGAAAGGAGAATGTT